>NC_091733.1:8345082-8671749 GCF_030179895.1 Drosophila kikkawai | reverse complement strand
TTGATAATACTTTATAAAATATTTACAAGGGTATCAAGGACTTGTGACTTAGCCATGACTTGGGAGCTCCATCGACAGCGGCGTCATTTGGCGTGCATAGAAACCGTTAGTCCGGCCCTCGAAAAAATACAAGTAAATATATATATCCAAAAAAATACAAGAAATAAATACAAATATATATACAGCTATAGGGGGAGTCAGAATGTTTGTACTTTAAATGACATTCCGCAGTAAATTTCACGTTTATAGCCGGCACACAACAAATAAATATCAAGCGGGGACCTCTGCCAGGGGCTGCCCAAACAATTGAAAGTGGAGAAAGGGCTGGCAGGGGGATCCTGCTGCCTTCGTCCTGCCTGCCACTGCCAGGATCAGCTCCGACCAGCAAAACAATAAAAAATGATTGCACAAATAATAAAATAGAGCAGGGAGCAGGGGCAGGGGGCAGGAGCAAGGCCCAGAGGGAACTGTAACGGGTAACGGTAAAAAGGGAGCCCTTCTCGGCGCTTCTCATAAATTGAAATGAGTGAGAGCCGTCCGTCGTCGTCGTTGGAGGAGGATGAAAGCAATTCAGAGCCAGAGCTCATGCCAAAAATGGTTATAAATCCACGATATGTGCCATAAAAAACATGAATGTCTAAGCTTTTGCGACTACGAGAAGTGTTTCACCTTTTATAACATTTATTATTTAAGTGAAGCCTCTGTGTAATACCAAGCTGATGTATCGTTCAAGGCAAGTGTTTGTCGATATATAGGGTTTACAAATTTATTAAAAAATGGTTGCAGAGTCTTAAATATTTTTTAAAAAATAATTAGCAAAAGATACTTTGACTTGAATATGGCAAGAATTATGTTTTTATAACTTAAACTAGACCCAACTTTTGCTTTAAATCTTACCAAATATTAATTTAAAAATTATAAATTAATTTAAATATATCAATAAATAAATACCTTTTCATTAGTGAATACTTTTACTTCTAATATTACAATTACATACTTCTAAAATTAAAATTTATATCGATTAAATATAATTCCATTTAAAAAAAAACCTATCGAACTATTTGGATTGTTTAACAAAAACTAAGTGCTAACAGTGTTGGATGAGTAAAATAAGTATTGTTAGTGTTATCTCTAATAGATGATTACATAACCAAGCAGTCGTGGCCGAGTGGTTAAGGCGTTTGACTTGAAATCAAATTCCCTCTGGAAGCGTAGGTTCTCGAACCCTACCGGCTGCGGTGGAGGTAGACTTTCTTTTGTATTGTAAATTTTATAAAAATAATATCTTGATATTTTAATTGAATTTAAATCAATATAGAAGATATTTTATTATTAAAAAGTTTCTAGTATAAATAAATTCCCCAAACCAACTTCCTTAATAACTCTCTTGGGCCCTCCTCGGGGGAGTCAGGGCGGGGCACTTGGCCTGAGGATAAAGTCAATCGGTTTCCAAAGACGAACGTATCAGCGGCACTTCATCTTGATTGACATGCGCATTGAGAGCGTTGACATAATGATGGACAGACCCCGATTCCCCAGTTGCGTTGCTTGAAGTGGCCGCGGGTGAGCTGGCCCTGGAAACCTGGATGTAAATGTGGACCTGTCCTGTGCTTCTCCTGGAGTCGGCGCTTGGAGTGTCCGCCAGTTCCGCCCGATATGCGTAATGAGGGGAGCTCTAAACCCGATAGCGGTGATTGCGGCCTTTAAGATTTTCCTCAATATCAACTTTCATTGTTTCGAATCCGTGGTTTCTCCAAGCTAAGCAAACCCTTTGGCTTTGTCACTCACGATCTGTTACCGGATCCGTGCGATCTGTGCTATTTGCGATGACATAAATAGACGCCAATTAAAGGGGCCCTTGATGGGGCACGTTTTTTTTTCGTTGTAAAACCAACTTGAAATTTTCCAAACCAAACAAAAATATTTAATTTATAATTTTAAAAATTGTGAAACCAACCAAAAATATTTAATATATAATTTATAATTTTTGTGAAACCAACCAAAAATAATTATATTGATAAATTATAAATTACGTATTTTTTTTTGAAGTTTTAAAAACTTAAAAGAATATCTGTTTTTGAGTATTCTCTAGACTCCTTTTTCGTTGTTAATTTCTTTATTTTTCAAACCGGAATTGAAGCAGCCACAAAGTAACAGCAAAACGGAAATAATTTTACAATAAATTATATCAAAACGAATCACACACAGTCGCAGGCACACACACACACAGGGCACACAAATATGACACAGAAAGTTATTGGCGGCGGGAAAAGGACGGAACCAGTTTCTTGAAACTTTCTGAGACATAACGGCGTCTGCCAAAAAGGAAGCGTAGAAGCCGCCTCGAGCACAACAAACACAATAACCAAAATAAAAATAAAACAAAAATAAAACAGAAAAAATAAAATAAAATAAATGAAAGGAAAAAGAAACAGACCCAAAGTCTAACAACAACAGAAACAGAAGTTAAAAGCCACAGCTCTGCGAAAGAGAGGGCAGCAAAGGCAGGGATGCGAGAGAGAGAATGAGACGGACTGTACAGAACTTTTGTGGCGACAATTTTGACGACTTTTGATACCCTAATGCTGAATGGTAACCTCCCAAAAAAAAAAAAACAAAGTCATACTAATAACACATTAAAATAAAACAAAATATTAAAAAGAACCACAAACCGTTAGTTCTAGGTCTATCGATAAGTTTGTCGATAAATGTACTCACAGAAGTTTTTATAAGTGTAACAAACTGCGATCTCAAATTAATTATTTAATTAATAATATTACTGATACTTGAGTTAATATTAAGTTCGTTTTTATTTATTTATTTATTTTTTTTTTATTTATATTTTATTATTAATATTGATTTTTAAAAAATTTGTTAAATTATATATTCATCGATAAATCTATATCTTTCGATAAGTAAATCACATTTACCTATTATCGATATCTTTCGATAAATAATAAATAAAACTATGACGCATTCGATTACAGATTTATCACACTTAAAAAATTGTTTATATTAAAATATTTAACATTCGTAATTGCAGACTTGAGGTTTTAGCTAAAGCCGAGTCTTTGATTTTTATAAAATCGAAGCCAGCTATGACCTCAAGTCTGCAATTAGTACGAATGCTAACAAATATAGGTCGATGCTAATAAAAACAAATTAAAATATTTAATATATATTTCGGATAAAAGTGGGCCTTAAGTGTATTTAATTCGTCGTTTTGAGTCGCAAAGCGAGCTCAGAATTTTTTTGCCTTGCCTTATTTTCGGTCTTGTTTTTGTGGCATTTCGGCCTAAAATGCCGAAACCTGTCGAAAACTTTTTCATCGACTGGCGGCGATTGTGATGGTGAGTGGGTGCCAGCCAAGGTAAAAGTTTGCTTTCTTATCGCCAAGTGGCAGGAAATTTTATTTTGTTTCCTCTTTATTTTATTTGATTTTTTTTTTTAATTTTTGTTGGTCTCATTTTCAAAGCGAATGTCAAAGGATTTGTTATGGAGGAAAAAACAGACAGGGGACGAAGGAACATTAAGGCATAATATTATATAATATTTGGGAGAAGTTGTAAATTAGAAGGAATAAGATTAAGATATAATTATTATGATTTTATAATCACCTATAAGAGAAGGACATATGAAAGTAACAAATAAAAATGTAATTAAATTTATTAAAATATATGCCAGACCGCAGACGGTAGGATTCGAACCTACGCTCCCAGAGGGAATCTGATTTCTAGTCAGACGCCTTAACCGCTCGGCCACGACTGCTTGGTGATTTCGGTTCATCTAAAGATTTTTAAATAGCTTTAGTTTTGACTATATATACTATATAGATACGATCTCGTAGATATCATTTTAATTAAAAGGGTTGTCGGTGAACACAATTTAAAGAAGTGATAAGCCTACAGTTCTTTTGAGTCTTTATTTAGAAAATAATAAGATTATACATTCGGTCTTTTAGATACCAAATTTAGTAGGAAATTTGTTTATAAATAATTTGAAGAAGTGATTATATATTTATTTAATTATTTGTTTAATTCGTTTTCTTCTAGACCTTTTGCATTTTAACATGAGCACAATAATTTAAAAATTTAATTCATTTTATTTACTTATTAACCAATTTTAAATATATTTTTAATTTTAAGATTATTTAATATTTTTATTTATTAAAGTTTTTTATATTTATTTCCCATTAATTTATTAATCAATTGTATATATGCATACTTTAATTTTAAGATTATTTTTAATTTCTATTTCCTAAAGTTTTCTATATTTATTTCCCATTCAAATATATCCATACTCCTCTCCCTCCCCCCTGGATTACCTGTCACTTTGCCAGATTTTCGCATTGCGTGCTCTTAATGACACGGCTCCAATTAAAGCGGCGCACATTGTCAAAACAGCCGCCAACGAATTGAAATCAAGACGGGGCAAGTTGAAAGCTTCAATTTACCACCCATTGTGCCTTGTGGCAACTCTGGCAGATCTGAAAAGTCCAATTCAAGTCAAAAAAAAAAAAAAAAAAAAGCGATCGAGGCGCATGCGCCCCGTTCCTGTTTTCATTTGTGTTTGGTTTGCATTTTATTTTTATTTTTTATTTATATTTCTTTTCTTCAATATGCAAAAGGAGAGAGAAATAGAGAGCACCTGTTGAGGGGTCTGCGGGGGGTATTGCTATAGGGATTTAGGTACTGGAAAAAATATTTAAAATAATTTTAAACAATTTTAAGAAGCTTGAATCATATTATTAATAAAATTTAAAATAATTTATATTCTTTGTTTCGTAATATTATATTTTATTTTGTAATTAAGTATACATTTGTTCTCTCAGTGCACTTGAAGCTGTGAGCCAAGTTGGTGGCGCGTGGGCTAAGCAAATTTCTTGATTTACGTTCTGTGGTGGCCAGTTGACAGGCAACGCGAACCCCGAAAACACCAGGAACTCCAGGCCCCCAAGCGTAGAGACAGCGGTTCCCCTTGATCTGGATTGGCATGGGGATATATAACTATATACATACATATATATACATATATTGCGATCTCGAGTTGGTTTTGGGACCCCTCCTGTTACAGCTAAGCAAATCGCTGGAATTAATTGCCCGGCGATAAGCAGCTGCCCCTCTCAAAAAATTCAATTAAGTTGTTGCCGGATTGCAGGTGCAATACCCGAACCTCACCCTAATCCCTATATATGTATATATATATATACCTTTGATCCGAAACCCGATCCCTCGCCAAAGGAGGTGCGAAATCGGCAGCCGAAAAATGCCAAGCACGAATCGTCCCTCGGGTATTTATCCGTTATTCGGGAAGGAGGGACCCTATTTTAACCCGAAATCCAGAACCCCAGGATGAGGGATCAGGGACCAAGGACCCGTGCCAGCTGCCACTTGCCACTGAGGTAGTCGTATTACCGACATCGCCTCGGGGGCATTGGAATTTATGGAATCGTTACATGTGTGGCAAAGGGAGTTCCCTCTCCATTCCATTGCTCACATTTCCCGGGTATCATCATTCGTGGCAGATACCAGGTCATTCCCCTTGCCATTACATCGGTTTTTTGTCAGCATAAATCGATTTATTGGTGGGACCCTCTTATCGTAAATTGTAGCTTCTTTAGCAATCAATTGTTGTCAAAGAATTTCAATAAATGCTAAAGAGTTTGGTTTATATATATATATATATATATATTTTATATTATTAATAATAATACTAATTTCTACTAAAGACGATTATAAATCGATTACAATATAAATAGCAAATATTTTAAACTTGTTTGATTATAAATTCAGTTTTAAAAAAATCGAAAAAGACATTTTTCGTTTAAAAAAAAGTATAATCGATTTATCCTTTTAAAATATCGATATATATCGATTTTTTCCTAGCTCCTAGCTAGTTAATAAGTTTAATCTTTGCTGACAACATTCTAATGGCTTCCATGCAAATCAGGTTTATTTTACAAATCGTTATCTTATCTGGGGATCTGCTTATCTTATCTTAAAGCTAAACTTGTGCTGCATTTTTATCAGCAAGTTGGCCTAGCAAATCATCTTCTCCAGACGGGGGTAAAGGGGAAATCCCTGGCATTTCTCTGACAATCGCCCACGGGCCTACAACCCCCCCCCATTCTCCCCCCAAATCACCCGATCTATTTATCGATGGCATATCGACTGCCAGAATGTCAAATGCACGCAACACCAGCCAAATGCCATTAGCTTCTCTTTGCTAGCTTCGCCCACTTTCGGCCTTCTTCCAGCATTCAACTCCTGGCAGCAGCGCCTTTCTCTTACCCTCTCCCTCACCCTGTTGCCGTCTCTCTCTCTCGCTGGATCTGGCTCTCTCTCTCTCTCGCGCACGCCGTATGGCCCATTACGCTGTCCATTTGAGTGGTCATTATAGTAAATTTGATTTGGACTTGCCTGCCTGGCTCGAGCTGGAACACTTGGAAAACTTGGCTCGGCTGGAAGTGCACTGGAAGAAAGATTAAATTTTACGGACAGATTAACTGGTAGTTTTTAAAAAACAAGAATTAGCTTATGGGAAGATTTTTGAATGGTTATCTGTGGTAGTTAACGTTCGGTTAACTTACTTTCTAATATCAGATAAAACATTGTTAAATTTATTACAGTTTAACTGGTGGTTAACTGTGGGTTAGCCTGTTTCTGACTGTTTTTTATTTGATCATTATAAATTTAATTAAATTATTTTATCTCTCTTATAATATTATACTAATTATATTCTTCAAATAGAGATTATTACCTAAAAACATTTGAGATCATGTTTAACGGACAGATAAACTTGATGTTATTAAGACAATGTATCTGAATTGCCTTTATATTTTGTAAAATTAACATTTTATTTATAATATTTTACAAGACATATTGGAAAGGGAATTCCATTGAAGAATATTTAAACGATCGTTTACTTAAACTCCCAGCTAAGTACTTCCGTTATACCTCCTTCTCACCGCTCAGTGTACCTCTGACTGAGCCACATCATCAATAGCCAAGTGACACAACTGGAGGCAGTGGCGGCGACAGGGGGATTTCAAGGGGAGGGGATGGACAGGAGGCCCGGGAGGGGCGGTGCTGGCTGAAATATCGAACACGTAGTTAATCAATCCATTGGTGGTCCGAAAACACGACGCGCCAGCAATTACTGTTAACTGGATTGTTGCCGTTCCATTTCCCTCAGCTGTACGCACTTTTCCAATGGGTGGCGGGGGGTTAAGGAAATGGATGAGGTGAGGGAAGGCGGAACGGTGAAATGGCACGTGGGCGGCAAACATCTCTCACACAATTGGCAACATTCTATTTACCATTTCTGCCAAAGACTCACTCTTCTGACCCCTTTCTCCAAAGATTTCCTCTTCTCACCGCTCCTTCTCCGAAGATTTCCTCTTCTCACCGCTCCTTCTCCGAAGATTTCCTCTTCTGACCCCCTTTCCCGAAAATTTCCTAGGTCTCTTCTTGTCTCTTAACTGCAATTAAAACGGTTTCTGGGCCACATTTCACATCTGTGTGGTTGCTGGTCAACGTTTTCCGCAAAGTAATTATGTTGTCATTAACTCAAAAAATAAAAAAAGGCCTTAAAAATGAAGGTAAAATATCAAGCCAAAGAAAAACCTGGTAGAGAAAGGAGAGCTGAAAAAGGGTTGGGGAAAAGGCAAGCTGTCAAAATCAGAAAATCTATATTTATAACATTAAAAGTAATAATTATAATTTAGCCTTTTTTCCAGCTCCCTTTGACTTCCGTTTATTAATTTAAAAAAATATATATATACATGATATATTTAATAATCTGCTAAGAATTCTGTAGAATTTAGAGACACGCTGCCTTAATCTATGATTAAGTCCAGTTGAGAGCTGTGATTAGGCGGCAGGTGAAGTTGGCATTTTCCCCTGGCATTTCCCTATGCATAATAGTATCTTGTATCTGAAAGATGCATAATGTATCTCTCGGTATCGCTCTGTGGGATTGCCATTGCCTGGCCAGCGATTAGATTAGCTACGCTTGCCTAAGCACAGCTCAAGATTCTGAGAGATTCCGATATACTGAGGCGGCGGCTTCTTGAAAAGGAAAGTGGGCGTGGCCCCCAAGTGCACTCTGTAATTACCCCCAAGTTGCTAGTTGCAAGTGGGGGGAGGGGGGGGGGGGACTGCTTTGCATACACACAAATACACACATGAGAGCTGTGCGCTGCCTTTGTCGCGTTTCGCATAATTACGCGCAAAGCTCAATTCTAGACTTAATTAAAATTATTAATATCCAAGCCTCTAATATCTCCGAGGGCGCAAGGTGCGCAAAAAATGCGTTCAGGCGGCCGGAACTAATAATCCCGTGCATGCAAAGCAGCAAGCCAGCGGTAGCCCCTTAAAAAGAAAATAAAGAAAAAAGAAAGAAGAAAGAAGCAGAAAGAAAACAAGCCAGGAAAAAAACTTGGAAAAGCCGACGTTTGTTTACCCTTTAAATTTATTGATTTTGAACATATTATTTATTAATATTGAATTCTGTGGGTGTTTTTTTTTAAGTTGTAGTACATTTTTGTATATTTTTGTATTGTATTTTTTTTTAAATTTAATTTAATTTTTTATTTTTTTTTTATTATTATTATTATTTTTTTTTTTTGACATAGAAACCTCATCTTTTAATGCTGATCAAGAGTATATATGATTTATTGGATCGAAAACGAATTCTTTACTGCTTTGCAAGCTTCTGACTGCTTTTATAATACCCTGTAAGGGTATAAAAATCCATTAAAAGAAACCCCTAAGGCGATGACAGCGTGAGGAGTTCTGGCGATGATTCTAAGTACAAAAAAAAAATTGATAATGATATATATATTTATAAAGATATATTAATATTTGCATATAGTAGTAGTAGAAAATATCTTTATGTAATAAAATATTACCTAAAATTAAGGCCAAAGAGCTATGGAAAATATCCAACTTTAGAAACCTTTGAATGTCTTCTACTTTAGTCTTTCGCAGTCTACAGCCTGCTTCAGTCTTCAATCTTCTTCGCTGGCTTCTGTTTTGGCAAAAGACTGGCTCTGTCTTTCGAATTCTTCACCTTCCTCTAGCGAGTGTTGCCAGTTGCAGGTTGCAACCGGCAATCAGCACGCAATTGCGAAATGTTTTGCCTAATAGAATCCCATGTGCGCACTCGCATGTAAATTGCAAACAATTATAATAAAAAAAAGAGAGGAAATATTTTTATGGAGAACAATTTAACATTTTCATACGCTGCTCGTACATATTTTTTAATAGAAATAATTGCCGTCGGAGCAGAGCACATGGAAAGTGGCCAAGAGAAGATTCGCACCTGGCCAACGCTCCTCGAAGATGTTCGCACTTCGTAATTTGTGCGGCCGGCGTTCGCCCCATAAATTTGATGCCCAATTATTGAAATTGCATTAGATGTGTGTGTGTGTGTGTGCGTAATTGCAGGTGGAACAAAAAATACATATAGTATGGTATATATAAAAAAAAAAAATCTGGGTAAAAGTCTAGAGAGAGAGAGAAAAAAAAAATGGTTCGCTTGGTGGCTTGTTCAATTAACACTTATGTCATCAGGCTGGGGCTCTTCCGAACGCTGGAAAGTGCGATTTTTCGCCTCCTTTTCCAACCTCCTGCTAACTGCGTTTATTTATTTAATGGATCCTACGTCCCCAGGGGGTTTAGGAATGCGTCCTCTTGCTCCGATTTGTTTTTATAGTGGCCATAGCTTGCTGCAATTTCCTTGTAAACGGAAGTGTTGCCTTGTCGTTTACAAGGTCTTCTGAACGCTTTTAGTTTGATATTTATCGATTTTTAAATTATCGATATTTAGAAGATTCTTTAGAAAGGAAATCAAAGTCCTTTTCCAAAATACTCTGAAGTGTTTTTTAAATTTTGGTTCTTAATTAAGAAATTAAATTTTCCTCTATCTAGATCTGTGCGACTTAGTCTCTTAAATAATTATATTTTTATTATACTCTTTCAATTCGATTTTTAAATTATCAATATTAAAAAAGTTTTCTTTGAAAGGAAATCCTAAACCAAAATCCTCTTTTAAATGCTTAAGTAATTTTATAATTTGGTTCTTAATTAAGGAATTAAAACTCCGCCTATCTGTGCTACTTACTATTTTGAATACATAATTTTTTAAAAATTTATAAATAATGATAGATTTTTTATACTCTTTCATTTTAATGAAGGCTTTCAGTTTCCCCTTTCCATTACAGTTTCCCCCTTCCATTACAGTTTCCCCTTTCAATTGTCTAGATCTATGCTTCTGACTTTATCGAATCCTCGCTTTGGTTTCACTCTTCCGCCGTCAGGTGGCGTTCGAAAAAGAAAAATAAATGACTCTTGGCTTGTTTATTCATTAGGTTCTGCGGAAAAACGTGTTTAATTTGTGACAAAACGAACCTGAATCTTTCAACGACAAACGGGGGCTACTGATTTCCATTCCGCAGAGCCACGTCCTCGGCATCTCTCATATCAGTATCAGTGGCATCTTGGACTCGGCCTCAGTCTCCAGTTGGAAGTTTTCAGAGTTCTTTAGGCTCCTCCAGGGTACTCCTGGCTCCTCCTGACTCCCTGTTTCCTGCTCCCTGCTCTCATCCTCTGCTGGATTTAAACCACGGCGGGGCAATAAAAATTTATGAAGCCAAAGAGGACTGGGTTCAAGCTTAACCCAATGTAAGTCAGTGATTAAAGACACAAAATAAATTCATTTAAAACCTTTAATCACAAATAAGGAAAGGAATTTATGTAGTAAATATAGCAACAAGTTTCCAGCTTTATTATAATTTTTATACTTATATTTAATATTAATTAATTAACCCCTTGTCCCACTCAAAGGGTTAATGGTGTGAGGGTGCGTACAAACTGCGTCACATTCGCTGCTGCTTCTGATTGCTTTTTGGAGCTTCTAAATTAATAAGAATCGGGCGCTTGCATTGGGAACTCGTTTCTCAACTAGGCTCAGGAGCACCCCTCTCCCCACTACCCCCTCAGATCTCTCCTGCCTCCCTTCACCTTTGGGGGAGGGGGATCTCTGGCTTAAGCCTGATTCGACTGAGCCTTGGCAGATGTCACGACGCGCATTGTCAAACAAGCCCGAAAAAAATTCAAGCCAGGCGAACAACAAAAGCAAACAGACTAGTAAAAAAAAAAAATAAAACCTAAAAACAAAAAAAAAAAACAAAAAATCACTATACACACACACAAGCTGAAAAACAAACGCAAAGTTGGCAACATTTTTTCGCTTGGCAGCCACCAAATTGTAACATAAATAGACTGGCAAAAGTTAGTTAGAGAAGTTTTGTGACAACACTGTTGGAAAAATATTTGAGTATTAAGTGGAATTTTTTAATAAATTAAATTAAATTATTTTTTTCATTACTAGAAATGGCTATAAAAATTCTTAGAAATTTCTTAATACATTTAAAATAATATTACTATTTTTATTATTTTAAAAGAGTAAAGTTGAGTATTTTAAGTAAGATTTTTAAATAAATTAAGATAGTTTTAGATACTAGAAACATTTCTTGAGATTTCTAAATATATTTAAAATAATTTTAGGTGTTTTTTATTATTTAAAAAAAGTAGATTTAAGTATTAAGTGCATTTTTTTTAATTAATTAAGGTATTTTTAAGCATTAAAAGAATTCCTAGAGATTCCAAAATGTAATATTTTAAATAGTATTACTATATTTATTATTTTAGAACAGATTTCTGGTAGTTGTCAGATAAATTAGAGAGGTATTTTGGCAGATAAAGCTATATTTAGTTTCTCTATTCTCTTGTTTCCCTAAACAACATGTTTTTTCTCGCTGTGTGGAGGAGTACTCACTTCTAGCGAGAAGGAATGGTGCCAGGGCAGTAGGTGCGGGAGTTGTAAAAGGGGTGCTATAGGAGAGGGAGGGGAGAGGAGGGCAGTTACCCCCGCACCCCCAGTCAAATGCTGCTGCTGCACATGCGCAACTGCAACTGCAACAGCAACATCAACGAGGAAAAGTTCAACATGGCTTGTCGGTCTTTGTGGCGACCATGAAAAACGTGACATTTTTATGTTGCAAACTTTAAATCTTTCATATCAGAAAATGAAATGTTGCAATGCTGCAATTGGCTGCAACAACAACAACAGCAGTAGCAGGCGCTCTGTTGACATTTCCAGCAACAAAAACAACAACTGCAACAAGGCCTAGGCTTATGGGTTTTCCAACTCCTTTGGGTTTTGGTCTTGGGTTTAGCTCTTATTCGAAATTCGAATTAAGTTGGCAAAAAAAAGGCAAACAATCGTCAGTACTTTCCATCTCATTTTCCATGGAGATTTCAGGGTAAGGTATTCCGTGAGGATACTTTTCATATTTTTAAGGAATTTATTGGCTTGTATTTTCTGGAATTAAAGGAATTTTTTGTATTTACTTGTTTTTTTTTTTTTTTTTTTGTTGCTTAGGTTCCATTTTCAGAACAGCTAAACTTTTAACAAATATTTTGAAAAATATATATTTAAAATCAACTTTAAATTTACCTCTAATAAATTTTAAATCAACACTAGAAACTAAACCTAAATTAAGTTCAACTCCATTTAAAAATCAATTTTAAAATAAACGTATAAATTAACTAAAATCAACTTGAAAATCATTTTAAAAATCAACTTATAAACCATTTTAAAAATCAACGTAAAAATCATTTTAAAAATCAACTTAGAAATCAAGTTAAAATAAATTTTAAATAAGTTCTTAATAAACCTTAAATAATTTTCTAGTAAATTATTTATTTAATGCTTCTTCCTTATGAAATTAACTTCTTTAACTACAAAAACGAGTAAGAAATACTTTTTCAATCCCCCTAATTACCGAAAAAATATGAAAATATTGTACCAAAGGTAAACCAAAGAGGCTTAAGTAAGAGGTAAAAGGGGGATAAAGTGGGGTAAAGTCGTTGCCAGAGGGAAACTTACAAAAAAATAGAAAAAATTGAATGAGAACCCAGCATTGATTAGCAATTCAATGCAGATGTGAAAGCTTCAGGGAGGTACTCCTCCAAGGATATCCTGAACGGGGATTCCCCTTTCTTTAGCTCTCTCTGTCTCCAATCTCTCTCTCTCCCCTCTCTCTCTCTCCCCTCTCTCTCTCTCCCCTCTCCCTTTCTGTCGGGGACATTTAATTTATGCTCGCGTTTTTTGTTTATTGCGGTACACATCTCTATATATAAATATATATGGCAACCCCCTCCGATTTTTTGGGCCCTAGCTTAAGCTCTAGCTTTAGCTTTGGCTTTGGCGGTGTCCCACCCTTCGAACTGTTCGATTTTGGTTGGTCAGCATCGGATGCCACGCATCTATATCCATATCCATATGCATATGGTGATTTTTGTCGTATTTTTCTTTTTTAATTACAAAAGGCAACAAGAAGGATGCAGCGCCAATTCCTTAGCTCCCTCTCTCTCTCTCTCTCTGTATATATATATATATGTGCTATATATGTATGTGACTATATATCAGTGGGTGTTGGGGCTGCGACCTTACTTTTTGGGTGGCTTTCTGCTCCTCTGCAGTGGCAATAATTCGATTAGTGTTTGTGTCTATTTTCAGCCTCCTCTCTGGCTGTCCATTGCCTTTTTTTTTTTTTTGCTCCCATATCTGTTATCCTGCCGCCATTGTATTTTTTCCACTATTTTTTTTTCTAGTTTTTTCCTGCTGCGCCCAACAGTTTTTCCAGTTTTCTGCTTGTTTTGCCATTTTTCCACCCATATTTTGCCGTTGCTCTTGTTTATTTTCTATTTTTTTTGTATGCCTTTGTTGTTGAGGCAAGGCGAGGATGTTGCATGCTGCGCTGCAGGACTCTATCGAAGCGAGGACACCCGCGCCTGGACATTGGTCATCATTCATCAAAGTGAAATGTTGATTTAGTGCCCCGAGCTGATGCCACCGAAAAAGGAGCAAAGGGAAAAAATGTGAGGGAAAAACTGGGGGCCGCCAATGGTTGCACTTTCTTTTTCTTCAGGAAGAGGTGGTAGGGGGGTTTGTTTTTTGGGGGGCCTCCACAGGCGCCATTTTGTTGCCTCAGCCTCAGTTGCTGTTGTTGCAGCAGCAGCAGCATGTGATGAATTGATGCTGTTTATTCGACTGCAAACATAACCAGCATCCAGCATGTGGAGAGAGAGAGAGAGAGTGAGAGCGCGGGAAAATGTAGGAAAATGGGGGAAGATAGGGGGGGAAATGGGTAACAAAATGGGTGGCAAATAGTAGGATATAAGCCAAGGCTTGTGCTGCTTCTTGTTATGCTTTTTGATTAGCAAACGGACTGAACAGAACAAAGAGAAAAAAATGGACGAAAAATAAAAAGGAAAATGTTGCACAAGAAAAGGCAGCACTAGAAAAAGGAAACTGAGGCAGATGAAGAACGAGAAGAAGGCAAAATTAAAAAATTCTCCAGGATGTGTGTGAAGAGAGGATGAGGTCCTCCTGGGTGTGAAGAATATGGATGGGGAATATGGTAGGTTAAAAAGAAATTAAGGCTTCAGAGACTATAGAATACTCTAACAAATAAAAATTATATAAAATAAAAAATATATATATAATAATATAAAATATAAATAAAAATAGTAATATAAATAATAATTATAATAATTAATATATTAATTAATTCATTATAATAATAATTATTATAATCGTAATAAGTTTTTAAAAGATTTGATTAAAAATAAATATTTAAAATTAGGGAAAAATTCCGGTTTTCTTAAATAAATATAATGTTTTTTTTTTAATGTTCTAAAATTTGTTAAAATTGGCAAAAAAAAAATATTTAAAAACCCTTAAATGTAGTAGGAAGATTTATTATAATTTTAAGAATTTTTGGCTGAGTTACAGATTTTTTTAAATTTGTATTTTTTCCCAAAAATAATTTAAAAAACAGTCACAAATTTTTCAAACATTTTGAAAATTGTCCTCAATTTAAAAAAAAAGAAAAATAATAATAAATATGTAAATAAATAAATAAAAAAAATAATTATAATCATAATTTTTAAAAATGTAAAATTCTGTATGCAGATTTATAAATCTATTAAAATTTATGTTTTTTTGACTTATTTATGGCGTTTTTCAACTTTAATTCGCCACAAAAATTATCACAAAAAAACGATCAATATCGATACATTTTTTTTTTACTATTACTAATATTTTAATTCAAATTTTTATATTATTTAAATTTAATAATTTAGTCACTACATCTCGAGTATCCTAAAACTTGGCCCCTATATAGGGTATACAAATTGCACTTTTTACGTAATGCAAAAATTTTTTTGTTGCCCCTCCGTTTTTTCTTTTCATCTTTTGCCTGTCGTTTTATTTTTTTTTATCCTTGTTTTACGGTCCTTTTTTTTGTTCTCCGTTTCAGTTCTCTGAGTGTGTGCGAATGTCCTGTGCCTGACGCTGGCCAATCAGATCGGCGAAGGCGGCTACCGGCGGGGGCGTGGCAAGGCTGGGCCCCCAATATATCGAGCCATAGGTGCCGTTCCGCAGATATAGCAGCTGGATATTGGACTCCTACCTCAATATATACTTGAAACTAACGAAAATTTACGAAATGAAAAGCCGGGCGATGACGATGCTGGTCGCATTTACATAGGAGAAAAAAAACCCAGAGTTGGGAAAAGCTGAGGAGGAGGAGAAAGCCGGGAAAAGCGGACTTTGACAAGCTCTCGCTGGCATATTGATTGAACGCTGCCCGCATGCAGGTAAGTCCCCCATCCACATCGGTGTTCCTGTTCCATGGTGAGTGAGTTCTTTTTAATTAACGCTAATTCCAATTACATATTTCGTTGATTTCGTTGTTTGAGATTGCGGCAGATATATGTAGTATGCTTGTACCTGAATATATATATCTTGTCAGGTTGCCAGAGTTACTCAGGTCTTGGTCACTTTGCCTTAATTGGAGATTATAATCACAAGTGTCCCTCAAATGCAGCTTAGTAAAAGGTTATTTTAGTCGCAATGACTTATTATCGATGGTTTTAGTGGTGGTTATCGGAAAAGAGCGTGGGAGAATTAATTTATCGAGGGTTTTTGAATATATATATCGGGGATTACTCTTTAAAATGTGATATACCAATGAAAGTATCAATACTATCACTAATACTAGATTTCGATATATCAAACATATCAAGATTTATAAAAATTCAACAATTTCTCTTTTTTTTTCATAAAATGATCATGTTTAAATAATATGAATATAAATATTAATTAAAAAAGATATCATGAAATAATATCCATAAAAAATTATTGAAAAATGCTAACAATATTGTATTTTTCTAGGAGATTCAAAAAATATCGAAGGGTGTATTTTTTTATTTCTCAAAATATTTTTAAATCAATATTTTGAATGATTTTAAAATTATTTTTTACCAATGGTAATTTAATATAAGTTTTTTTTGGCAGAGTTCGATATATGAAAAATTGCAATGTTATAGTTTTATATGTTTATTATTGCCATAGTTTTTAAATATCGATATGTTCTGTTAAACCCATTTATATAAAATTTTGTAAATTGAATAAGCTGTACTCATCTACCTTTCATATATACATACATATATATATATTCCTATATTTGTATATATTTTATGCTCGTCTTTGCAAGTTGCGGGCGCCATAAACTGTAGAAGATACCTAAAGATCGGCGGCAAGCAATGCGAATGTCATTCGCTACACTATTTTCTATCCATCACTGAGAGAACATAACTAAGACAGACCTAAAGCTTACATTCTTTTTTTCTTTATAAAGATATTTACATTATTTATAAATTAAATAATTAAGAAATATTGAAAAAAAAGGACAGACATCTCCCTTTGATAAATTAAAATTATAAAATATTATTTTTATGTGTTTTTAATATAAGATATTATTGACTTGAAACCATCTTCGTTTATTATATTTATGATATTTTTTCTTTTTTTATACTTTTTTTTTATTATATTTATTATATGTATATTTTATATTTAGTATAGTTAATATATTTATAAAAAATATTCCATTTTCCGCATTGATCTTCAACCTTTAAGTAATGACATTTTTTACCTGTGTGCTCTTCTTCGCGCTGTTGTTATGCATTCCAATGGCAACTGGGGATCGGTCGAAAAATGCGCAGATTTTTCGTTTGGATTTAGGTGGAGGTGGTGGTGGTGGCCAGGGGCGGGAGCAAAGAGGTGAGGGGGAAAGAGGGTTTGAGGAAAAAGCGCAGGCGGGTGGGCGCCGTTGGCCCCATCGCGAGAGCCGGGAACGTAAAGCATAATAAAAAGTCGTGCCTTACGTGCAGCAGTTGGGATCCCGATCCCTCCTACTCCTCAGCTCCAGCCTCTCCTCCTTCTTCTCTTTTTCTCCTCCTCCTCCTCTTCTCTTCCACCCACAGCGACCTGCAAGCATTTGCAGTAAGAAGTAGCATTGGGGTCTATGGGTTCTTGGGTTCTTACACTGTTATTCAAGTTGCCTAGTTTTATTATAATTTTTTTTTTTAAAGTATTTTAGTAGCTATATTTATGTAACTCTCTCTCTTTTTTTTAACAAAAAACTATTAAATATTAATTAGAAATATATAATTTATACTTACATTTTTATAAAACCTACTTTAAAGGATACTCCTTCGTCGTTCCTCCTTCACTTTATCTATGATGCACTTTTCGGTTGCCTAAGCAAAAACGAAAAAAAACAACACATTTTTAGTGGCCATGACTGCCCCACCTCCCCCTTCTACCGCCCACGCTCCTCCACCCGTCGCCACCCCCTCTGCGATTTGCTGTTTTGCCGTTTTTTATGAGCGTCTTAAGGGCACGCACGATTTTTTGTGATTTTTGCGTGGCGCGTTTGGGCCTGGTTGTTCCTCGTCTGAATCGCAGCTTCAGTTGGCTCTTAGCCCCCCTCCCCCCTTTTAGCCCCACGCCAATGTGCGTTATGTGGCACTGATTACCGTTGGCTTCGTTCGTTCCTCCTTCGCTAGCTGCTTTTGGCGAGCAAAAGGTCAGCCAAAGTTGGGAAACTAAAATGCCTTTTCCCGGCCATCGGCTTCGAAAATTGAATTTAATTTATTTGGCAGTCGACGCTGGCAGCGCCAGTCATAGAGCCCAATGGGATATACATGGCTCAAGCGATAATATATCGTAGAAATCGGAACAGCATAAAGACCTAATTTTACCGGTTACATATCGATATATTAATTTGTTTTAGCTTAACGTTTGCTTATCGATACATTTTTTTAAATTTATTAAACACTAAAAGTGAACTTGAAAATAAAGCATTTCTTTGGTTTAGATTAAGTTTTTATTTTTCTACTATTAATTCTATCGATAAATATCGATTTAAAGTCCCAAAAATAATACTAACTGGGATCTTTTTGGGAGAATTTGATGTGCAAAAGGCGTTTTATAGTCAGAAATAATTAATATTTCATTTTATTATTAATTTTTTAAAAATAAAGCAATGTTGTTCAAAGTTTAAACATCATTATTAAATTATCTATTAATATCGATAAGCATATATTTCAGTAATGCAATTATATTAGGTCTTTTTGAGGGCATCATAATCCTAATTAATTTATATATATTCATTTATTACTTAAATTTGTAGATATTTAAAATAATTCTTTATATAATTTAATATCGATAAATATATTAAAGAAATTATTGAAATTATGCTCACTTTGACAACAACTTAGTTTAGAATTTGTTTAAGACAAAAGGGTCTTGTATGGGCAGAAGTCCTGTCCGGGAATGTGTGAATGGGCTGTTTCAGTGTCGGTATCTGGGGGCTATACCGACAGTACAGCAAATGTGAATTTAGTTGCTACCAAAAACTGCAATAAGCCGGCAGGACTAGCTACAGGACAACGTCACTGCAGTCATTTCGCACACAAACAAAGCATTTTCAGTTACCAACAGAAAACAGAAAAAAAATAATAAAAACTAGGAATATTTATAATAATAAAAATAGAAATAATTATAAAAAAATAATTATACAAATTTATTTCCCCTAAATTTAAATATTTTAGTTTTATAAATAAGTAATTTTAAAAGGTCTCTAAATTAACAGATAAATAAAAAAATATGTATAATATTTTAAAATAAATTTCTTGAAATTTACAAAAATTAAATATATTTTTAGGCTTTCAAATATATGGTTTTATTCTAAGTGCAGGCATTGTTGGTCCTTCGAGCATTCTTGTAATCCTGTCAGAGCACGTGTGCATCCCTACGCCACCCACTCCCACTCGATCTCACTCCTGCTCTTCCCCTCCCTCTCCTCTCCCCTCTCCTTCCCTCTTACTCCTGCTCTCTAAAAAAAAGCTAGCTCGAGTCCTTGCATTTTATTTTCGTTTATCATTTATTTACTACTCAATTTTTCTACTACTTTAGTCGCGCAGAGACGGGGCGCTGCGAGGGGGCTGTGGGGTAGCTAGGGGGCGGCCCAAGTTTATTTCGTATGCCAAGTAACGGCAGCTCAGTGCAGCTGTTGTTGCACGCGACTTTATCCTTCAAATGTCCTTGCGTGCGTTGCAAACGCCGACGACCATTTTACGTGCCACGAACGCCCTTTTCCTACGCCACCACCCCCTAGATATATACCCCTACTTTTTAGTGCTACCGCTACCGCCCTCGCTCCGCCTCTGCTCCTTCTACTGCCCGTGTCCTGTCCTACTCCTGCCCGTGTTCTGCCTTGGCCTGTGGATTTTAATGGCTGCTGCAGCCCTCGGGGAGTCCCCGCAGTGTGCAGTGTGCATCCACATCCACATCCTTGCATTCGTGATGCGGCCGGCTACGTCCATCCATTGTCCCAAAACTCCCCAACTACACTGGGTAAAATTAGGGGAACAAATTGAAGATAACTAGAGACACACAAGCCTATAAATTTTAGGTTAAAATATAAATTTAAGAACTCCTTTTGATGGAAATCTTAATTAAAAAAAATTAATATACTTAAAAACAATCTATTTTCTTTGCAAATAATAATAAAAAAAATATACAAAAATATATTTTAATGAAGTTCAAGGTTAATATATATTTTTTATTTATTTTTCTTTATTTTTATATATTTATTTAAAAAATAAATAATAAAAATAAAAAATATAGAATGAAAATATATGTCTTCTTCTATATAATTTTTTTTATTTATTTGTTTTTTTTTTTATTATAATTTTTGTATATATATTTTTTATTATTTCTATATTTTGTTTTTATTATTATTTTTGTATTTTTTTATGTATCCGTTATTTAATTTTAAGTTTTGTTCCTTTTTTTCCCTCTCCTTGTTTTCTCTCTCTGTACTGGCTCCTCGTCGCCATTTTAATTTTGCCTGCTGCACAACGTCGAATTTTCTAATCTTGTGCGGACTACGGCTCCCCAGTTGCTGCCTCGTTCTGCGTCCTGGCTCCTTGCGGCGGCTCCATGTTTGTTGCTATTGCTGCTGCTGCTGCTGGTTCGGGGGTCGCAGCATTTTGGCGCCAGAGGTCGTTTAAAGGACTTTTGCCGCAGGCCTTCTGCACCTCCTTACTCCTTGCTCCTCCTCCCCCCTTGGGTGTGTGCGTGGCTCAGCCTCGTCCTTCGTGCTGCATCCTGCTGCTGCTGCCGACGCCTGCATCCTCCCTTCAAGATGGATGACGTGTCAGTGGGAATTGATGATGCTGGGGGCTGGCCAGAAAAACAAAAATGGCGGCGGCTTCCTGCAGGAGGGAGGAGGAATCCCTCTTACCAACGCGACCACGTGGCGTATGAGTGATGCAGCTATGGCATCCAATCCAAATCGCAAAAACCCAAAGCCCAAAAGAAACCCAAGAAAACCAAGGAACCCCCTGAAACCCACCCACAGCCAATGGAGAAATATTACCAAAAAATATCCTAAGAAAGGACTTCAATTAGTCCTTTCTGTCTATCGATTATTGTTTTGACGATAAATGTGTATAATATTTATTTATATTTTAGAAGTTGAAATTGAGGTTCTAGGATAACAAAAGGATATTCGAGATTTATTATGGAATAGGTATATATATTTTTCTAAATTAGACCCTGCTAGAACCTATAATTGAATTTAATTAAATAAGGAATTTAAATTGAATTTAATTTAATGTAATCTCATTTATTTAATTAAAATTAATTAAATTAAGAAGTTAATTAAAATTAATTAAATTAAGAAATTAATTAAATTAAAATTAATTATTTTAAATTAATTAAATGTAATAAATGAAATAAATTAAAATGAAGTAAATTAAATTTAATAAATTAATTAAACTAAGTTAAATTCAATTGAAATTCCTGTTTACTTTCGGGGTCAGACTTTCCCAAGCAGCCTTCATCTTTGTCCCGCTGCCACTTGGTCCGAGTGTCACCTCCGGGGAACACCACCTTGTAGTTCACTCAGTCACCATGTCTCCCTGTCTCCCAGCGCCTCCTCCTCAGCTCCCTTCACCCCCCAAGGGGTGGATGAGACTGCCTCTTGTCACCTTGAGGAGCCGAGCATAATAAATAATTGTGTGTGCGTTTCGGGTTTGAAGCAGCGATTCAGCGATTCGGTTTCAGATTGGGATCGGACAACGGCGTTCCCGATTCTTTGGATCCTGGAGCTAAACCTCCGACTTGGACTCGAACTCGGACTTGGACATGAAACCCATCTGGACTGGCACTTTTCGCTCGTCTCGCTGCGAATTAAGCTGTTGACACATAACATCATGTCGCACTTGTCTGCTGGCACAAATCTCTCGCCAGGTGAGTGGAAACGCGCGCGCAACATGAGCCCCATGATCGCAGGTTCTGCGTGTGTGTGTGTGTGTGTGTGTTGCTGGAACATGTTGCCTGTTGCAAGTCGCTGTGGCAGCTGGAGCTGCTTTGTCCCTGGAGCAACACGACGGCACCATGGCGAGAGAACAGCGGGCGGGCTCTCAGCGAGCTGGCCCGAAAAGCTTTTGGCACATCTTGCCACATGTTGTCGCCGCAGTGTTGCTGGAGTCCACTTGAAGAAATTCCCACTAAGTTAATAAGGAATATTTTAAAAATAATTGTTAAAGCATTGGCTTCGAAATGATGTGATTATTATGATTTAATTATAAGAAACATTCAAGAAAAAATTAGTTTAAAAATTATAAAGTGCATTTTCATTAATTTAAATTTGTCCGGAAACTTATCCTTATAGATTACAATTTAATTAAATTTAAGCTTAGCTAATTTTAAAATAATATTTTAATTATTAGCTTTAAAATAAGCAATTATTATAATATTTAAATTATTCTTTAAATATTAGCTTCCTTGGATGTCTTTATAATAGAGGTTTACGCCGATGGTTAAAGGCATCGGCGGCGGCGTAGAGGTCAAAATGACTCGGCGGCGGCGGCGTAGTAGTCAGAAAGAACCGGCGGCGGCGGCGCGTCAAATAAGGCAAAAAGGCCATTTTAATGAGTTATTTATTTTTTTTTAAGTTTTATAAAGAACAATGACACTGAAGGCCGCGCTGAAGCTGCGCCGATGCCGCACCAGCGGCGCGCCGCGGCGCGCCGTTATTTTCATAATTTGGCGGCGGCGCGTCAAATAAGGCAAAAATCGGCGGCGGCGGCGGCGTGGCGCGGCGGCGTATATGTCTACTTTATAATAAGGCTTATAATTCCCAAGTGTGATTTTTGCAGAAATATTATATGGAAGTTTTTCTCTTAAATTTAATTTTTTTTTAAATTTTAAAATTTGTTAAATAATTATTTTAGGCGAATTGAATTTAAATTAAAACGAATAGCTATTTGTTGTAGCTCTTTAATTTCTCTCAGTGTGCTGCCCATGAACGAAGCTACTCTGGCAATTTGTGAGTGGATTTTGTGGCCATTTCTTTCTGTTTTTCTTTTGGCGATCGTCAAATTGTTTTTTTTTTGGCCTTAAAGTTTGGGCCACAAGAAGGGGTGTAAGCGGAAAAGTTGCGGAAAATGGGAAATTGGTCAAATGACCCAAGCCTGTCAACCTTTTTTCGCAGTTTGGTATCGAGTTTTTCTATTATTTTTAGTCAGCTACAGAGTTCGAGTTTAAATTTAAATATTTATCTATAAATTAATTATTTAATAAGCTTAAAAAGTGGAAGGAATTTATTCTAAAAAAAAAAGTATGAAAAATAAAAAATAAATATGAGCAAAGCATCCTCAGCCTCTGTAGCCTCGTGTAGACTCTGGGTTTCTTTCTACAGAAGCCCAACCAACGATGATCTTCAGCTTCTTTTTTGCCTCCCTTCTTTATCACAATTTCCTCTTCCCCCTGAGCTTCATCTTTTGTGCCTCCTTATGGGTCCCTCCTGTCAATTGCCTAATTAGTTGGCAACAATTTTCCCACGCCCACGCAACCCGAACTCCAAGCTAAGCTGAAGGCACTTGTCTACCACAAATCGCGGTGATCTATGGTCAGGCAGAGAAACAGAGAAAGAGAGAGAGAGAGAGAGGGAGATGGAGATAAATAGAGAACCCAAACCAAATTTGGCAGTCGAAAAGGGCTTAGGAAAACCATCGACATCATGCCAATTGCTGGGGAAATCAAAGCACGCTACTCCCTGGAAAACAGGAGACTGAAAAGAGGAGAGTCTGAAGACAGGAGAAGAGACTGCAGACTGCAGACTGTAGACTGGCGGAGAGCAGATCCCGAAGAGATCCCGAAGAGCCAACAATAAAACTCATAAATCAAATGAGACAAAAGACTCGAGGCGAACGCAGGACACGAAAAAACGAAAGCTGGCGTGCGTCGCAGGCAGCCACTTCCCTCAGAGCACCTAAGCCACTTACACTGAGAGAAATAAGAAAAAAACCTATTAGTACTAATAAAAGCTCAAACCTTTTTTTTTACTAAAATTTTAAGTTGTAAAAATTTGCCTTTGTACCATAGTTGTAAGTCGTAATAAAGTGCCTGAAATTTCTTGGCAAATGTTATTTATTAGTTTTTTTTTCAGTGTATTTTTTCAGTAGGGTATGGTAAAGGGTCAAGGTATTGTGAGGGGCTTGTACAACGCAATATTGAGCCACGAACTGGAAACAATGGGAGCAAATAACTGGCAGGCACACTCGCAGTCGCACTCGCAGTCAAAATCCAGGGAAAGATGAAGGAGGAGGTGAAGGAGGAGGAGGAGGAGGAGGAGGTTGAGGAGGAGGACAACATAGACGTGGACATAGACATAGATGGTCTCCAGATGAGTCTCCCAGCGATGAAACACGAAGCGAAGAAGCCACATCCATCGACCACCGAAGCAGCCAGCAGCAGCAGTTGCAGTTGCTCCGAGAGTAGTCAGCGATTTTCAAGGTAAGACAAAAAGACTCAGGTGAGGACAGGAAGGAAGCGGAAGGAAAGGAGAGTGTAGGCACCTCATCACAAATTTTAAATGCACTAACTAACTCTAATTTAATTATGTAAAATAGAATATAATAAATATTATGTATATATTAAATATAAATAATAATATAAAATAACATAAATATTAATAATATTAATTTTAAGTTGAAAATGTATTGATTTTTAGCTAGAAGGTTAAAAGCTGAGGTCTCTGAATCTTTTATATTTTGTAAAATTAGTGTTAATAATAATTATACATAATATATATTATAATAATAATACATAAATATTAATAATTATACCTTAATGCATATTAATAATATTATTTTAAGTTCAAAATCTGCCAAAGTTCATGCTTTTCCTAAGCAACTCTCTTCTATTTGGAAAGAGCAAAAAGCAAAAGTCACCAAAATGATACACAAGTGTCGCCCCAAAACGAATGATCGAGGGCAGAGCTCCAATGGGAATGGCTATAGTCTAGGGATTGGGGGAATATACATGGGACAGAACCGGGTACCAGAGACCATCTTAGTCAAGGGCACTGCACCGGCTGCCATTGGCGATTCCTATGCCGAATGGCCAGCGGACAAGATGAATTTCCAGCGTATTTTGCTTTGTTACTTTTTGGTTTCATTTCGGTCATGGGATAGTCAGATATATATATATTTATATATATATTTGTATATATATATAGAATATATATAGAAAGATTTTTTTTGGCGCTTCGTTACACAAAATCACGAAGCGGATCGTGCACGACTATTTTGCGTGAGCTGAGAGCATGATCAGGCGCAGCTGCTGGGACCTGTTCCAGGCCCAAGTCCAACTCCAAGTCCAAGTCCAAATTCCAGACCAGGATCTCTTCTCCTCCCTCTCCTTGTTCTCCCCCCGATTCACACTCTCCTCTTAACTCTCGGCTGGCACCTTTTGGGGCTTTTGACAGTTTAAAGACCAGAAAATAATAGAAACGAGGGCCTCCAAATTGGTTTTGTAATTTGAACTGCGGCTGGCACACTTCCAAAAATAGTAAAAATAAAAGTAAGCTGGGAATTAATTAACATATTATTAAGGGAACAGGTGGATTAGTATATATATTTATACATATTTATTAGAATTTATTTGTATTTCAAAATAATAATACAAACTATTTTAAAGTTACGAAACCTAAGGCCATGACTTGGCTTTTGGTTAGACTTAAACCTGGTTTTTATTCATTAAATATAATTTAAATATTCTGAATATTATATATATGTTTTATATATTTTTAAAATATATTTTATATATTTTTTGAATATTTTGTATATATCGTTAAAATATATTTTTTAACTATTTTATAAATATTTTTTATATATATATTTAATTTGTATCTTTAGTTTCCTTGTCTTTTCCTCCACTTTTGTTTTATTTCTCACGCCTTGAACTTGACCAGCGGCTGTAACCTTTCGCTGACACACAGAAAAAGTACTTCAAGAACCCGAAACCAGCTCTTAGAATCCGAGAAGCCAGGAACCTGTGTGTCAGTCAGGCTAATAAAAATAGCATCATGTTGCTGATGTTGGTGTTGCAGTTGCAATGGATGTTGCTGCTGCTGCTATTGCTGCTGTTGCTGCAATGAACATACGAAATTCGTTTACATTTTTGCCATTTGTGCGAATTAGAGACAGGGCGACAAGGCAGCTGAGCTTCTGTACTTTTATTACTGCCTGCCAACTAACTAGATAACAACATTGGCAACAACAATTGCAGCAACAACATCAACAGCATCAACAAAGACTTGAACAACTCGCACTTGTCAACGGGATTTTGGGGTAACGAAATCCTTCTCCTTTTTTCTCTCTCAGAAGCTAATAAAGCAGAAAAGTAAACATTTAAATGAAAAATACAAAGATAATTAAATAAATAAATATCCGAATCTGTATATACAAAAAAAAAATAATTAAAATATAATAATTTAACACTATAATTCCCAACTAGTTCTAGCCTCTTCCGAGTGGTAACCCAGCTGAATGTTGAGCTAGAGTGGTAGAGGTCGAGTGGTAGTGTGGTAGGTGTTATTTGGTGTGTTGTGTTTCAGTGTACCCTCTCTATTTTGTAGCTTAGCTTCTTGAGAGGGAGAAAGAGATAGAGAAAACGAGCAGATGAGATAGAAATCAAAAAGATTGATCAATCAATAGAGCGTCATAGACAAATTTGAGTATACAATATATTTATATTTGCTTTAAGATCTTTTCGGCATGCCAAAGTTAGCTTTCTTTATTGTCAGCTTAAAAAAAGCGGCTTATAAATATAAAAATTTGAATAAAAAAGCTTTCTATTCGGTTTGGGACCACCCTAATCGAATTAGCTCTTATGGACACACACCGAAAGGTGGGCTCCTTTGCAAGTACATCGATATGTGAACACTGTACAGTGTGCACTTCACATTTACCATGCGGGGGTTGGGGTATGACAGGGGAAAACAAAAGCA
This sequence comes from Drosophila kikkawai, assembly GCF_030179895.1. Taxonomy (NCBI): domain Eukaryota; kingdom Metazoa; phylum Arthropoda; class Insecta; order Diptera; family Drosophilidae; genus Drosophila; species Drosophila kikkawai. The sequence continues at coordinate 8,644,964 of NC_091733.1, read as the reverse complement.
AGAAACAAACAAAAAAAAAACAAAAAAATTAGAGACGAAAATGCTGACTGAGGCAGAAGAACAAAGGGGCATCCTGTCAGGAGATGTCCAGGCAGGTGCCACCGAGGATGGGTTAAGCGAGGCTCCACTGTATGCCTTAAATGTTATTTGTGTGTGTGTGTGTGTGTGTGTGTGTGAGCAAGTGTTTTCCAGTTGATGTAACATTACTTTGAAATCTTTTGCCAGGCAGCCAAATGAAAAGCAAAGAGAAGATGTTGGGCTGCCGCCGACGCCTCTGCCTAAAAGAAGCAAAAGAAGCTCAAAGTGGGGCCAACAGGGGTTAGGTAGGGCCTCCAAGGCAATTAACCCATAAAGCAATCCTGCTAAAAAAAATTTTAAAATAAGTTTTTCAATTTTTTATATTAAGTATAAACTGAATTTTAGCATAATATTTTTTTTATTTATTTATTTATTCTTTTTTATATAATTTTTATTTTTATTTTATTTTATTTATTTAATTTTTTTTATAAAAAAAGATGCTAATTTTGGCATAAAGATAAATTAAAAAATATATTCATAATAGATTTATGCATAGATTAGCATTTCTAGCATTTTTCTATGTTAATTCTTATCTTTAAGACCCCTCTTTTGACAGCTTTAAAACCCTTAGGGTTAAGCAGGGGTTTTCAGTGTGAACTTCCAGGGAGGCTTCCAGCGGGTAACTTCCGAGGGGGAGCTGTTGAGACAACGGATATGGATACTCGGCTTAATTTCAACCAGCGCTCTGTTGGTCAACTGGCCAAACAAAGTTTGCTTCTCTTTTTTTTTTTCCTGGCCTTCGATGGGGGCTAAAGTGGGGTTAAGGTGCCATGGAAGGAGAAGAAGGGGGAGAGTGTGGTAAGGGGGGAGACGGGTTGATGCACGCGAAACGCTTCGCTGGACAATGAACAAGCGAAATTAGAGAATGTAAACAGCGAATTTTATCCTGTTCGCTGCCTTGCCAGCCAACAAAAACACAAACAACAAGGCCCATAAAAACAGCAGAGGTTAAATTAATAATATTTTATATTAATAAGAAAATATTTGATGTAGGAAACTAAAGAAAAGTGTCAAAAGGAAGGCATATAATAAGCTATAAGTATTTGGATATATTTTTAATATATTTATTTAATTTATATATATTTTTCTATATATTTTATATATATTTTTATTTTTTTGTATGGGTTTTATATATTTATATATATATATACAGTGGTGCTCATAGACTTAAGCCACAAGACTTCATCCAAGAATTTTAACGAAAATTAAGAAAAGTTTTTATTCCACAGCTCCAATTATTTGTGTCACATTAGTTCTATATATCAGTGTTCTAATAAAAGAATAACCAAGTTATAAAAATATATATTCAACGAAAAATTAAAAAAATCTGAGACCAACCCCAAAATGTCCTGCTTACATACTTAAGCCACCTGGAAGAAAATGATCCAAAAAGTTAAAATTTGCCCAATATTCCTTATAATTTTAATAAATTTAGTTTAATATTAAGTGGGATGACCTTTCTGATTAAGAACAGCGGAGCAACGCTTTGGCATTAAGCCCACAAGACGTGCGCACTGATGAGGGGTGATTTTCTTCAACTCTTCCTGCAAAATATGCCAAAATCGTTTTTTTTTTGCTGTTTTTTTTGGCCAACGACTTGTTTAAGAATACCCCACAAGTTCTCTATAGGGTTCAAGTCGGGGATCTGCGGTAGCCATTGCAAAACATTGATTGTCTCTTGGCTAAGCCACGACTTGACTATCTTGCTGGTGTGTTTCGGGTCGTTGTCCTGTTGAAATATCCAGGCAAGTGGCAAATTATCGGCATATTCTCCAGATAAATTGTTAATAAGGATGTCCCTGTACATTTCGCCGTTCATAATGCCTTCTATCTTCTTTTGGAGACCTACGCCCGATGCGGTGAAACAGCCCCAGACCATAATCGAAGAGCCACCATGTTTAACGGTCTTTCTCGTGTATTTGGGGTCCAATTGTTTGTTGGGAGGACGTTGTACATATGGTTTACCATCACTCCCAAAGACATTAAACTTGGATTCGTCGCTCCAAACAATCAAACATACACGAAAAAGATCGTTAAGCATGGTGGCGCTTCGATTATGGTCTGGGGCTGTTTCACCGCATCGGGCGTAGGTCTCCAAAAGAAGATAGAAGGCATTATGAACGGCGAAATGTACAGGGACATCCTTATTAACAATTTATCTGGAGAATATGCCGATAATTTGCCACTTGCCTGGATATTTCAACAGGACAACGACCCGAAACACACCAGCAAGATAGTCAAGTCGTGGCTTAGCCAAGAGACAATCAATGTTTTGCAATGGCTACCGCAGATCCCCGACTTGAACCCTATAGAGAACTTGTGGGGTATTCTTAAACAAGTCGTTGGCCAAAAAAAACAGCAAAAAAAAAAACGATTTTGGCATATTTTGCAGGAAGAGTTGAAGAAAATCACCCCTCATCAGTGCGCACGTCTTGTGGGCTTAATGCCAAAGCGTTGCTCCGCTGTTCTTAATCAGAAAGGTCATCCCACTTAATATTAAACTAAATTTATTAAAATTATAAGGAATATTGGGCAAATTTTAACTTTTTGGATCATTTTCTTCCAGGTGGCTTAAGTATGTGAGCAGGACATTTTGGGGTTGGTCTCAGATTTTTTTAATTTTTCTTTGAATATATATTTTTATAACTTGGTTATTCTTTTATTAGAGCACTGATATATAGAACTAATGTGACACAAATAATTGGAGCTGTGGAATAAAAACTTTTCTTAATTTTCGTTAAAATTCTTGGTTGAAGTCTTGTGGCTTAAGTCTATGAGCACCACTGTATATATTTTTTTTTTTTAATTTTATAAAATAATTTTATTTGCTTTTATTTTTGATATATTTTTATATTCGTATATTTTTATTTTATTTTATTTTAAATATGTTTTTTGTTTTATTAATAAAATGAAATATTAAGACCTATTTTTCAGCACACAATCGTATCTACTGGACGAACATAGATAGCTCCAATGAAACGTGGACCATTTTTCTTTGTCCTGAGCCTGGGGACCTGTCCGAAGAGATGCGAAGAAAATGGAGAAGGAGGACAGGATTGGGAGAGGAGCAGGAGTCGAGGATAGAGAGGGGTACAGGGGGGACACTGATGGGGTAAGACAGCAACAACGGCGCCAGTTGACACGTCTTTTTCCTTTGACAAACATTTAAACAGGCGCTGTGCAGCAACAAAAACAATTACAAGCAATTCTGGCTTCCACCTTAACCTTAGACTTAACCTCAGACATTACTAAATGTTAAAAAAAAGAATATACAATAAGAAAACAAGACTTTTGACGTCATAACAATAAATTAGAAGGTAGAACCACAACCCTATAAAGATAGAGGCAGTAAAAGGAAAATCCTAGACAAAAATAAAAGTTATAACTGTAGAAATAATTTTATATTTTTTATAATTTAATAAATAATACAATATTTCAAAATAATTTAAAGAAGTAGCCAGCCCCTCCCTACCTGTCACCATTTCATTCAATCAGTACAGACGGAGAGTCTATCACAATTTCAGTATTCATTCCTCCGTCAAGTCAGTAAGTCAGTCGATAATTTACCCAAAAAAAATAATTATTGAAAAAATCGAAAGAAATCCGAAATAAACCAGAAATCATCCCGAAATCTAACTAAAATAAAACCGAAAATGCGTCGCATCAACGTTTCGGCCATTTCTTTGGTGAGGGAAAAAATTGACTTTACCTTTAGTGACCGAATGCCGCTCTATAAGGTGATGCAGGCCTATGCTGATTATTTTGCGATCGATCGCAAAAGTCTGGAATTTCGTGTTCATGGCTTATTGATTTTGGATAACGATACGGCCTTTTTAATCAATATGGGAACGGGCTGTACAATCAGGGTGACTGATAAAATTCAAGAACAATCGGAGAAAAAAGAACAAGGACAACCGGAAGCAGAACAAGGACAATCCGAAGCAAACCAAGAATATTTATAGTATTTATATTTTAATAATGTTTATATTTTATATTTGCCAAGTTAACACATGAAGACACGAAAATTACATACGCAAATGCCAGCTGAGTTATGTTTAATCAAGTTCCGTCAAATTGAAACCCAGGATAGGTGCTTGTGCCAATATTTTCCTGTTGATCTATTGAACTTTAAGCAGAAAAACCAAGAAAATCGGACTCGGTTAAGAATAATCCCAGCATTGAACAGTAATAATTAAACCAGGACGATTTGTTAATATACAGTACGGTACATGTACATAAGGATACTCTCGGGGTGAGTGGGTGTATAGTGTGTGTTTATGGCAATCCCTGACTAGACATAAAATCCAGTCAACATTTATAGAGAAAGAGAGAGAGAGAGATAGAGAGCGACAGACAGGACGAAACCGTTTTGGGGGCACTTGATGGAAGGAAGTACCAGAGGACGAAGGACGAAAGGACGGGCCATTGTTAGCGGTTGCTGCATCGCTTCTCATCCCATTTAACCCCTTGTTGCTCCACCTGCCTGCCAGGCAATCTCTCCTCCAACGGGTTTGTCGGTCTGCTGGCGCTTCATCAATTCAGTCCATGTCCGACCGACAGAAACAAAACAGGAGTGGCCCAAGGATTGGGCTTTTGACAGAGGGAAGAAACCAGGAACAGGAACGGGAACAGGATCAGGAGAGAGGTGCAAGCGGCGTACGACATTTGTACGATTCCATTTGAATAATTTAGACATTTACGTTGATGAATAAAACCGAAAGCACATTGATAGATATTTTGCCCCCCCCCCTAGCGCTCCCCTTTTTCCCCAAACTGTACGGGAACATATATAGTATATATCACACACACACACATCACATATGTACAGAGTCGGCTGTCTGGAGTCAAGTGGCAGCAGCGGTGTGAGTCCTTTGACTCAGATACTATCGCTCACACTCGAAATCTGCCTTTGTGTTTCACATTTTTGGTCAACTGCCGAAAGAGCTCCTGAAGCTCCCTGGAAACTCTCCTTCCCGAGCCCTGGCTTTAACGAAAAAAGCAACTCTGTAGGGATACCAGACACATTTGTATTTTTAATTAACATTCATTTACCATATTTATTGGAAGAAAATCGATTACAACAGAGGACAGGAGAGATGGAAAATTGTGGAGAAAAACTACTTTTTTTAACTAGAATTTATATAAATATAAATACCTGTAATAATAAAATATAGAAACCCATTTAAGGTGTAACTTTAATATCCATAAAGTTTAAACAATTACAGCTTATCGATAAGCAAGCTATAATTTTCCAAAAACCTTCTACAATAAGAGAGTTCACCTAGGGAGCTAGGAAATTGTGGAGAAAGACTAGTTCCTGTAACTATAATTTATATAAATAATAAATACTTGAAAGAATATCGTTAGATTTCTTTAAATATTAAATATCCAATATTAAATTAATATTAAATATTAATATCCAAAGTAAAATTATGCTTATTATTTCATCTTCCCTTTAGCATTCATTACAATTTTCACACTTTCCACACACACTTTGCCACGATTTTCACCCCCACCTCTGGCAGGAAAAGGCTGTTGACGATGATGGATTTATGAGACATTGTCTTGTTAAACAACGGCATTCGGCAAATTGTTGCCAACTTGATTGTAAAATATGTGTGTGCAAAATGCAAAGTGCAGAAAGCAGATGTGGAAAATGAACAGGAGGGGTGGGGTGTACCCGGAGGGAGGGAGGGAGGGTGGTGGTTTAGGAGTCCCTGGGTGTGGGGTGGCTTGGCTTGTAATGAGCCGGTGCTAATTAATTTGTATAATGTGCTGACTGAGAGACGACGACTGATAAGTGGCCGTAAACATACAAAGGCATATATGTGCCCGAACACCACTCTCCCAACACGCCCCACTTCCTTGCATCTTATCTCTAGTCGAGAGATGCACTCAGAAAAATGTTTTTTACCTTGGAAAGGGATTTATTATCAAAGGAAATTCTAAACCTAATTTGATTTCTGGATGAAAGAGGTGTTCTTTGAAAATTTTACAATTTCTTAATCATATTTTCCTAAACAAATATTTATATAACATTTTATTAAGCTTTGTGGCCTGTCTTGCTAGATTTATAATTCACACAATTAAAAAAGATGTGGATTAATTTATTTAATATCTACTGATAAAGTATTTTATTATTTTTTTATTTTTATATTATTATTATTTTTTTTTTATTATTTATTAATAAAATATAAAATATATCTATAAAATATTTATTTTTATTAATTTTTTAATTATTTTTACTTTTTATTTATTTTTTTAAATTTGAATTATTATTTATTTATAATTTATTTTTATCTATTTAAAATTTATTTATTATTTATTATTATTATTTATTCATAATTTATTGATTTTTTTCTATTTATTATACCCTTGCAGGGTATTATAATTTCAGTCAGAAGTTTGCAACGCAGTGAAGGAGACGTTTCCGACCCTATAAAGTATATATTCTTGATCAGCATCAACAGCCGAGTTGATCTAGCCATGTCCGTCTGTCCGTCTGTCCGTTTCTACGCAAACTAGTCCCTCAGTTTTAAAGCTATCTCAATAAAACTTTGCATATAGTCTTCAATATGCTCTCACTGCTATTTATGTCGGAACGGGCCGGATCGGACGACTATATCATATAGCTGCCATACAAATGTTTGATAAATTTTTAGAAAAAAAATTATAACTTGGCTGTTTTTCAACATATTTGCACTATTTTTTACATATGACCATCTTATATTATTTCTGAATTTTGGTAGAAATTTTATGAAAATCGGACGACTATATGATATAGCTGCCATAGGAACGATCGGGAAATTAATAGGAATAAAATTATAGCTTCGTTGTTTTTCAACGTATTTTTATCTACTCTGAGATATAAGCTTTTTTTATTATTCTAGAATTTTGGTATAAATTTCATAAAAATCGGACAACTATATCTTATAGCTGCCATAGAAGCGATCGGTAAATTTATAAAATATATAAAGCTGGGAATGTAAAACTGTAATTGTCAAACTGTAAACATAATAAGTAGAGGTAAAATGTAATGAAACTCTGTTTTGTGTCTGTTTTCGGCATTATAATTTATAATATAAATCTAAAAACCAATCTGCAAGGGTATACAAACTTCGGCGTGCCGAAGTTAGCTTCCTTTCTTGTTTATTATATATTTAATATTTATTAGCATATTTAGCATAATATTTTCTCTCAGTGCCTTGGCCAATCAATTAGAAGACCTAAACACCGCCGGACTGCCCCTCGAGGCTCGCGTGGTGCGAAGAGTAAACGTTTATAGTGCGTGTAATCAGCTCTTAACTATAATTTATAAAACTGCATTTCTTGCGCCCCCTTCTCCCCTTAGATCCCACCTTTCGGTTTACCCTCTCAGCTTAGTTCGCAGTTTAACGCAAAAGAATGGGGGGAAAATGGGGGAAAAACGCATCGGAACGCCGACGGAAGCAATAAACTTCTGTATAATTAAATAAAATAAAATTAAAAATGTTAATGAGAACGAAGAGGAGCTCTCCGGTCTATAATCATCTTGGTGGCTTTGTAGTCTCGTGTAGCTTTTCGGATCCCTCTCTCTCTCGGAACGCACCTCCAGAACGTAGGCCCCCCTTTTTGGGATCGCCGCCTCTGGCGAGGCTTGTAAACAATTTAGCGTGTCTCTTCATATTATATCATTAAAATTAATACGAGTTTAGCGTGCCGCGAGTTGTTCACTTTGGGCCGCTGTCAAAGTGCGTCTACCAATGCGATCCGAATTCATTACATTCTTTGTCTGCTGCAAAGCTCCCCCCTCTCCTGACACCTTAGGAGGAGCTCCCATTCTTCCGGAGCGACGCTGCGTGTTGCCTAACTAATGGGACAGACTATGGCCAAATCGCTGATTGCATCGGACAACGATCAGAGAATTAACACGTCGATTATTCAAACTGAAACCGAAAGGCTCTAAGATAACGATAAGACATCTAAATCGAATTTGGGAAGAATACACACTTTAGATGTTGAAAAAAAACACCGATAATAACAATGTTAATCGATTTTAAATCGATTTTTGTTTAGACTTAACAAAAACACTTGCTTGACACTATAATTCCCAACTAGTTCTAGCATCTTCTAAGTGGTAACATTTAAGTAATGAACAATATTAAAATTTGAACCGAAGGCCAACAGTTTCAAGTATTTTGTGTTACTTAAAGAATTTATATAATATTTGATAATTACTTCCAGTCTTTAATTTAAAATATTTAACATTAAGCTCATTTCAGTAGAAAATTCATTAGCCTAAATTGATTCGGCTAAGGATTTTTCTACTGAATGGCAAGCCTAATATTGAATTTTAAATTATAATTAAATATATTTAATTTAAGTAATTAATAATACTTGAAACTGTTCGCCTTCATCTTCCGCCTTCCTTGCTTAATCGAAGCTGCAAATGGCTCAATCTTTTGGTTTAATAATCTTGGAAACATCTTTATCTTCATAAATCGACACTAATTTTCTGTGGTGCTTCGTTCTCCTCGGAGGAACCCATATGGAAAACTTAACTCCCGGCTATGATCATCGTTTGGCTATGCAAATCAGAAACTGTCCACGGCTTTGTTTTCACCTGGCGGGCATTGTTGTGGCAGTGGCTTTTGTGATTTTTTATTCTTAGATTTTTTTTAGGCTGCTGCTGCTGGCCTAACACGACACTGACAAATGTTAATCCATTAAGGCGCTGTCAATGGACAAATCTGTCACAACAGAGAGGCGGGAATGGGAATGGGTTGCAGTGGGACTGGAACTGGGACTGAGCTGGGGCTTACCAAGTTAAGCTATTAGTTAGTGGGGACCTTAGTATGCATCTTAATTGGTGCAAGGTGCATTGCTCTGTCCTCAGCCTGTGTTGCATTTTATTACGTATTCCATACACTGAAGAAAAATGCTTAGAAATGGGTTTTTAAAATTTTAACAATGCTTTTTTTATGAAACTATCCTATAGGAAATTTATATAATTTTTTTACAATTGAAAATTCGTCAAAAATTACTCCTAAATATTTATTTATGAAACAATTCTTTAAGAAATTCTACATATCTAGTATTTTTATTACCATTGAAAATTGTTTAAAAATGACTCTTAAATATTTATTTATGAAATTATTCTAAAGGAAACTCTTTATAAATGTTTTTACTATTAAAAATTCTTAAAAAATGACCCTTAAATATTTATTCAACGTGTAGGATTTAGCAAGACAAATGCGAATGCTAAACTTGACCAACAACAAATTGGCAATCAGGCCGCTGTCCATCGCTTTGCCCACTGGGCAGGTGTTGGACAACTTAATGCGAGCCAGAGGAGTAGTCTCCAGGAGAGGTGCTGCTGCTGCTGCGTAGAGCGCGTGCCGTGTACAATTTTTTAAGTGCCTGCTCATTAATCGTAATCGTCTGAGGCCCTGACCCCGCCATCTTCTTCTCGGACTGCAAAAAGACTGCGAATGCAGCTTGTGTCCCTGCTCGGAGCGCCTATTCTCCAACCCAGCACCCCTCCCCCTGTCTCTCCATCTCTTTCGGTTTTTTTTTAACCCATATAGTGGCAGTCCCGCTTTAGCACAGCTCCTTTGACGACTGCCGCTCTTTCTTGTCAGCAGAAAGTGTTCCCAAAAACGTGGAAATTAAGGAGAAATTGCTAGGAAAATTAGGGAAAATTTTGAGATTTTTTTTTTAAATACCATAACTACGTTAAAAACTTATTAACATTAATTTGAAAAGCTGTTTTGTGTTATTTTATAAGAGGTTGTTAAATTTGCATTCTGGATTTAAAATTTTACAAAAAATAATTTACAAAAAAAATAAATCAATATTTAAAAATTATATTAATATAAAAAAAAACATAATACGAAAAAATAATAATACCAAATAAAGGATAATACTTAAAAAATCAATAAATAAATTAAAAAAAATATATTTTCGAAAGAGACCCTTTCTTCCGATTTGTAGAACGTGCAATTGGGAATGCTGATTTTCCGTTGTTTTTTTTTCTAGCTGTTCCCTAAGCCTTTTGCTTTTTTGGACAAAGGTGGAAGCAGGGTGGAGAGAGGTCACCTAGGGAGCTAGGAAATTGTGGAGAAAGACTAGTTCCTGTAACTATAATTTATATAAATAATAAATACTTGAAAGAATATCGTTAGATTTCTTTAAATATTAAATATCCAATATTAAATTAATATTAAATATTAATATCCAAAGTAAAATTATGCTTATTATTTCATCTTCCCTTTAGCATTCATTACAATTTTCACACTTTCCACACACACTTTGCCACGATTTTCACCCCCACCTCTGGCAGGAAAAGGCTGTTGACGATGATGGATTTATGAGACATTGTCTTGTTAAACAACGGCATTCGGCAAATTGTTGCCAACTTGATTGTAAAATATGTGTGTGCAAAATGCAAAGTGCAGAAAGCAGATGTGGAAAATGAACAGGAGGGGTGGGGTGTACCCGGAGGGAGGGAGGGAGGGTGGTGGTTTAGGAGTCCCTGGGTGTGGGGTGGCTTGGCTTGTAATGAGCCGGTGCTAATTAATTTGTATAATGTGCTGACTGAGAGACGACGACTGATAAGTGGCCGTAAACATACAAAGGCATATATGTGCCCGAACACCACTCTCCCAACACGCCCCACTTCCTTGCATCTTATCTCTAGTCGAGAGATGCACTCAGAAAAATGTTTTTTACCTTGGAAAGGGATTTATTATCAAAGGAAATTCTAAACCTAATTTGATTTCTGGATGAAAGAGGTGTTCTTTGAAAATTTTACAATTTCTTAATCATATTTTCCTAAACAAATATTTATATAACATTTTATTAAGCTTTGTGGCCTGTCTTGCTAGATTTATAATTCACACAATTAAAAAAGATGTGGATTAATTTATTTAATATCTACTGATAAAGTATTTTATTATTTTTTTATTTTTATATTATTATTATTTTTTTTTTATTATTTATTAATAAAATATAAAATATATCTATAAAATATTTATTTTTATTAATTTTTTAATTATTTTTACTTTTTATTTATTTTTTTAAATTTGAATTATTATTTATTTATAATTTATTTTTATCTATTTAAAATTTATTTATTATTTATTATTATTATTTATTCATAATTTATTGATTTTTTTCTATTTATTATACCCTTGCAGGGTATTATAATTTCAGTCAGAAGTTTGCAACGCAGTGAAGGAGACGTTTCCGACCCTATAAAGTATATATTCTTGATCAGCATCAACAGCCGAGTTGATCTAGCCATGTCCGTCTGTCCGTCTGTCCGTTTCTACGCAAACTAGTCCCTCAGTTTTAAAGCTATCTCAATAAAACTTTGCATATAGTCTTCAATATGCTCTCACTGCTATTTATGTCGGAACGGGCCGGATCGGACGACTATATCATATAGCTGCCATACAAATGTTTGATAAATTTTTAGAAAAAAAATTATAACTTGGCTGTTTTTCAACATATTTGCACTATTTTTTACATATGACCATCTTATATTATTTCTGAATTTTGGTAGAAATTTTATGAAAATCGGACGACTATATGATATAGCTGCCATAGGAACGATCGGGAAATTAATAGGAATAAAATTATAGCTTCGTTGTTTTTCAACGTATTTTTATCTACTCTGAGATATAAGCTTTTTTTATTATTCTAGAATTTTGGTATAAATTTCATAAAAATCGGACAACTATATCTTATAGCTGCCATAGAAGCGATCGGTAAATTTATAAAATATATAAAGCTGGGAATGTAAAACTGTAATTGTCAAACTGTAAACATAATAAGTAGAGGTAAAATGTAATGAAACTCTGTTTTGTGTCTGTTTTCGGCATTATAATTTATAATATAAATCTAAAAACCAATCTGCAAGGGTATACAAACTTCGGCGTGCCGAAGTTAGCTTCCTTTCTTGTTTATTATATATTTAATATTTATTAGCATATTTAGCATAATATTTTCTCTCAGTGCCTTGGCCAATCAATTAGAAGACCTAAACACCGCCGGACTGCCCCTCGAGGCTCGCGTGGTGCGAAGAGTAAACGTTTATAGTGCGTGTAATCAGCTCTTAACTATAATTTATAAAACTGCATTTCTTGCGCCCCCTTCTCCCCTTAGATCCCACCTTTCGGTTTACCCTCTCAGCTTAGTTCGCAGTTTAACGCAAAAGAATGGGGGGAAAATGGGGGAAAAACGCATCGGAACGCCGACGGAAGCAATAAACTTCTGTATAATTAAATAAAATAAAATTAAAAATGTTAATGAGAACGAAGAGGAGCTCTCCGGTCTATAATCATCTTGGTGGCTTTGTAGTCTCGTGTAGCTTTTCGGATCCCTCTCTCTCTCGGAACGCACCTCCAGAACGTAGGCCCCCCTTTTTGGGATCGCCGCCTCTGGCGAGGCTTGTAAACAATTTAGCGTGTCTCTTCATATTATATCATTAAAATTAATACGAGTTTAGCGTGCCGCGAGTTGTTCACTTTGGGCCGCTGTCAAAGTGCGTCTACCAATGCGATCCGAATTCATTACATTCTTTGTCTGCTGCAAAGCTCCCCCCTCTCCTGACACCTTAGGAGGAGCTCCCATTCTTCCGGAGCGACGCTGCGTGTTGCCTAACTAATGGGACAGACTATGGCCAAATCGCTGATTGCATCGGACAACGATCAGAGAATTAACACGTCGATTATTCAAACTGAAACCGAAAGGCTCTAAGATAACGATAAGACATCTAAATCGAATTTGGGAAGAATACACACTTTAGATGTTGAAAAAAAACACCGATAATAACAATGTTAATCGATTTTAAATCGATTTTTGTTTAGACTTAACAAAAACACTTGCTTGACACTATAATTCCCAACTAGTTCTAGCATCTTCTAAGTGGTAACATTTAAGTAATGAACAATATTAAAATTTGAACCGAAGGCCAACAGTTTCAAGTATTTTGTGTTACTTAAAGAATTTATATAATATTTGATAATTACTTCCAGTCTTTAATTTAAAATATTTAACATTAAGCTCATTTCAGTAGAAAATTCATTAGCCTAAATTGATTCGGCTAAGGATTTTTCTACTGAATGGCAAGCCTAATATTGAATTTTAAATTATAATTAAATATATTTAATTTAAGTAATTAATAATACTTGAAACTGTTCGCCTTCATCTTCCGCCTTCCTTGCTTAATCGAAGCTGCAAATGGCTCAATCTTTTGGTTTAATAATCTTGGAAACATCTTTATCTTCATAAATCGACACTAATTTTCTGTGGTGCTTCGTTCTCCTCGGAGGAACCCATATGGAAAACTTAACTCCCGGCTATGATCATCGTTTGGCTATGCAAATCAGAAACTGTCCACGGCTTTGTTTTCACCTGGCGGGCATTGTTGTGGCAGTGGCTTTTGTGATTTTTTATTCTTAGATTTTTTTTAGGCTGCTGCTGCTGGCCTAACACGACACTGACAAATGTTAATCCATTAAGGCGCTGTCAATGGACAAATCTGTCACAACAGAGAGGCGGGAATGGGAATGGGTTGCAGTGGGACTGGAACTGGGACTGAGCTGGGGCTTACCAAGTTAAGCTATTAGTTAGTGGGGACCTTAGTATGCATCTTAATTGGTGCAAGGTGCATTGCTCTGTCCTCAGCCTGTGTTGCATTTTATTACGTATTCCATACACTGAAGAAAAATGCTTAGAAATGGGTTTTTAAAATTTTAACAATGCTTTTTTTATGAAACTATCCTATAGGAAATTTATATAATTTTTTTACAATTGAAAATTCGTCAAAAATTACTCCTAAATATTTATTTATGAAACAATTCTTTAAGAAATTCTACATATCTAGTATTTTTATTACCATTGAAAATTGTTTAAAAATGACTCTTAAATATTTATTTATGAAATTATTCTAAAGGAAACTCTTTATAAATGTTTTTACTATTAAAAATTCTTAAAAAATGACCCTTAAATATTTATTCAACGTGTAGGATTTAGCAAGACAAATGCGAATGCTAAACTTGACCAACAACAAATTGGCAATCAGGCCGCTGTCCATCGCTTTGCCCACTGGGCAGGTGTTGGACAACTTAATGCGAGCCAGAGGAGTAGTCTCCAGGAGAGGTGCTGCTGCTGCTGCGTAGAGCGCGTGCCGTGTACAATTTTTTAAGTGCCTGCTCATTAATCGTAATCGTCTGAGGCCCTGACCCCGCCATCTTCTTCTCGGACTGCAAAAAGACTGCGAATGCAGCTTGTGTCCCTGCTCGGAGCGCCTATTCTCCAACCCAGCACCCCTCCCCCTGTCTCTCCATCTCTTTCGGTTTTTTTTTAACCCATATAGTGGCAGTCCCGCTTTAGCACAGCTCCTTTGACGACTGCCGCTCTTTCTTGTCAGCAGAAAGTGTTCCCAAAAACGTGGAAATTAAGGAGAAATTGCTAGGAAAATTAGGGAAAATTTTGAGATTTTTTTTTTAAATACCATAACTACGTTAAAAACTTATTAACATTAATTTGAAAAGCTGTTTTGTGTTATTTTATAAGAGGTTGTTAAATTTGCATTCTGGATTTAAAATTTTACAAAAAATAATTTACAAAAAAAATAAATCAATATTTAAAAATTATATTAATATAAAAAAAAACATAATACGAAAAAATAATAATACCAAATAAAGGATAATACTTAAAAAATCAATAAATAAATTAAAAAAAATATATTTTCGAAAGAGACCCTTTCTTCCGATTTGTAGAACGTGCAATTGGGAATGCTGATTTTCCGTTGTTTTTTTTTCTAGCTGTTCCCTAAGCCTTTTGCTTTTTTGGACAAAGGTGGAAGCAGGGTGGAGAGAGGTCCCAGGCGCACCTTCTTCTCGCTCGTTTGTCTAATTGCAAACAGGATAAACACCGCGAGAGAGAGAGAGAGTGCTGAAACGGTTGGAAGGCTGCTACGCCTCTCTGTCATTTGTCAGAGTTCGGTTTTAGGTGTAAATATGTTAATGAGTGTGAGTAATTTCCTAGAATTTCCTGCCACTCGATTGTCGATAGTCGTCGTCGATAGGCAGGCGCAGGTCTTAATTGGAATTGCAATTGCCGGGCGGCGGATGACGTATGCCTTCGATTAATTTCGCTCGGTGCGTAATCAAGTCGAAAATTTATTGAAGTTGCAATAATTGCGCCTGCGGCGCCAGCGGGTTAAGGCAGTCGAGAGTGTGGAGAGTGGAGTGGGAGAAGGAGGTGTAGGGGTTAACGCAGCGGCGGCAGTGCTCATTAGAAAAGCTTGAAGACCTTTCGCCTGCGTGCGTTTGATTTGAGGCCGCCGGAGGCGACGATACAAAGCTCCACAAGCCAGACTTTGGCACTGAGAGAAATGGGGGTGTTATCTCTTAAGAATTAGAAAATAAACTGGGATAATGGGGATTTAATAAGTAAAATATCAGAAATTAATTCAGAGGAAACAGGAAAACAGGAAAGAAGAGCTATATTTTATTATTAAAATTAATGCAAATTTTAAAAATTAAATTCAATGAAAAAATAAATTTAAATGAAATGAACAGCAATTTTTTAATTTAAATTATAATTAAATTATATTATAAAAAGTAATAATAAAAAATTTATTTATTTAAAATTTAATTTGATTAGTTTTTTAATTGAAATTTAATCTATTAATTATAATTAAATTTAATATAATGCCTTGCTCACAGTGCACTCTCTCGCCTGACTAAGTTCTTGGTTAAACATCATCCAGCGTTTAGAGAGCCCCCCCGTTTTAGCTCTCTCCCCCGTTTGAGGTTTTCCAGGATCAAAACAGAGGCGGGGTTAAAAGGGGATTTTCTGTGGGGAAGGTATCAAGAGCCATGTTTCATGCATGAATTGTAGCATAACTTTTGTTGTTCCTAAGCAATCGATTCAAGCGGCACACACACAGAGTCTCGTTTGGGGTGGGGATACCCCCCTTTCAATCAAGACCAAAAACCCCCCTTCTCTGGTCCTCTGATTGTCAAGCAACTTTAATTGAAACATTAACCCTTTAGTGCAAGCAAAAATAAATAAATAAAAGAAAAACACTTTAATATTACCTAAAATAAATTACTTTAAAAGTGACTTGAAAAATTCCTCAAGTTTTTCCGCTTGTAAAAACCGACAAAGTCAAGGTCCCCCCCGCCCCGCTCTGGGTCAGTGAGGCATTTCCAATGGGCCCTGGGGCCAAACAGTTAGTCTGGAGCAGACCGCAGACCCTCCTCCTCAGGCCTAGCGTTAAATTTATTACACAAAAAAGGTGACCCAAAAAATAAAAACAAAAAAATAGCCGGGGAATTAAAACAATTGCATACTTTGCATAATTTTTGTAAACAAAGTGGTGAAGCGAAAAGAAAATAAAGGGTAAGGTGCGACAGGGTTAAGGCGATTTTAAAGGGCTCTCTCTGGGGGCTTTCCGGAGGGTTGGATCACCTTAAGCTGCCAAGAAACGCGCGAAAATGCGAATTAATCCACGGCCTGACTTTAGCTTTGTTTAAGCTTCGCTGGTTTAGATTTTGGCCCTCCTCCCCTTTCAGGCATGCCGCCTCCGCCTATCGATTTACCAAATCAGCAAGGCGGCCCTCCGCCACGCCACTTCCACTAACTGGAAACTGGAAAGCCACGAGGGGAGGGCCCACTCCTCCCCCGCTCCCTTGACGCTGCCAGTTATTCAATTTTTGCCATTTTATCGCTTCAACATGGAAAACCTTTTAAAATCGCACACACTGCGAGAATGGGGGAAAACTTGTGGGTGGAGGGGTGGGTGGAAAAGGTCAGGCACTGAGAAAAATGTAATTATTATATTTAAATATTCTCAAAAGTTATTAAAAAAAAAAATCTAAAATAAGTTAAAGGTTTTAAACTAAATGTGTTTATTTTTCTACTATTTATATGTATTTTATTTATATTTATTGTAAAATGTTAAATTTATTTTTAAAAATTAATTATTAATATATTATTTTTTAGCCACTATTTAATTTTTTATTTATTTTTTTAATTAAGTATTATCCTCAAAATCCATTATAATTTTACTTTTATCTCACTGTACCTCACACACACACACATGACCTGTCGGTGGGTGGCTGAGTGTGTGGGCTGAAACTGAGCCTCGCTTATCAATTGTTATCGATAGGCCGACTCTGAGCGACAGCAACTGAATCCGCCCGAAACTGAGTCAGGAAATGCTCGTCGTGTGCAACTTGGCCAGAAGTTGGGGCCAAAAGGGGGAGGCCTTCCTCCTGCCAAACACACACACACACACACACACACACACTCACCACTCACACACATTGACAACTATAATTGGCTATAAAACATTTTGGAGGGCCGTTGACTGACATTTCAATAGGAAAGACTGAGGAAACCGAGCAAAAAGCCAACAACCGACGAAACCAAAAATAGCAGACAATTACTGAAAGGAGGCAGAGAGTGGTAATCGCTTTAAAAGCTATAAAAAATGTAAGATAAAATATTACGTATTTAAAATAAGCTTAAAGAAAACCTAACAAAAATGAAGATATATTTCTCCCTTTTCGATAAACTTTTTATCCCCATAATTTGTGTTCACACTTGTTACGCATTTTGTTCGCAGCTAAATTAATGGGCAGATCCTGCTCAAAGGACACGCACTGTCACGAACCCTTTTCTTGTCCTTTTTTTCCTATCATAATAATGCACTATTATTTTGGCCTAAACTTTTCAATTAAATGTTAATTATGCGAAATTGACATTGACCATTTTGGCAGCAGGTTATATGTATTCTCTCTCCTGCCTTCCCTTGCTGGCCCCTCCCCCTTGGCCTTTGCCACGCCCCTTTTTCGGACGCTTGAAAACAGCAAATTTAATTTAATTGCATTTCATACGCCCCTTTGGCTGCCACTTTGAGGTTGTTGTTACGGCTGGTCTTTTCGTTGCAAGTGCAACACTTGAGTTTTTTTTTCGGCCAAGTCTTGAGACAGAGACCCAGACATGAGAGACAGAGAGACAGAGAAAGAGAGAGAGGGAGAGCAGAGAGAGGGATGGAGAACCCCTTTTTTAATTGCCTTGCAACTGGCGACTTGCAACTCGCAACGCGCTCGGTCTAAATTTGGTTACATTTTGTTTTCTGGCCGCTGCGCTTGGGTGACTGGACAGAAAGAGATAGATAAAATACCTAAAAAAAATATAAATTTTATATAAAAGCGTATAGGGATCCTGTAGAAATTGAAATGCAATTAATAGAAAGTAAAATCTGAACGATTTATCCTAAATATATAATTTAAAATACAAAATCAATTAAAAATTATAAAATTTCCATAAAAATCGATATTTGTTAACAATTATAATTAAAACAATTTCAATAAAAATCCTAAATATATAGTTTAAAAATACAAAATCTATGAAAGAAGTTACAATTTCGATAAAAAAAAGTCGATATTTGTTAAGAATTTCTTGCCAAATATAAAAATGTGGTGCTATTATTAGCCTTACCAAAAAAGTAGTCATAGAAAAAAAAAAGACTAAACGTCTATATATAAAGTAATAATCGTATTTTTTCATAATCTATAAAAATGATCGATATATTGAATCGATAAAAGTATACAAACTATAGAAACTTGTATAGACTTTTTTTTATTTTCTATTGCTATATTATTTTCTTGTAATATTTTCATAAAAATTCTAAACCTTCTTTCGATTTTAGTCATCGATAAATTAATACAAATTAAATACAATCAAATGAATTACCAAAATTAGCTAAACCAAAACCAAAAATCGAAGCAAATGTCCCGCCAAAACAAATTCGTATTCGAAATGGAAAAGGCTATAAAAGGTGTGACAATTGCTACCATGTCGGGGTCACCAATTAAAGAGGACACTTTGGATCCTGGCTGAGTTGTTCCAATCCAATTCTCCCCCCCTCCCCTCATGTCACTGGCAATACCCATTCACATTCCCCAGGAACCCAGTACCCGGGACCCGGGACCCGGGACCCAGTACCCGCTCCCCGATCGCATTTAACCCGATTGTCACTTGTTGCAATAAATTGAAATTGACCAAAAGCGTGCGGCAATGCGCAATGTGCAACGTGCAACGTGCGACGCGTATCTCGTTGCAAGTGTTTGTTGCTCGTTTCGCTTTGGGAATTTGGCTTCAGTTTCGGTTTCGGAACCCGCGCCACCTTACCTTAATTTTCTTTTTTTGTGTTATTTTTGTTTTTGCTTATTTTGGGGTTTGGCCTGACAATAAATGTCAACACTTGGCGACCGCTAATTTATTTGCACCGCCAATGCGTTCACCACAGGAGGGTCGCCGGTTTGGAGGATCTGCAGATAGGTGGATCGATTTAATGGCAGCTCGGGTGGATTGGCCGATATGGGATCGTGCGCTACTGGGTGAAAAGTGAAGGGTTTGCCGAAAGGAGAGAAAGATAGAAAGTTTTTTCAAAGAGTTTTCCATACATTTTACGTACACAAATTTATATAAAACAAATATAATTTATTTTTATTTAAAAATAAATTGATAAATATATCTTTTAAAGTATAAATGACGTATTTTTATATATTTATTTATTTTTTAATATACATATATTATTTTAATATAAATAGTGGCTAAAACTCTACAAAACATTAAAATTGTATGTATTAATATAGATATATAAATTAATAAATATATTTTAATAAATAAATAAATAAAATATATATATTAATAAAAATTAACCCCGTTAAAAATCATACAGAAATATTAAAAAGTGCCACCATTTCTCCTTTTGGCATATAGCTCACATTAACCACTCGCATGTCTGGACATTAAGGCCAAGAGCCATGCTGGAACAAAGTCGTCTTTCATCCCGCCTACCCCCCGCCCTCTGTCTGTGACTTCTCCTCCACCTTTTATATGATGAAGGCCAAACAAGTTGAGGTAGGTTAATTTTATTGGCCAAATAAGTGGGTATCAAATTTAATGGCCAACAGAGCGCAACAAAGGAAGCGGCTTATAGGGGGGTGGGAGGCAGGCAGGCAGGCGAATAAAGAGCAAAGAGAAGAGTAAGAGTAAAAGGTGAGAAGGGAGAAGCAGGCAAGGATGGCAGGAGGGGAGAAAGAAATGTGCATAAAGCGTAAAAATCAGCCAAAATAAATAAGAAAGCCGCCAAAATGTGGTCGGAAGAAGAAGGTTCTGAAGAAGAAGGTTTTGAAAAAGAAGGGTTTCTTTGAGAAGTGATGAACAGCAAAAGAGAGTAAGAGAAGGGGTGGGTAAGAGGGTGGGGAACGGGGGATGGGACCTCCTTTGATTGATTGTTGGTCAGCGGAATCCTGAGGTCATATGGTAACAGTTAAGACACAAAAATAAGGCTAAAATAGTTATTTTAAGAATCACTTTAATGTATTTAAAAGTTAAAAAGAAATCCTACAGTTTTAGGTATAATCGATTATTATTTTTCTTTAAAGATATCGATTATGCAAATATAAGTTATAGAAAAATACTACTTTAAGGTATAAGTTATAGCTTAATATATTTCTTTCTTTTTTTTTAAGTTATCGATAACTTTTTTGATAATGCATTTAATGTATTTATAAAGTAATAAACCTTACAATTTAAGACATAAAATTACTGGCATGTGTTTTTTCCAAAAGTATCGATAAATTAAATATTTTTCTTATCGATTACCATTTAAACAGATTTATTCCAAATACCTCTGTACAAATCACATACTGAAACTGGTGTTTGTTTCAAGGGAATTACCTTAACCTACTTCCCAGCTTTTCCAAACCCCCCCCCACACACATACACTCTCCCTCAGAGATTGCTGGGCAATTGCCTTTGGACCTGGTCCTGGCCCTGTTGGTTTACTTTAGTTTAGTTTTCTTTTCGGTTTCCAGTTCGGTTTGCTTAGCATTTGCAGAATTGCCTCGCTTCCATTTCTACTAACAAGCCGCCTCACGAAATTCTTCCGCAATTTTCGCATAACTCTCTTCTCGCTTGCTCTGCAAAAAAGAAAAGAAAAGGGGGAGTTGGCAATTTTCACGCTGATTTCACCTCGACTTTTCCTTGCTCCTCCTCGATTTCTGCGTATCAGGATCGTGTGATCTGCCTCTGAACCCCTCGTTCCGTACTCGACGCATGATCACGTCGGGGGCTTACGCATCATTTAATGGGTTCGTGGAGCTAACTCTGGCAGGCTGGCAGCTCCCTCCCGACTTGTTGATGGAAAAGCCATGGAGGAGAATGGCGAATGGAGGAGAAGGAGGCTGGAGGCTGGAGGAAGGCACCCACCAACTGGGCATACAACTTTATCACTTGCCCACAAAATATCTTCAATTGGTTCCATTAAACTTAAGCTGCGATCCCTGAGCACGTTTCTTCACCAGTTCCATGATCATCAAAGCACTGAGAGAAATACTAGATATATCTTTTTTTTTAAATATACATATATAATATAAAATATATTTTATTTTTTCTACATTTTGAAAGTTATTTTTCAAGCCTCAAATAATGTTAGTTAGTTAAGAAATCTTTTCTTAGTCAAACTTGGCTACTTCTTCTCTCTCTTTATTTTCTTGCTGTGTAAGGACTGCGGCTTCCTTCGTGCGTTGCCATCATCATCGTCATCGTCGTCGTCGTCGTCGTCGTCGTCGTCATCCACATGGCCGCTCGGTCGTGCCCAAAATTAACCTGACCAGGGCATGATCATGAGGAGCAACAGCAGCAGCAGCAGCAGCAGTTGGAAAAAGGAAAAGGAAAACGCAGTCCGAGGCTCGCTATAAATTCTATTGGCGTATCTATCTACACTATTTCTAATTTGGGACTAACCCTTCCCCTCCCTACCTGCTCCTAACCATGTCTCTCTGGCTTTTGTGGGATCTCAACTGGATTAGCTTGGAGCTGGGAGAGCTCGCAGCTCGCAGCTTGGAGCTCGCAGCTCGTCGCTTTGGCCAATTTAAGTTTAAGTGCTTTGGTAACAGTTTCGCGCTTTCGAAACCCGAGTCGTGATTTATTCTCCTCCTCTGGTGGAATGCCAGTGCCTGGACTGCCTCCTCCTTGACTTGACTTTTTCCATGGTTTCCAGGGTTCTGTGTGGATTTTCCTCAAGTGCCGTTTTTCACGCCACGACACGCAATCGCCGCGGCCAAGAGTAAATTAGGTAAATTGATCTAAATTTTCTTGGGAACCTTTGCTTCACTCCAAGAAAGGGCCTTGCCTTTTCGCCTATCGTCAGAGGATAGAAATATATATGTATACATACATATATATATATATATTTCTTTTTGAGGAAGTCACATACATCTCCTTGGCATTTAACCAATTAAAATTCAATAAAAATTCAGACAATTCCAATGAAAATGAGCTTGGCAAGAGAGAGAGAGAGCTTATCACAGAATTGCGAATCTACCTCCAAATCGGGGGCATGACTAGAAGCAATCAGTACAAGTTCCATGTAAACAGTATCGGCATCAGGGAGCCGGAGCCACCGAAACCACCGGAGCCACCAAGCTCAAACTGGCAACAAGTCCGAGTTAAAAATCTTTGCCGGGTCAGCGACAAAGTCAAGTGCAAGTCGCTGGCAAAAGCTTTAGGCAAGGCGGTTCCTTCGGCTCTTTTACACTCAGCGAAATATTGTAATTTACACGGGTGTAGAAAAGCTTAAAAAATATAATTATATTATTAATATTCTTGATATAATATTATATTTAAAATATTAAATCACTAAAAAAGGAACAAGAAATAAATAAAATATGATATTTTTCAATAATAAATTTGTTTTTAAATTTATTAAATTTTTTTTAATCAAACTTAAATTTATTACATTTTTTTTAATAAATTTATAAATTTGTAGAACATTTAAATAACAAAATAACAAATAAATAAATAATAAACCCTGTTTTTCCCAGTGCATCAGTAGTCGTTGCCGCCGCAGTATGCCATGCAACCAAAACTTGCAGCTCGTTCGGTCGTCACATAATCTGCTCCAAATCAAAATTGCTTATTAAACGTGGAGAGTGCAGAGCCAAGGTATTGGCCATGGTCATGGCTTTTTTCTATATATATATACACACATATATGTATATATATATTATTTTTAATTTTTTTCTAGGCTTTCGCATTTCGGTGCTGGAGCAGTTTGCTCGAGTAGACAAAAAGATAAGTGAGAACTAGTTCTAAGGCTATGAAAAAAATGTAAATAAGTTCTTCAAAAATTTATATAATAAAGATATATTTAATATTTTATATTTTAAAGAAGTTAAAGCTTTGTTTTCTAATATATAAAAAATATAATAAATATATAAGAAATAAGTTCATGAACTTAAATATCCCAAGGCTTCTTAACCATCTTAAAAAAATATGAAATAATATTTTTAAAATTTATATTTATATATTAATTTAACCTTAAATCCCTTAAAATAAAGCCTTAATTATTTATAGATTTTAAATTATATCACAAGTCTTGTACATTTTATGGAACCACTAGTTTGGCCTTGGCCATCACTTTTGAACACTGCGTAGAGCCGCCAAAACGAATCTGTCGCCGCATCGGATATCGTGTATATATACATATATACAGACATATATATATGGCCAGGCCAAGGGAGAAATTCGGGCTGCCGAATTCTGGCCAGCAGCTAGCACTTAGCATCCAGCAGAGCCACCAGACTGCCTCTCGATCACGATTACTAGGATCGAGGAGGATCGAGCAGTGGAGCAATGGGTCTCTGCGGCTATCTTGATGGGCCTGGGATATGCGATGCGATGCGGCGCTACAGGCTCAACTTGGCCGGGATTGAGAATTGATCGACGATGACGATGTGGAGAGTAGACATGGAGCAGGGACCAAGGAGCAGGGGCAGTAGGCAACGTGCAAAGCTGCCAATGAACCACATCCACAGCCGAGGGGCCTCGGATCTATCTCAATTTCTACATTTGACCTGTGAACCCACAATGGACTCTGTATATATTATAATTGCCGACCGTGCTACACAATCTCCTCCTGGGATTTGGACTCCTCATCAGTTACTCCCCAGAAGCGAGCTTTATATCATGGCCAATAGATGGCTAATCTCGCAATCTTCTTTTTTTTCTATCAAACTTAAACAGAAGGAAAAAACGAAAGAGGGAATACCAGTGGACTTGTCGCATTAGCACTGGTGCTAATCCAGATCCAGAAGAAATTATAAAAGCCCCGGCCCAAGGGTCACACATATCTCTAATTAAAGATATTACTTTGGGTTTATATAGGAACCATTAAGGTTCATTATTGTTCACATTGTTAAATCGTTTCAAATTCCAAAAGAAAAAATAAATCATGCAAATGCTTTAAGTAAAGTATGCCAAGGTGCAGTCCTATCCAATCCAGTCCCAGTCCTGTCCTGTCCTACTTCTGGTTATCGAACTTGATTTCGTTGAGCTCCTTCTCGCAGCCTCGATAGGCCATGCCCACGCCAAAGCCCGTGCCCAGCCAGACCGGCCAAATGCGACGCCGGAAGAAGAGCAGGGTCACCACAGAGCCAATAACCAGGCCACCGACACCCTTGACCAGGGCATTGGACAGGCAGCGATTAAGATTCTCACTGAGGCGATCCTCGGGAGCCACCGCCGGTGATGATGACGACGTGGTGTCCACCATCTCTGATCCGTCTCGCTGCTAGTTAGTTATTGTTGTTGATAATTTATGAATTTTATTTTAGCTGCCGGATGGTTTTGTGTGTCGGGCATTAACGAAATCGAAAAGTGCTCAAAACAAACAGACAAGCAAGTTATGGCTTACTGGGATTCCACAAGGGTTAATGGAGGAGATAGGTTTAGATACAGGAAAGTCTAGGCTAGAGTGACTACTACCAAGGGTTCTTTTCTATATGGAGTTTGGTTTCTTAGGGTACAGGTTATAAGCCTAGAGTCTTTTGTCTTTGCAACTTGTTTATTTTGTTTTATTTAGGCCATTTCCCTCGTTATCCCTGTTGCCATATTAATAATTCCCACCTAGTTCTACCATCTTCTTCTATCTATGTATCTCTGTATCTATATATTCTTAACTCTTGAAACAGTAACAAGAAAAGGTGACTATCTAATGTCTCCCAAAACTTTTTCGTTCAGTGCACCTTAACTGACACCTACCATTATCCTATCGTCTTTGGTTTTTAGCTTCAGCTCGGCAGCTGGTTAGCAGGGTAATCATGTCAGCAAAAGGCCTGAATATACAGGCAACATTGTTTTCATCGATATGGCCCAGACTTTGGCGAAAAACTAAAGATAAAAAAGAGGTATAGGGTAGTCAAGGTAAAGAAAATGGTTAGCCTTAAAGAGGCAGAGTAGAAAAAGTCAAGCGAAATCAAGATAAATAAGGTAAAAAAAATAGAAATAAAATAATATAATAAAAATAAAATAATAAATAAATATATTTGAAAAAAAAAACAAGTCAAAGTAATGAAAAAGATGCGCCATAAAGAGCCAGAGATCAAGTCGAAGGAAATCATAAATAATAAAAAATATATTTAAAAAAATATGTAATGGTTTTTTTTAAATTCGACTTTAAATAAAATATATTGAATTTATATTAAAAAAAATTATTACCTTTAATATAATAATTTTAATTTTATTTTTATAAAAATAAAAATACATTTGTTTAATGATTAATAATAATGATTAAAATCAAAATTAAATAAACTTAAATATTTAAACTAATTTTCCATTATTTCCTTAAAAATTAAACCACTTAACCCCTTAAAAAATATCTAAATGCAAAGCTTAACCTTCCCTTTAAAGGGTATTTCCCCTGCTTAGACTCAACTTTGAGCCTACATAATCTTCAACTGCTTGGGAAAACAGTGCCGGCGACCGTGTTGACGTGTTAAGTGCTTTGGCCAGAAGAGATGGCCCCAAAAAAAAAAAGCAGACTGCAATTGCAAAGGAAAAACAAAAACAAAGGCTGCCCGTCTGCATCGGTTTCTTCCACTTGCCTGGGTCTGAGCCTGGTCCTGGTTCTGGGCTATAATTTCAACTCACCGCCCACCATTTGAATTATTTTTCCCCCATTTTTTTCGGTATTATCCTAGGCGTTTTTTGGGGGCGCAACTCGAAGCCTAACTCGAAAATTGCAAATTCGGGTGTTCAATCGAGTCAAATCCTTTTCTATTACCAACTCTCAGCCAGGTCTATGTTTAAAGAAATTGTCGGCCTCATGAGCAATTTAATGCCTGATTTGCCTGTTGGAGTTTTCTTGCCTTTTTTAGGTTTTTTTTCGTTACGTTTTCCCCTTCACCTCACGTAGGTGTTTTCCCCGATTGAGAAATAAATAAGGGAACTGACCTGGGCTTTTAGGATTTAAAATGATTTCTTTTATAAATCTAAAAAGTCTTTTTTACTTAGGGGTTAGTTTTAAAAAACGCTTTATCGTTAGATATCGATATATATAAGAGACATAATCAAGAATATTCTTGATTGTTTGCTTTCCTTTTTTAGTTGTTCTTTATTCCTTTAAGAATAACACAAAAAATCTCTCTGAAATCTCTTGAATATCCCTCAGCAAATTGGCCAAACTACTCAAGATCATAATAAAGACATTTATGGACCCGCGACTGGATTCAATTGTGCGGCCTTCAACGATTTTTGCAATCAATGCGATTCCGACTACGAAACGGGAATAATGCGATGGCCCTAAGGCATCAAATACACCTGAGTTTGGTTGAATAGGTACAAAAAGGGAGAAGGGAAATAAAAAAAGAATAATAATAAATAATTAATTAATTTAAAAATATTAAATTAAATTAAAGGATAAATTTGGTTAATCTTAAATAAAATTAATTGTGATTATTTTGGATAATAGGAATGGTTGATGTGGAATATATTATTTTTTCTGTTGGATTAAATAATATTTTATCGATAATAACATTAGCAATTTTTGCTTGCTATTTTTAAGGTAGCAACATTAATTCTGTGTTTAGTTAAAAAATAATTTTTATATCAAAAAAATACAAATTAAACCATGCTTCTTAGGGATGCAAGAAAATATAAATCTTTTAACGTATCGATAAAAGCGCGATAAATCAATTCTGTATTTCGTTTTATACTAATTTTACCATAATAAGTTAAAAATAAATTTAATTCATTATTAGGTATAAGAGGAAGTATCGATATTTTAACCTCGATAAATTAAGCTCGGTAAATTAAGCTCGATAAATTAATTCTTTTTAATTTAAGAAACATTTTTGGCTAAACAAAAAATATAAAAAATATCTTTACATTAAATTTTAAATGTATAACAATATATATTTTAACATTTAAATTTATAATAAAGATATTAAATGATATTACAAAAAAAAACCATAAACATTTAGAAAATATTTTCTTGACCCCATCTGTGTCTGCCTGCCTGTGCGTTGGGTGGGTGTCCCTTGGGCCGATCGTGCCCCTCCGAGGGGATTGGTTTGGGTGCGGAAGGGGATCCCCTCCGCGCTCAGTACAACTCAATGAGGCAAATGCAAGTCAAAACATCAGGCCAGCGACTGGGCCTGGTTGCTCTTAGCCCGCTCTCATCAATTCCGACTGCGGGGCCTGTTTTTATTTATTTTTTTTTTTCTTAGCCATGGTCGGGGAGTCAGAGCCCGGTCTGGTGGATGCCCGAGCTCATTATAGATGCAGCGCCGATTTGTTTTGTTGTCCCCCCATTTGACTTTGAATTGATAGCATCGGGCAGCATCCCAGGCCTTCTTGCGCCTTTTTGCCTGCATTTAAGATATATATAAAAATGTATTTGAACAATTGAGCTTGCTGCGCATGCGCTTGCCGAGTGCAAATATTTTAGATTCGCATAAACTTTGCATAGTTTTTGCCTCCCAGCCCACCACGCGTTCTGTTCTGCACAGTGGGTTAAGTATATGGGATTTAATGAGATTTATTTTGTATATTTTTATTAAAAAAGGTATAAACAGTATTTATTTCTTAAGCTTTAGTTTTTTATGTAGCTAAGTATGTTACAAAAAACGCGATTCAAATAATTTATAAATAGTATTATTTTTTATATTATTTTTTATTTTTTTTTAAATTATAAAAACAAAATATATACATATATTATATTATTTCTATAGGAATAATTCTTAAATTATTTTATTGCCATTCGTTTTTTTTTTTTATAATAATAGCTTATTCACACCTTATAATAATAGCATATACACACCTTGATGTGCCTAAATTAAATAAAACTTTTTCAATTAACCTTTATAGTTCATTTAGAAAAAAAAAAAATAAATATTTACTTGGAAACAAATTATTTATTTTGTAATTCACATCAAAATCTATTGTGAGGTAACTTTTTATAGTTACCTAATTAAAATAAGTTCAAATAAAATCACCGTTATGCTATGTACATAGTTTTTTATTACTGAATACGAAGAAGACATTTTCGTGAGAAGTTTTTACTTGTAATCCATTTTAATATGAGAAACCCCCAATTAAAATATTTCCCATCGCCTTTCTCTTTGCCATATTTTTTGTATTATTTAATTGGCAGAATCATCACAATTTTATATTACTTAATTTATTGTTCAAGAAAGCAAATTAAACATTTTATTCCCATTTGCGACCACTGTTTATGTGACTGCGTGCGCTGCTCGGTCCACGCACTCTTGGAAGTCACTGTGTGTTGTTCCTGTTTTTGTTCTCTAACTTGACGTTTTTTTTTTTTTATTTCTTCGTTTTGTTTTTATTTTATTTTTTGTTGCTAGCTGTGTGCAGTGCAGTGCGGTGCCTAGGGCTGTTTAGCTGCGCATTTTTATTTAACATATCATTTAAAATTCATGTAAAACACATGTAGCTGGTCTGCGGACTGCTTTGCATACGGTGGGCATAAAGTAAGAGCCAGCGGACAAAACGGGCCAAGCAGGCATCGTGCACTGAGCGAAAAAGAAGTTGAGTTCTTTGTCATTAAATATTAGACATAAATCCAAGAGTACTTGTAGCATTATATTAAAATATATCAATAGGAAAATAGCTATTATGTATCGATAATTATATTGAACTTTAATTTTATATCGAATTTATGCTGCTAGTCTTAAATTTTTAAGAATAAAAACAATTGAAAAGCGTTTTTGGTTTATATTGATTTTGCATTATATCGAAATTCAATATCATATAAGTATTATAGATATTTATATTATTCACAAAAAATTAATTAAATTATATAAATTCTTTATATCGCTTTTACAGTTAGGTATCGATATCGATTTTTATCGATAAATATTAATATATAAAATAAATTCGTAAATAAACCCCTGAGAACTCCCTAAAAGATTCCTCTCTCTGCATGGACAGAGGGCCATGCGGACAGGCCCATGGACACATCACACCCAAGCGCCAGGAGGGATCAAGAGGGAGGGGTAGATGGAGGAGACCCAAGTCCTCCCTCTCCCAGACGAATTCATAAGCAAAAAGCCTCGGCCTCCGCTTGTATCTGAAGTCGCATATCTGGCCGGGATTTAGCCATGAGTTTTGGGTTTGGTTTTCTCGGCTCCACGGCTCCTCTGTACTTTTTGGTGTCTTTGGCTCCTTGTGGACCCCAAGATGAAGATGTCGCTTGTTGCATGCTGCATTTAATTTGTAAACAAAGTCTTTAGTTTATGACTTGAAGTTTTATTTTAGCATATCTAGGAGCTCCTCCCGCTAGCATTTTGTTGGAAATTTGTAAACAATTCGGAATTCCAGAACGCATCAATGCCATTTGCATATGGAAGAAGGGGATCGGATCTCGACTCGGTTCGGTACGGTTCGGTTCGGAGCGGATCAAATCCACACACACAGAAGCCATTGTTGTGGCCTACGGCCTGACCTTTTGGCCCCTCGATTTGCGTCGATTCCATCCATCCCGTTGGCCCTATGGCAGCCGTAACAAATCAGCAGTGACGTGGCCCCGACACTAAATGCAATTTATAACACTTTTTTTCCCCGGGCTGGGCTCTTCTCTTGCCGCGAAGATTGTCAAACAACTTGACTTGAAGGCAAGTTAACGAGCAGCCCCCCGACGAACGACAACTTCATCATGATGACGACAACGAAGACGACGACGACGTGGTCTCTACAGCTCAGCTCCAGCGGCTCTCGACTCTCGACTCTCCTCAGCTGCTGTCATCAGCATCAACACACGATTGGACGTGGATGTGGACATGGACGAGGAGGAGGACCCATGGATGGACCCCGAAAAAGCCATCAAAAGCGTTCAGCCAGGGAACATAAAATGCAACAAGAATGGTTCATGGGGTGATGTTTTCTATGGAGAAAGAGGCTTTTACTTCCGGTTAAATGAAGGCTAAAAGAATGCCCTAAAGAAGATTTAGTTTATATATTAAAAACATATAAATATATACATTTAAAAGGAATAAATTAAATGCAAATTCTGGTGGTTTGAATATAAATTTGTTCCATTTTAAAATTATTTAAATATTCTCACTTGACTTAGCTTGGCAATATAGGCCGATTCTAGCTTGATTTATAGTGTATTTTGGGGACCAACTTTGCCCCTATACCTTCCCCTATATCTATATATATATATATATGTATATAGGTATATATCTCCCCCACAAAAGCCTCCCGCGACAGCGAACTGCACTTGTCTGGGGCTTGGTTTTTATGAACGTTTGGGCTTTAAAATAAAACTACCGCGACTTTCTCCTCCAGCCTCTCCCTCTCACTCCCCCACTTCTTTTAGCCATCTCTCTCGCACATGAATAATGCAAATGCCCAGAGAAGGCTAGAAGAGGGCAGAGAACCAGCCAAAAAATGGGAAGATGTATACGTACTTTTCGCACACATGCACTGAAAATTAAAATCGGTGCTCGTTGTGTGCTCGATATTAGCACAGAAAAGCAACTCATACTCATTTATATTTTTAATTAATTAACTAAAATATAACATTAAAATACATATTAAAATTAAAATTACATTTTTCTTATTTTTTATTCATATTATTAAATTTATATTTTAATTAAATTTTAGTTTGTTTGAATTCCTGGTAATTGTTCTGTTACCTTAAACTTTATTATTTAAGATTTAATTGGTTAATATTATATATTTTTATTATTATTCACTATTATTTATAATTATTTTTTATTATTTTTTGTATACTTATTACTGTTTTTACTGTTATTTATAATTATTTATTATTTTTTTTATTATTATCTATTTTTATTTGTTATAATTTATTTGTATTTATTATTATTTTTTATTATTTTTACAATTTATTATTTTTTTGTTATTTATTATTTCTTACTTTTCTGATATCATTCGTTATTTATTTTTAATAGAATTTAAACTATTTTTCTTAGTGTAGTCACAGCTGGGCTTAATGCGCCATAACTCTAATGCAGAAGCACACACACACACACACACACACACACACACAGACACCAACACACACACATCGCATCGCATCTAATATGACCGCCCGTCACTCATTAAGCCGTCGCTGTCGTCCGCTCTTTATTGTTGTTTATATATTTCTATATAGAAAATGTTTGTAGCCGGCGGTTATCTGGGGCCCAGGAAATTGCGATTTTTCATTTCGGTGTTTTTCTCCTTTTTTTTTTATTTTTTTGTTGCTTTTTATTTTCGGGGAAAAGCAGCAGCAACGCCAAAGGAGAGGGGATTGCAGCGCATCAAATTTTGTCAAATTTTGTGCCGTTGTTGTTGCATTATTTTAGCAAAATAATTAACACGAACCAACCATCCATCCATCCATCAGTTTAGCAGTCTGTCAGTCTGCCTCCAGATCCTGGCCTCGGTCAGGAATTAGTGGGGCTCAGTGTTGCCTCATTTGGCGATTTTTCTTATTTTCTTTAGCTAAATTAATATTTTTAAATATTTTTAAGCAGAAATAAATATTAAGTAAATAATAATAACAAAATAAATTAAGTATTTTTATGCTATTTAGTATTTAATTAAGAAATATACTATTTTTAAAGGCTTATTTTATGTTTAGAATAATTTTTAAAATATATTTGGAATGGAATAAATATTAAACATATTTTTAAGACTTGGCTAAGTAAGACTTTTAGTTTAAAAATTTCTTTTATTATTTATGAATTTCTTTTTGATTTTATTTTTATACTTTTTTAATTTTTAACAAAAAAAATTGTAAATATACCTAAAAAAAAATAACTGAATATTACCTAATAATAATATATAAGAATTATAATATTTTAAAGGCTTATTCTAAAATGATTAATATATTAATTTTTATCTTAAGATTTATTTTATTTGTATGACATCTCTGCCTCATGGTCCTTTCTTGCATCCTGTTCCCTGCGCCTTGGGGCATTTATTTATGGTCCTTCCTAAGCAGCCGCATTATATGCAACATTCTGTCGCCTTGTGATTATTTTTGGCCGCCCAAAACCAAACAGCCAGTAGAAGGGGGGGGGCGTGGCAAGTGCACCTCATTTTGCTTGATTGCTTTGGGCTCGAGGCTTTTGCCAAGTTGATTTTTTATTTGTGCCCATCGTCATCGTCATCGTCATCTTAGGGCCTCCCTTGTCTCCAGAGCTGCCACATGTGCATGTAATATTTTAGTGTCCTTTTACTTATGCGCTCTATCAGTTAAGGCATCCTTCCCCCGATCTCTACTTCATTTTTAATGGGCAGCCATACTTTTTACAACCTGTACAACCTCAGGCCAGGCACTTGGCGTAATTGAAAGGCGTCTCCCAAGGCACTGCCAGTAGTAAGCAATTTTCTTTTTGTAGTTTGCTAATTTATGAGGAAAACCCAAGTCAAGATGAGGGGCTTAAGGTTTACAGCGGTTGATGCCTGCTTTTAGGCGGCTCTAAAAAATATGAAAAGGGTTAAAATGAAGCCTACTTGTAGGCCTACAATTTATTAGGTTCCTTTTTTATTTTTTTTTTTATTAGTAGTAGTAATTAGATTATATTTATATAATATTTATTTTTATTATTTTTTATTTTATATTTTTGGTATATATTTTTAAAAATCTTTTAATTACGGAATTATGTACATATATTTACATATTAGGCTATAATTCTAAGTATAAATTTAAATATTTTAAAATTGTGTAAAAATGAGGAGCATTAAATTAAAAAATCTTGATAAGCCAAAAAATAATAACAATTAAAAATTATAAATCATTTATATTCTAAATTAAATAAATGTCCAAATTAGCCTTTAACTTTATTAAAATATATCAAATTAATATAATTATTAATATAAATAAATAAATAAGTAATATTAAAATTGGCGCATCAATTAATTACCCCAGATTTTAAATTATAAGAAAATAAACCCAATGTTGCTGAAACTCTACTCTGCTCTACTCTACTTACACATCCATCAATCTCATTCAAACATCAGTTCATTTATTAAAATCGCGTTCCAAGAACTATTTTAATTAATTTTGAACAAAAACTTACACAAACCCATATTAAGGCGTAACCAAAAAACTATATAATTATGGCCAAACTATGCTAATTTCGGATGGGACAAGAACACGGGCCTGTAGGTTACGTCAATGGGATTCCCCGATACTAGAGCCAACAATGACCAACTCATAACCAGCCACATTCATAAATCATTATAATTATTAAAAAAAAAAACTCAAGAGTGTGAACACAAAAGTGACCAACCATACAGAGATAAAAAATTGTTAACTAAAAATTAAGCCAACTTTGGTATACCCTTGCATTTGCATTAGGTTTTTAAGATTGAATTGGAAATGCATCATAATTAACTTTTTACTAAGATAAGCCACCTGCATAGTAAATTTAACATTATAAAAAATTAACATTTTGGACAATTTTTTTAAAATTTTATAACATAAAAAAAATGAATAAAACTTTAAACTAAATAAAAAAGAATTACTATTTTTAGAGACTTCTTTGAAATGTACTTCATGACATTGCTTTGTGTTCAAACTACCAACACGAGTCTTAAGCCTTCCTAAGCCTTTGGTGGCTTTTTAAAAAACATAAAA
This sequence comes from Drosophila kikkawai, assembly GCF_030179895.1. Classification (NCBI taxonomy): domain Eukaryota; kingdom Metazoa; phylum Arthropoda; class Insecta; order Diptera; family Drosophilidae; genus Drosophila; species Drosophila kikkawai. The sequence continues at coordinate 8,610,913 of NC_091733.1, read as the reverse complement.
AATAAACAAAAACCTAGAAAAGTCCCCCTCAAAAACCGAATTGGAAAAGCTATAATAAGCCCCTAATAAGCCCTGGCATTTACATAGTTTATTGAAAATGAAACTGAAATCATAAAAAAAAAAAAAAAAACTGCCACCAGAGGCAATTTGCCATGGTTTCCCACACCTATATATATATAGATAGATAAATATATATATGTGTATATATGTATGTATATAAAGTATATAGTCGCCAGTCACTTCCCGATTTGCCTCACCCAATTGCGCAGATCTTCGCGTGGCAGATCGTAAAATCATTTGACAAATTGGATGACATTTTGCGGCACAATTGTCGATGACAGCTGAAATGTCGCTAATTATGCCAATCAGAGGGGATTGAGTGTGGATCAGAGACAACTCACTCGATCGCTATATATATGTATGTGTAAATCGATATCGATTGCACTTTAAACTTGATTTTGTAATAAACGAGAGAGCGAAACTAGTTTTTTTTTTAATGAGATTTATGGCAGATGTCACAGCAGGTGGATGCCTTTACTGTCTATTCTTGGGTTTGAAAGCAAATTAATTTCGCAAAATAATAACATTTTTTAATGAAGCCATTAAGCTACCACATCTTCAGCTTCGATTGCCCTTCACTTTTTTGGCATCTTAAAGCCGTAAAACAATGATTAAATTTAATAACATTTCGTCTTTCGCACTTGGTTTTTGTTTTTGAGAAGGTCAAGGCCGTGGCTACGAATTTAGCTCACTTATTTCGGCCAAAACAAGTAATCCAACACGAAGTGCCAGTTATAGCTCAGCCTTCATCGATTTATTGGCTTCGTTTTTTACAAATTAGCAGGGGAAAAGTCCCCTCTGTATTTTATTTGGATTTTTTAAGGGGACCCCCTCTTACCAATATTTGTCCCATTTTTCCAGTTTTAGTTTTTCAGTTTCAAGTTCTCATAGTTACACAATTTCCAAGTTTAACTTGCCAATTAAGCCGTGAAAATGTTTGCCTTTCGGCATATAACATACAACGCATCTCTGGGGAATTTACGGAACAAATATGCGGCCGAGTCAATGCATTTCGCATTCATGCCGATTTAGCATTGAGATCTGAGCATATATTTGCGGCCAGAATCTAGTAAAATACTAGGTAAAGCTTCTTTTCTAGTTTCATTTTTAATCTATTCAAGGCTTATTAACCTTGAAGAAATCGATTTTATGAGTTTGCAGACTCGGCAATTGATTTAAGACCCAGAAAAAATATCAAAGAAGTCGTAAAAAACTGCAACGAGGTCTTGAGACCTCTATATTAGCAGCAGCTAATTAATCTTAAAAAAAAAACAGTTTTCATAATTTAATTATCATCTTTTTTTGTGGTTAAATATAAGTTGATACAACGAGTAACCTTACGAGTTATGATATCAATTTTAGGATTTTCCAAATAATAAAATTTATGATTCGTAGACCGCAGCTGAGGGATTCTTGACTTAAATGCGGGCTGACACTAGAGATGGCAGAAAGTAACGATATATCAATACTGGAACGATATTTTTTAGCCTTGCGATGAATCAGTATATAGTTTATTATATAAAAACTGTGCCAAAAAATAACCTAAACTAAGATTAAAACTAATTACAAATTGATATTATTATTATTATTTTTTAATAATTTTATTATTTAATTTTAAAAATATAATCATAACATAACATATATAACATTTTCCTAGATTTTTCGGATATTACCAATTATATAAATATTTTAATATTCAAAGCGATTAGTTTCGATTTTTTAAATATCAATAGTTAATTATAAACTATATTTAAGATAGTATATAATTACTATATTTTAGATATATATCATTTTCGTAGACTTTTCCGATTTAATTAATTATATCAATATTTTAATAAAAAAAAGCGATTAGTTTCGATTTTTTAATCGAAAAATCAAAGCTTACTAAATTTTAGATATTATATTTTTTTCTCGATAGATCCCATTAGACTTTTCCTTTCTCAAACTCTCACAAAAGCGAAGATCTCAAAATCTCAAGATCGCCAGCTTGAAAGAGTTGCCCAAGAGCAACGAGCAGCATCTGCAACTTGCAAATATCGTTTTGTGGGCTTTTTGCAAAAATGTTAAACAGAAATGCAATTTGGCAAACGTTATTTAAGAGCTCACCACCACCACCGTCGCCGTGCTTGTCTTATTTAAACGTTGTATTCCTCAAAACGTGGCCAAGATACACGTACATTTGGCTAAAAAGTGTGTCCAACATGCATGCGTCGCTGCTTACCGCCAAAGGCGTGCCAAAAAAAAAAAAAATAATAAAAGGGGGGCTCAAAGGGGGCAAGCCTTCGGAGCCATGCTTGTGTGCTGTTGGGCCAAACAATTTGTCGCGTTTGTGGCGTTTGTTCCGCAATTGTTTTATGGCCAAATGCTGCTGCCGAGGGCCAAAACCCCCAAACAAACATTTGCCAAACGCAAACACAAGCTCGGCTTGGCGGGGTTTAAATATTGAAAGAGCCACTGCCGCTACCAGAAGTATCATCTATATCAGAGTGGGAAAAATATTAGGGAAATTGTTAAGAAATTTGAGAAAACAGTAATAAGTATTCTTAAAAAGGTTAAAGGCATTTATGTGTATTTTTAATATATTTTTTATATATATTAAATGTATTTATGTATATATTAACTAAAGATAAACATATGAAAACTCTGAAAACTTTTAGAAATAAATCTTTAAAATTAAATAGTTATAAACAGCATTTTTCTGCTATTTTTTATAAGCAACATACCAGCTTAGAATTCGCTTAAAAATATACTTAAAAATAATAGTTTAATCTAAGATTTATTACCAATTTTTTTTCTCTCCGTGAAACTAAAATAAATCGAGGGCTTAAATGGCATCTGTGGTCTCCAGTCCACACCTCTGTTAAGTCACCAACAAGTTTGCCTCACAAAACGCACAATCAATATCAACAAATCTATATACTTTATAGACACTTGATCTATTGTTTGACCACAAAAGAGAAAAAAAACAAAATATCTATAGGAACACTTCTAACCAAAAAATATTATAGAAGCCTTTGTGGCCCAACCAGATTTTATTTTGGCCATTTGTTTTACATAAAGTCCAGTCCATAAATATTTTTATGACCAATATTTAGCTTGTCTTTCATTGTGTTCTGTTTTTTTTTATATATATATTTTTTTTAATTACAGAACTCGAAGCATAAATTTTCATAATTAAATCAGCAAAACAAAAAACCAGACAGCCAGTTTTGCAGGCCTAGAGTTTATGGGCCAAAAACCAGTTTAAGTTTGTGGCTCAGAGTGATTCAGCCAGAAGAGCAGACCCAGACAATGATTTTTGGGCCAGATTCAAGATGTGAGAATTTTCTAAAAATTTATTTGGGTTTGACGTCACTGGGAATAGTATAAATAAATAATAGAAAAAAATAAAAATAAACTTGTAGAAAATGGAATAAATTTGCATAGGGAAAAATATAAAAAAGAATTGGGTTTAATTAACATAATTCAAGGGTATTTTGTTTTAAACAAATATTTAATATTAAAAAAATATGAATATAATAGGAATTACATTTAATTAATTCATATAAATTCATAAACTTACAAAAAATTAATTCATTAAAATTAATAAAATTATAACAAATAAATGCATATATATTTCTTAATTTATAGAAAAAAAATATTTAATTTAGCAAATTATCATCTATGGCAGCTATAAAAAATCCTCATTAATAATCATACAAATACTTGCATTTATTTACTCATTTTTCATTTCTCAAAACAATTAAGCTTTAACAAATCAATCAAGAAAATTTCCCAATTTGACATAACTAGTTTTTTTTTTAGCATTCTAGCGCCCAGTTCAATGATCGTTATTCTAGCAGAAAGATTGATTATAAATCAGCAGTCATTAAATATATATATATATACACTATATATTGCCCTATGCTGTCCGCCTTCAAAGTTCATTATGAAAATCTGTGAATTTATTAATTTAAGCTAATTTCATAAAAATGGCTTGAACTATTTGTTAAGCGTATAAATTTGTTTCTTTATATAAAGCTTGGTCTTATAATGGATGCAGGCCATGTTGGCACACTGAATCCACTTGAGCTTAAATGGTATAATATTAAATTATTATAATTATTACTCGAACAGGGTATTAAGCAAGTCCATTCTGTCCAGATATAGAAATTTAAGTATATAATATATTTCTACATATAAAAATGTAGGTAATAAGCAGTTAAGATGAGAGTTTTGAACATTGATTTCTTTGAGCCCAATCAGCGGCCGCTTTGGCAGATCTAAGACTCTTGGCCAAAGTGACAGGGAACTGGTTGTCGGAGCAAGCCGATTATGACACCCGGCTGAACTTGCCAGGCGCTAATCAGCGACTTCATTTAGTGACCCAACGGAAGGATGGCAACATGCATAGAGAGAAAATCATACAAGTAACTAAACAAAATATGAAATTATTTAATTATAAGTATTTATAAATTTTTTAAATCTTTGTTAAAACTTCTTAATCTACAAACTGTTATATTTCTGTCATTTTATGTACAACAAATCTCTTATAAATTTATAAAAATTTAAATACTAATTTATTTATTCTTATTATTTATTTATTTATTATTAATTATTATTTTTTATTATTACATTAATTTATAATTATTAATAATTATTTATAATTATTTATTTATATATATTTTTGTATTTCTCACTGTGAAATTCCCAAATGACAGTTTAATTGACGAAAAGTCTAAAGCGGTCAAAACCCGAAGAGGTTCTAATCAACTCGATAAGATCTTGGGCTTTTGTTATGTTGTCTATGCAAATTCAGCAAAAAAAAAACTAATAATATGAATATATATACCCAGACAGAAATGTAGGAACCGACTCGATCGAAAATCAAAACAAAACTCCAATTAGCATAGGCCCATAATATTTTGGGGGTATAAAAACCTGAAAGGCCCCTCCTCACATCAACAGATTCGGCCCAAACATGGTGAGTTTCGGTTCTAGGGGGAACCACCGCGGACCTTTCTTCGGCCCCATTCCCATTCTAGTCGCCCATCTAATTCGTTGCTCCGCTTCCAGAAATTCTACGTCATTGCTCTGGCCCTTGTCGGCCTTGTTGCCGCCGATGTCAGTCACCTCAAATTGGGCCAGTCCGCCGATGGGGGCTATGGCTTCTCAGCATCCTCCTCCTTCTCCTCATCCTCATCTTCCTCGGAGTTGGTTCCTGGTGGTGATTCTGATTCCTACCAGCCCGCTGAATACACGCCCGAACACTTAAAGACTGCTGAGGTGGTTCCTGGAGGAGATTCTAGTTCCTACCAGCCCGCTGAATACACTCCCGCACATCTGAAGACTGCTGAGGTGGTTCCTGGTGGCGATTCCAGCTCTTACCAGCCCGCTGAATATACTCCCGAGCACCTGAAGACTGCTGAGGTGGTTCCTGGAGGAGATTCTAGTTCCTACCAGCCCGCTGAATATACTCCCGCACACCTAAGGACTGCTGAGGTGGTTCCTGGTGGTGATTCCAGCTCTTACCAGCCCGCTGAATATACTCCCGCACACCTAAAGACTGTTGAGGTGGTTCCTGGTGGCGATTCCAGCTCTTACCAGCCCGCTGAATACACTCCCGAGCACTTAAAGACTGCTGAGGTGGTTCCTGGAGGAGATTCTAGTTCCTACCAGCCCGCTGAATACACTCCCGCACACCTGAAGACTGCTGAGGTGGTTCCTGGAGGAGATTCTAGTTCCTACCAGCCCGCTGAATACACTCCCGCACACCTAAGGACTGCTGAGGTGGTTCCTGGTGGTGATTCTAGCTCTTACCAGCCCGCTGAATACACTCCCGCACACCTAAGGACTGCTGAGGTGGTTCCTGGTGGCGATTCCAGCTCTTACCAGCCCGCTGAATACACTCCCGAGCACCTGAAGACTGCTGAGGTGGTTCCTGGAGGAGATTCTAGTTCCTACCAGCCCGCTGAATACACTCCCGCACACCTAAGGACCTCTGAGGTGGTTCCTGGTGGTGATTCCAGTTCTTACCAGCCCGCTGAATACACTCCCGCACACTTGAAGACTGCTGAGGTGGTTCCTGGTGGTGATTCCAGTTCTTACCAGCCCGCTGAATATACTCCTGCACACTTGAAGACTGCTGAGGTGGTTCCTGGTGGTGATTCCAGCTCTTATCAGCCCGCTGAATATACTCCTGCACACCTGAAGACTTCTGTTCCTGCTGCTATCGGAGCTGATACCTACACCCCGGAGAAGTTCATTCCCCAGGCTGACCGAGAGGCCCACTACAAATATATCCAAGAACAGGAGCAGCAGCAGCAGCAGACCGTTGTGCCTGGTGGAGACTCGAGCTCTTTCCAACCCGCTGAATATACCCCAGCTCACCTAAAGGTTACCGTTCCCGCAGCTATTGGTGCCGACACTTACACACCGGAGCAGTTCATTCCCCAAGCCGATCGCGAAGCCCACTACAGGTTTATTCAGCAACAGCAAGCTGTTGGAGGCGACTCCAGCTCCTATCAGCCCGCTGAATACACTCCTAGTCACCTGACCAAGTCGTCCGTGGTGTCTGTGGTCTCGGCAGTTGTTCCAGGTGGAGATGCCAGTTCATATCAGCCCGCTGAATACACACCCCAGAACCTGAAGGCCTCCACTGTGGGGCAGACCACCTATGCCCAGAGCCAGGCAAAAGCCATTCTTCCCGCAGCCAATCTGATTCCCTCCTATGTCCAGGGACAAGCGGCTATCAGCAACCAGCTGCAGGCTCCCATTGCCGGTGAAGCCAGTCGTGTGTACGAGGAGCCTGCCTCGAATGGCATTGAGGAGTTCAATCCGGAGACCCATGTCCCAGTGGTTATTGGAGCGGACACCATTACGCCCGCCCACTTGAGGGTCGGTGGTCAAGGAACACAGTATGCCACCAATGGCGGTTATGTTTACTAAGCTTAGTCTTTAAGAGCTTCAAGAGTCTAATGAATATAAATACATTTTTTTCTATATAAATATTATGTATTTCTTTGTTTATTTTAATTGTATATTTTAGATATTTATTTATTTTATTTTATTTTTTATTTTTATATAATTAATTTTTATTTTATTTCCTGAAAACTGTGTTTGAGATACCCGTTTTGGGCTTAAGCATTTCCCGTTCACTGTTGCCCAATTATGATTCCCAGAATGCTGAGATCTGGCCCCCAACTCCAGTAGTCCCTGAACCCAGGAAGCCTGCACTAGTTACAGCAACTTGTTCGCTTTCTACACTGGGAGAAAATGGAAAAGGTTTTAAGGGGGATATTTATTTGAAACCTTCTCTCATAGTATCTCAGATTTTATAATTACTTTTAGCTCATACTTTCTGAGAAACATGTTTATTTATATAAGAAAAAATTCTCTCAGTGCACCTCAAAAATTCTCGAAAAAATCTTCAATATTTTATATTTTTAAAGAAAATTTCATAATGATTGAAATAATAAAATAAATTTAAAGAAAGTTGAGCAGCAAACTTGGTTAATTTTTTTGAGAAACTTGCTCATATATATATAAGAAAATTCCTCTCAGTGCATCCCGAAACTTCTCTTAAAATTTCTTTAATATTCTATTCATTTTTAAGAGGGTTTTATAAAAATAAATATAATAATAAATAAGTCGAAAACAAAGAAAACACCAAGCTAATCTCATTTCTCTTTAGAAAACCTACTTATTTATATAGTTTATAAGAGAAATTTATCTCAGTGCACCCCTTGAAATGTCCGCTGCATTTCAAGTTCACGGACAAGATGCGGCTTCACTGGGTAAAAGTTGATCTGGCCCGGACCTGCACACCCATCATGCTGTTACTTATTATGTAAAGCCCGCTGTGGAAGTCGTAACTCTGGGGCCATGGTATACCCAAGGCCATGTCTGATGGGTTTATGGCTTTTTAGAAAGTGCGAAGGTGCATCTGTATATATCCGACATTCTATGGGGGACGAGGCCAGTTTTTTGAAATGGATCTTAAGCCGGGTCGGAAAGATTTAACCAACGAAGTGTGGCTAAAACGAGAAAAGGCCGCATGGCTTGTGTTAAAAATTGAATGTTAATTAGTGGAACCCCGCTCGCAGTTTGATTGACGACCCCACCAAAGGTAAAGGTGTCCCAAAGTAGTTCGAAACCGAAACTGAAACTGAATCCAAAACCCGTTGCGTTCACAGAAAAAAAAACACAAAATAAAAATTAAGAGAAATAAATACAAGAAAAAGAAGAAATATTGTAAATGAGACAAACCCGTTTATGTTAAATTTAATTATTATGTGATTTTCCATTTGGTAGTTTCGCTATATATTTATTTATCGCCCCCCCGCCCAGGTTAGTGTTGCCTTTTTAGCGTTTTAATTGCTGCTGGCAAAGATCTAAAAAATCGAAATAAAATCATGGAGGTTGGGAAGCCTATTAAAAGTTATACTAAAGGGGAATTTAGAAATAAACATTTTTTATGATTTTAAGTAGCTTTATTTAGTAGAAAATATATTAAATATTATAACCGATTATAAAATATACTATATAGCAAAAAAAAAAGCTTTCCAGCATATTCTGCTTATATCCAAGCTTAAATTATTTTTATTATTCTATTCAAAGATGTTTTATTATACATAAATAATATTTTAGAATTTTAATTGTATTTATAATATAATAAAATACATTTTATAAGTATTATTTATATTATTATTTTTATATGTATTTTAGTATTAATTTATTGTTAATAATATCTATATTATTTATTATTATAAATTGTATTTTAAAAATAGAAATAATATTTTTTAATTTTAATGTTATAACCCCTTACTTCCCACCACTACCATCCCATCCTAACCCTAGTCCCTCGTTTGCCTCACATTTATTATGTTTCAACGGCCGATTTGCTTTTGGTGGCTCTTCTTCTTGCCGGCTTTGAAGCCGCTGCAGTTGAGCTTTTCTTCGGATCTTCGGAATCTTCGGATATACCAGGCCGGCCGGCCGGCTATAAATTGAGAGCCCGCTCAAGGGACCGGCATCAGTCGCAGCCCCAAGCTCATCCAGCTCAGTCAAAGCCGCCACCCCCAAGAAACCATTTAAAATGGTCAGTGAAGGATTCTTATTACCTAAATACCATAAAAAATAGATATAAGATTTTAAATAACCAACGAGTGTCTAAAAACAAAAGTGCAAAGTGAAAAAAGTGATTTTACTTTTACTTTGATTTTTATTTATTTTTTTTTATCTAGTGATTTTTGTTTCTTAATGTGCCGTGTGCTCTCGTATCCTTCTTGCAGAAATTCCTCATTGTGTTCGCCCTGATCGCCTGCGCGGCCGCCGATGTTAGCCACCTGACCAAGTACCTGCCCCCCAGCAATGAGTATCTGCCTCCTGTCCAGAATACCTACTCTGCTCCCTCGGTGAGCTACTCTGCCCCCGTCCAGAGCTACTCCGCCCCCGTCCAGAGCTATTCTGCTCCCTCGGTCAGCTACTCCGCCCCTGCTGTCCAGCAGACGTACTCCGCCCCTGCTGTCCAGCAGAGCTATGTGGCTCCCAGCAACGAGTACCTGCCACCCGTCCAGCAGACCTACTCCGCCCCTGTGGCCCAGAGGACTTACTCGGCTCCATCGGTTAGCTACTCCGCTCCCGTCCAGAGCTACTCTGCTCCTTCGGTCAGCTACTCCGCTCCTGTCCAGCAATCGTACTCGGCTCCCTCTGTCAGCTACTCCGCTCCCGTCCAGAGCTACTCGGCTCCCATCCAGCAAACCTATGCTGCTCCCTCGGTGAGCTACTCTGCTCCCATCCAGCAGACTTACTCCGCCCCCTCCGTGGATGTGGGCACCCAGTACGCCTCCAACGGCGGCTATGTCTACAGGAAGTAAGGGGTATCAGCAACTGATCCAGTGTAAATAACAAGGAAACTGCCTTAATGTTTTAATATATTTTTTTTGTATTGTAAACTTTGTAAACAACGAAAAGTAAAAAACAATAACCCGAATATAAAAGGATTTTTAATGTGAAGTGGGATTTTTAATGAGATTAAAAGGTAAAAAAAAGGTTTTTTCTTTTATATTGTATTTTTATTTATTTTTACATATTTATATAAAATATTATTAACTAGGGCTAAGGCAATAGATTAAATTGAAAAAAAAAAAAAACAATTTATTACCTAAGTAAGAAAAATATTTAATTCATACAACATTTTTTTATATGTATAAGAATGTTATTTATTTATTATATAAGATATATTTTTTTAAATTATGGCTCTTGAAATTCTCGCCAAAAATATATGTTAGTAAATATATTAATAAATATATTAAAATATATTTTTGGGGAGAATAATATATTTATTAATATAGTTTTCTATTAAAAAAAAAAGTCATGGATATGACTTTGATTGATTTATCATAAAAAAAAATTATAAAAACACCACCATTAAGCAGAAGCCTATTGGCTTTAATGGAAAAACCGGTAATATTATTGACAAAGGGCAAAACCTTTTAATCGAAAACCTATAACAACAACGAAACAAAAGCTAAAATGCTAATCAATGTTTATTGTTATTGTTAATGGATAGTAAATTGTTCTAATTTAATTTGACTTTAAACTGGTTGTTTCTCTATTAACACTTAATTTTACATAATACTGAAAAAATATCAAAGGGAAATATTTTTGACTGATGCTAATTTCTTAATTTAATCAATATACGTGTCTTAGGTTTAATAATTTTATTTATTAGTTAGTAGCTTAAAATATTTACAATATGTAATACACAAATCTATAGTTAATAAATAAAATATATTTTAAAATGATATATAAAAAATATTAAAAAGCTATAGATAAATTAAGGAAAAAGCTATAATAAAAAAATCGTATTATTATATTAACTATAAAAACCTTATTTCGCATCGAATATTTTAATACCTACAAATCCCTAAAATATCTCTACCAAGTATATTTTATGCTTTTAGCGGAATGTAAAAACGAAGCTAAATTTTATATGTATTTAATGGTAAACTGTTCCTAGAACTCGCTGTTTATTTATATTTAAAATTGAATTTATGTTTTTGATAAATTCAACCGACTTTAAATCACGACTTGGAATATCTTAATTCTGGCATTATTTAAACTATTGCCACAAAATAAAATAAACAAACAAGAACATCAATTTTCAGGCCACATTAAAGTCATTAAGGTCATTAATAATCTCAAAAGAATTGTATACCCTGCCACAAAGTATTATAATTTTTTTAGGAATAAAATAAAAGAAATATATTTGAACCTACCATATAAGGTATATTTATTCCTGGTAGACATGTGTTTAGCTTCTCTTTTTTTTAAGAAATGTTTTTTTTTTTATAGTGTATACTCTAATTCAGTTATCTAAAGCAAGCTTACCTTCTTGTTTTCATGTTATTTATGTTTTAAAATTGTAAATTGTAGTATTTGAGCTTGGCACGATTATCATAAGGCTTTTATTAAGCATTTAAGCTTTTTATTAAAATCTTGAGACGGATTGATTAAGCTTGGAAGCTGCGCCAAGCTTTTATTCAGTGAAAGTTCAGGGTTTTATCAAAAAGCTTTTAAATAACATAAACTTTATGTTTCGTTTCGTGGCCTTTATAGGGCTTTTGTTGGGATATCAACTAACCAACACTGGCTGAAGGGCTGAATCTTGGCATAAAAAGATTTTTGCATAAAAATATATTTAAATTTTAAAATATATATTTTAAATATATAATATTTTAAGCTAAGCTGGATTGTGGCTTAATTATAGAAATTTCTGTTTATTTTTGTTTGTATTTTTTTCACACTTACCAACACTGCTTTTGATTGAAGGCAAACTTGGCAGCACTGGACTTCATTTAAATATTTTATTTTAAGATCTCTCATCTTTAATTTATAGTAACCATCTCACTAAAGTTTTTGTAATTAAATTAAAATAAACAAAGCCTCTGGAATATTTAAATATATTTATTTCCGAGTATTTTTAAGTCTCAACTCGTCTGTCTTGAAGCCTCATACCTCTTCCCCTCATTTTTCTCTCTGCGAAATTGGGCATTCGATTTCGGCGTGAGTTTATTTATGTAAAATCTGGCCGACTAATTAATTTTTATAGTTCAGTTTTTGGCACTTCCCCTCGCAGCTCCCAGCTGGTAGCTCCCAGCTCATAGCGGATTCGGATTCAGACTCGATTTGGCGACTATTTATTGAACCTTTTGTGGTGTGATGCAAAGCAATTTCCGTTCGCCGAAAGCGGGAAAGTGAAATGAGAGGCCGGCCGCGTTTTATGTAATATGTGGTCTTTAGGTGACTTATAAGTGCCGTCTCCGAGGCCGGTCTCCGCATAGTTACCCTCGCCGTGGCGGCTCCCAGAGATCCCAGAAAAATCCGGATTAAAATGCAGCCATTGTGGACCGTTCTAGTCCTGCTTCTGCCGCTTGCCAGCGCAGATGTCAGTCACCTTCATCACACCGAGTCCGCCGAGACCGTTGAATCCAAGGAGACCCAGAAGGATCCATCCTCGTCGGGCTTTTATCCCTCCGTGGGACCTGGACTGGCACTGCCGCCGGGCTATGCCATTCCCACCGGTGGCAATGTACCGCCGCCACCTGTCCAGCCGCCCAATTTCCCGCTGCCCATCTACCCGCCCTTCTTTGGCTTTGGCGGAGGTCCTGGCGAGCAGGGACCTGGCATTGGTCCCGTGCCCTCGGCCTATCCCAACGGTGGTGGACCCTTTCCGGGTGCCGGTCCGCCAAGTGCTGCTATACAGCAACCTCCAGGGCCTCCTTTTGGTGGTGCAGGCGCGGTAGGGGGCTTTCCACCTCAGGGAGCGGGTTTTCCATCTCAAGGAGCAGGATTCCCACCTCAGGGAGCAGGCTTTCCGCCTCAGGGAGCTGGATTCCCAACTCAGGGAGCTGGTTTCCCCCCTCAGGGAGCTGGTTTCCCCCCTCAAGGAGCAGGATTTCCACCTCAAGGAGCAGGATTCCCACCCCAGGGAGCTGGTTTCCCCTCTCAAGGATCCGCATTCCCACCCCAGGGAGCTGGTTTCCCTCCACAAGGTGCCTTCCCACCTCAAAATGGACCATTTCCACCTCAAGGAGTGCCCTTCCCCCCACAAGGAGGACCTGGTGATGTATTCCCAGGTGGTCCGTTCCCAGACTTCCTGACCAGCCAGGGTCTACCCTTGGCCAATGCCCAGGGGCCATTCCAGGGACCCAGCCCAGGTGGTTTCAATGTGCCCGTGGGCTTTGGTGGACCCCTGCCCGGGCAGAATCCCTACCAGCAGTTTGGACCTGGATTTGGAGGACCGGCGCCGCCAGGCTACTCCGATGAGCCAGACCCGCAGCCTGGACAGGCGGAGGAGGAGGAGCAGAAGCGGGAGCCGGAGAAGGTGGAGGCACCTTCAGCGCCCGAGGCAGTGCCGGAGGATGCCAAGAGCGGAGCAGATACCCTGTACGCATCGAATGGAGGCTATGTCTACCAGAGGGCCCAGTAAGCCCATGGTTTTATAGCCCCAATTTGGCGATCAACAAGTTCATTATAAATTATCATTCATTTTTTTGTTTATAAATATTACCCCAAGTGTGTGTTTTTTTTTTTTTTTTTGTTAATGTTTGAATTTTATTTATGTTTTTTTTTTTTTTTCTTGTTCGCGGTGATAAAACCGATGACAGACACCGCGATTGTCTTTATGTTAATCGCTTTAAGCTGACTGATAACCATAAACGAGAGAAGCGATCGCAGAGATTGATACACATCTTGGTGGCTATATGTTTTATGCATATACCATATATGTATATGTATATATATGTGTATAAATCCAATTGGTTTCATAAATTATGATGTCTGCCTGTCGATGACGGGGGGACCAAAAGTAGAGTTTGTTTATGAGATCATAACAGATGGCATCCTTAAAAGTTTATTCAACTTTTTAAGTTAAGTTCAAAAAATTTTTTTATATAAAAAATATAAGATGACTTTTGTTTAGTAAATAAATATAATAAATAAATATTGTTGTAAGCTAAGTACTCTTTAATATTTTTTTTTTTATGTACAGAAACTTTATATATATTCTTGCATTTTTAATTTATAAAGTAAAGTAATACTTTTTAAGTGAATTGTGTTTTTTTTTATATATATATAAAAATATATAAGACGGCAATTATTTAGTAAATTAATACAATACATAAATATTGTAATTATTTATTTATTATATTTTATTATTATAATTATATTAATATATTTACAGAAGTAAGGGAATTCATTTTTTCTTCTAAACTTTTTATTAATTTTTAAATTATTATATGCCTTCTAAAAAATATCAAAAAATAAAATGTATGTACCAGAACATTGGGGAACGTATTAGAATATTCTTATTACAAAATCAAGCAATTTACATATTTATTTAAATATATAATTTAATCTATATGTAATACCATTTATTTTTTAATTTAATTTTATTCCTTTTTAAAGTTTTAAATTTCTATTTAAAGCCCTTGGCTTACGTCTGACAACACCCAATTTCTAATTAATTCTTAGGCCCAAGTTATAATCTTGGTTATTTTTAGTGTTAAGTTTCTTTTCTCTTTTTTTTTTTTGCACAAAAGCCGCTGCTGACGTCAAAGAGGGTTTCCTTTAAAGAACTTTTATGCTAATTATGGCAGTTATATACATGTATATATCTTTTCTCAAGCATGGGAATTGGTATTAACGAGGGGATTTTTCCATCGATTAATTCCAGACCTATTCAAGTTCCATCTTTGGGCGTTTGTTTCTTGTTTTATTAAAAAAAAAAAAAAACAAAAATTGTAACAAAAACTAAATATGTTTTGGTCTTGGGCTAATACAGGATTTTGAATTGATTTCTATTCATCTTTTTTTATGTCTCTTCACTGAATTATTTATTGTCTGCTTTTGGTTTTGTTGCCTTAAAATCAGTTAACGCATTTACCAACTTTTATGACAAGTCTTTTATGTCTGCAAAAAAAAATAAATTCATAAAAAATAAAGCTAGCTTTATGCTTTTGTTGTCCAAGAAGGGCGAAGGTGGGAGATCCACCTTTAACTTGCAACACCCACTCACTTTTGGGCATATCTTTTGGGGCTTACTTGAAGATATTTTCTTTTGAATATTATTTAATCTGGCACAGACTTTCTTAGTCAAATTAAATACATATATTTCTCTACGTTTTTTTGCTTTAATTAAAATGATCTAGCTATAAATCTCGTTTAGCTGACACCTTTCCAACTTTTTTGGTGCCTCTGGCTGGTTGGTTGGTTTTGGCCGCTTTTCAGCTTTTTGGCCACATTTATGCAAATCAAGCGAGGCTGCCTCCCGTTCATTCGATTCACCAGCTTGTTGCAGTGTTTTTTAGTGATTTTTTAAGTGATTTTTTAGCTAAATATTCAGACAACAGCCGTGTTCGCACAGCAATTAGTCATAATTAAGCCACACTGTGCCCGCCGGTCCTCAGAGGCCCTCAACTTGACATTTTCTTTTGTGAGTCTCGTTTCTCGATTTGTCACTCTTTTTACACTATTTCACTTGTATATATATATGTATACATATCTTTTTTTTTGCTTTGTTTTGGGACGCGTGTGTCAGGTGCAGAGTGAAGTTTGCATTCGACCTCCGAAGATCCGTATTATCTGGCATAATGGGCAGGTATTATCTCCAATGTTGAGCCTATAACACGCTTATCATAAGACCAGCGACACACGCCTACGAAATGTGATATACACTTGAAGAAAAAATGTATACACGTATAATAATAAACATAAATATAAAATATATACATTAAATATTTTTTAAAATTATTTTTTCAAAGTTAAGACAAACAATATAAATATAAAATAAACTAAAAAATATAAAAAAAATATATATTTTTTAAGTTTTGAAAATGAAAAAAAAAAGTATATATAAAATGTAAGTTTAAATATAAAAAATATATAATAATAATGGTTTTGCAAGTAAAAAAAACGTACATATACATGTTAATATAAAAAATATAAATTAAATTTGATTTTTAAAAGTTTTAAAAGTAACAACAAATAAATAAATATAAATACATTATAATTTGCTTTTAATAGTTTGGAAAGAAAAAAGAAAATATAAATAAAAAATATAATATATAAAAGATATTTAATATAAAAAATACAAAATCGATATTTTTCCAAATTGTCGTATAAGTAAAATAAATTTAAATAAAAAATACAATTACTAATATAAAAAATGTAAATAAACCATTTTTTAAATAGTTTTGAAAGTAAAAAAAATATAAATATAAAATATAACAAAATATAAACTAAATATGTTTTTTAATAGTTTTGTAAGTAAGAAAAATTAATTTGTTTACAAATTTTTTTGTATATTTAATTTTTTTTTCGCTGTATAAAAAATATGAATATCCGAGATCACGATCTACCACCTAACAATCGTTGGCCCTTGATTAACCATAACTTATGGCCCATTGAGTTTGTCTGAAGGTTGGACACATGCCTGCCACCGTCTATAATCTCCCAGAGAGCTCCTCCTCGTTGGGAAATCGACCTGGTCGCACCGATAAGCATCTGCCTGTAAATTTCAGACTTTTTTTCGACAAAACAATGGGCGAAAGTCATGTCAGTTGCAATATTTAAGCTCTTGGCTAAACACCAGATTTAAATTATGTTTTATTATGTGTATATTTATGACATATATTTATTTGAAGATATTCATATTATTGATTTATCTTTTGATATTTATTTATTTAAAAAAGTTCTGAACATTTGGTACACCTCTACGTATACGTAATGATAACACAAAATATTAAGTATACGTTTAAGCATTTAAAAAATATTTTTTATAATAAACAAACCTGCTTAAGAACATAAGAACTGCCTATGGTAGGACTCTGTATATTTCTGTCTTATATTTATGTGAACAAAAAGTTTTTTAATAATATATGTATTAAAAGTACGTATACGTAATGCTACAAATTATTAAGTATACGTTCAATTCTTTTAGAGACTATTTTTAATGAAAAAAATATTTAAATATAAATATATAAAATATATAAATATTTTTAACAATACAAATATTTACTCCACAATTAAATACTCCCTCTAATTAAATAGTTCAGATTGAGCTAATGCCCTAAGAGGATCTCGATGGGATCAATGCCCTCTCAGGCTCTTTAACATTTTGAATTTTCGCTGACCACCGGCCAAAGGTGTCAATTGGCCAGGTGGACACAAGTCCATGCAACCGTCGTTTGATAAATATTTATTCACTTTTCGAGCACCCAGTGATTTGTCTAGAGTTTTGTTTGAATTTTTTGTGTGGCCACGAGCAGCCGAGACACTAAAAGAAAAAGTGAAGCTTCATTAATTATTAACATATTAATTTTACTTTATTTAGTGATGGTCCTAGGCTTTTTGTAGACCCCAAAAATACTAAGAGAATCTCTGGAATACAGTTTTCAGTGACAGAAAAACTCAAGAGAAATTTCAAAATACAGTTCAAACAAATTTAATAGGATTTCCATGGGAAATGCATATGTATGGGGATCCTCTAAAGAAATTTAAAATGCACATAAACTATTTCCATGTGTTAATAAACCCAAAAGACCGAATCCGAATCCGCATCCGATTCCGTATCCAAAGCCAAAAATCCGCTGCGAAATGAGATGTGTTTTGCATGATTTCATTGTTGGCCCTCTGCATTAGCATTCCGTGGACACCTGGCCGGCGGATCGCACCAATTAAGGTGGCTCTGGCTTTGGCCAACTATAAATGCAGAGACATCTTCAAAGCTGGTCATCAGTTAATCGCTTACGTTCGCCCGGTGCACCGCTCTGCCTCCAGTTTAGCTCGTGACCCCCGTGAAGATGGTAACTCAACTTTAATTTATTTTTTTTTTGTTCGAGTGACTAAGACAACGAGTGATTGTGCCTTTCCAGAAACCCTTTGCTTTTGTTGTTCTGGCTGTGTGCCTGGCCCTGGCCCAAGGTCGTCCCGGTGGCCAGTATTTGCCGCCTTTGCCGGTGAAGGAGGTATCGCAGGCACCCAGTTTCAAGCAGTTGCTGCAGCCTCAGTTGCCGCAGGTGCTTCATCAGCTGCAGCCGCATATCCAGGCCCAGGTGGAGTCTATCCAGGCTTCGATTCCGCTGGCCAGCTTCACTATACATTCCGGTGGACAACAGCAGCAGCAGCAGCAGTACCAAGCTGCCCCTGCCCCAGCACCCGTGGTGATCTCAGCCCCGGCACCAGCACCTGTGGTTATCCCAGCTCCTGCTCCTGCTCCTGTTCCCGTTCCTGCCCCAGCTCCCGTTCCCGCACCCGTGGAGATCCCTCAGTCAGCTCCTCAGGTGATCTATGAGCCACCGAAGCCCATTGTGGCCACCCAGACGGCTGTGAGGAATGCCTATCTGCCACCCACTCCTGTCCAACAGTTTGTGCCTGCTCCTGAGCCTGTGGTGGAGACTATTGCCCCGCAGCAGGAGACACAGACTGTGACCACCACCTACACTGCTCCTGCTCCTGCTCCCGCTCCTGTTCATATTCCCGCCCCTGTTCCAGTTGCAGTCCCTGTGCCCGTGGTCCATGAACAGCATCAGGTGGTGCAGCAGACTTACTCCGCTCCAGCTCCTGTCCAGATTCAGCAGACTTATGCTCCTGCTCCTGCCCCTGTCCAAGTCCAGGAACAGCAGACTTACACTGCTCCTGCTCCTGTCCAGGTTCAGCAGACATACTCCGCTCCTGCTCCCGCTCCCGCTCCCGCTCCCGCTCCCGCTCCTGCTCCTGCTCCTGTCCAAGTCCAACAAACCTACACCGCTCCCGCACCTGTTCAGGTCCAGGAACAGCAGACCTACTCCGCTCCTGCCCCGGTGGTTCAACAGACCTACTCTGCCCCTGCTCCTGTCCAGATCCAACAGACGTACTCCTACCCAGCTCCTGCTCCTGTCGTCCAGCAAGCTCCGGCTCCAGTGGTTCAGGAAGTGATCCAGCAGGCACCAGTGGTTCAGCAGACTTATTCGGCACCCGCTCCGGTGGTGCAGGAAGTCGTCCAGCAGGCACCCGTTGTCCAGGAAGTGGTTCATCAAGCTCCCGTAGTCCAGCAGACTTACTCCGCACCCGCTCCTGTGGTTCATCAGGCGCCAGTGGTGCAGGAAGTCGTTCAACAGCAGGCCCCAGTGGTCCAGGAAGTGGTTCATCAAGCTCCTGTGGCCCAGGAAGTGATCCATCAAGCTCCAGTTGTCCAGCAGACCTACACCGCTCCTGCCCCGGTGGTTCAACAGACCTATTCTGCCCCTGCTCCTGTCCAGATTCAGCAGACCTATTCCGCTCCAGCTCCAGTGGCTCAGCCGATCTCGATCCCAGAGCCTGTTCAGCAGACTGTCCAGCAGGCGCAGTATAGTGGCTACGCCTACCAAGCTCCGGCTCCGGTTCCGGCTCCTGTTCCAGCTCCTCAGCCAGCTCCAGTTCAGGCACCAGTTCCTGCCCCGGCTCCCATTATCACATCTGCTCCTGCCCCTGTGCCCGTTTCCATTCCCGCCCCGGCACCTATTCAGCTGCAGCAGTCCTTTGTGCCCGCTCCACCAGCTCCCGTCCAAGTCCAGGAAGTCCACCAGGTGCAACAGACCCAGCAGCAGGTCCACCAGGTCCAGCCCCAACCCATTGTCCAGTACTCTCAGCCAGCGGTGCAGCAACAGGTGACCTACGCCCAGCCCGCTCCCATTGTCCACCAGACTGAGGTGGTTGCTGCTCCCGCTCCCGTTGCCGCTCCCGTTTCCATTCCCGCTCCCGCTCCCGTTGAGGTGGGAACCAGCTATGCCGCCAACGGCGGATACCTGTACTAGGACCGGGAGGATGCCCGTGAACGGACCCCGGCAGAGGTCCGAACTCGCATCGAGTTGGGGACCCAAAATTCCCGGGTTCATCTGAATTTAATGTTACGTAGCCAATTTTTAGCACCATTTACTTTTTTTTGTTATACAATTTTTGTTACGCTCTTGTTAACCCATAAAAAATATATATAGAAAAAAAATATAAAGCAAGCGTGGCTTCATTTGAATATTTAATTAACAAGGAAGGAAAGTTGACTTTTTGAGAAGCGCATCTTCGCAAGCGCAATAAATCTATCGAATTTATCGAATTAATCGATTTATTTGGAACTTGAAATCGATGTTATAAAGTTACAATAACAATTTTATTTCATTTTCTTAAAATAAAATACAATAAATTGATAATAAAACCATTCCTTAAATTCCTGAATCCATCGTCAATCTCCGGTCTCAGCGTGCTTAACAATAATAAATTAATTCTCAAATTATTTGAAAGTGGTTTTACTACTATAATATACATATACATATATACCTAATAAATTATATAGTAAATAAGCTACAATTGCATTTCTTGGCTCTGCAAATTTATAGATCTTTTGCTGGAACACAAATCAAGAGTCATTGATCTGCAGAGAGAGGCTATCACTCCCTCTCCTTGGCATTTAGAAATCGATTTTGTGTTTTTAGGTGTTTTTTTTCTGCTTTGTATACCCTGCCAGGGTATTATAATAATCCCATAAATCATATATATTCTTGATCAGCATTAACAGGCACATCTAGCCAACTTTTAAAGGTTTTTTCAAAATTTGACAAGGGGTTAAATAGTTTTTTAATTTAATTTAATTTTTTTATTACATTTTTTTTATTAAATTTAATTTGTATTTAAGTTAATTCGTATTTAATTTATTTTTTTATGTTATTATACCCTTGCAGGGTATTATAATTTCAGTCAGAAGTTTGCAACGCAGTGAAGGAGACGTTTCCGACCCTATAAAGTATATATATTCTTGATCAGCATCAACAGCCGAGTCGATCTAGCCATGTCCGTCTGTCCGTCTGTCCGTCTGTCCGTCCGTCTGTCCGTTTCTACGCAAACTAGTCCCTCAGTTTTAAAGCTATCTGAATGAAACTTTGCATGTAGTCTTCTATATACTCTCACTGCTATATATGTCGGAACGGGCCGGATCGGACGACTGTATCATATAGCTGCCATACAAATGTTCGATAAATTTTTAGAACAAAAATTTTAACTTGGCTGTTTTTCAATATTATTCCATCATTTTTGAGATATAGCCTTTTTATATTATTCCAGAATTTTGGTAAAAATTTTATGAAAATCGGACCACTATATCTTATAGCTGCCATAGGAACGATCGGGGTATTAATCAAAAAAATTATAACTTCGTTGTTTTTCAACGTATTTTAATCTTATTTGAAACATGAGCTTCTGGTATTATTTCAAAATTTTGGTAAAAATTTTATGAAAATCGGACGACTATATCTTATAGCTGCCATAGGAACGATAGGGAAAGTAAAAGAAAAAATTATAACTTCGTTGTTTTTCAACGTATTTTCATCTACTCTGAGATATGAGCTTTACTTATTATTATAGAATTTTGGTATACATTTTATGAAAGTCGGACAACTATATCATATAGCAGCCATAGAAGCGATCCGCAGATGTAGAGAAAATGTAATGCTGGGAATGTATAACTGTAACTGTCAAACTGTAAACATAATAAGTATAGGTAAAATGGTATGTAACTCAGTTTAGTGTCTGTTTTCGGCATTATAATTTATGACATAAATATTAAAACCAATCTGCAAGGGTATACAAACTTCGGCGTGCCGAAGTTAGCTTCCTTTCTTGTTTTTATTTTATTTTATTATTATTATTATATTATATTATTTATTTATTTTTTTTTTTAATTTTATTTTTGTATTAATTTAATTTTCATTTAATTTAATTTTTATCTAATTTAATTTGTATTAAATTTAATTTGTATTCAATTTATTTTTTTGTTAAATTTCATTTTTATTTTATTTAATTTTTTGTAAATTTATTTTTTTTTTATTTTTCGTATTATTGGTCTTCGCAGAAAATATCTTAAAATAATCTTTAAAATTTAATTAATTTCAATTTATAAAGTGATTTTGTGGCAAAATTGATTCCAGGCGATTCCCAATAAACGGATATCCGCGCGCTTACCCAGATTTTCCCGCCTTGTAAGCCATTGTTTTCCCGGGTAAATCCCCCCATCTCAATGATTAATGAGGTAACCGCTGAGAACTTGACCAGAGCCAAGGCTCTGCTTCAACGCAGACCTTTGTCTCGTCTCCAAAAAGCTTTGATGGATGAGTCGGGAACCGACTTATGAATGGATCAACCTCCAAAACGAGTTTCTTAAAGATAGAATTTCTAACCTATCGACAAGATCGGATTTGGATACGGAACGAGAGATACGAGGGAACGTGAATCGGGAATCCAGGGGAGTGGAAGGTGGAGAATGGAGAAAAGTCGGAATATTATAAGCGACTAATGAGCTCCGCGGACGAAATGCTTCATTATTATTATTATGTCGCTTTTATTCTCGATGGCAATATAGTTCGTGTGGCTTTCAGTGTGAGCTTGTTCTGGTTTTTTCTTATTTTTTGTTGTATTTGTATTTTTTTTTTAATTTCATTTTGTAGCGCCTTTTGACATTCGTGTATCAAGTTGGTCAGACATTTTTTTCGGCAGCTATAAATAGGTTGAAGCGAAGTCCACAAGGTACTAGTGTTCTCTTAAACTCGAACCCAGCAACATGGTAAGCTCAAAGTTGTGAGGAGAGTTTCTTCTTTGAGGATGAGAAAAAAGGAGAGAAAAAGGATAGGAGGTTCATCTCCTTTAGAGATGAGGTTCCTGCTTCTCCAGTGCACAGTTCCTGCTTCTTGAGAGTATAGTTCCTCCTTCCAGAAAGTAAACTTCCTCCCCGAAAGATCTTCAAACCTCAAGGAAAAAATATCTAAGAAACCTTCCACGTCTTCTAAGAACAGGAGTTTCTTCCTCCCCTAAACACCACCCTTTTCCTCTTTCCTTACAGAAATTCTTCGCTGTCCTTTCGCTCGCCCTTTTGGCTGTGGCCTCGGCCGATGTTAGCCATTTGGCCAACACCTATCTGCCTCCTCGCTCGGGTGCCGCCTCCACCAGCTACGAGTCCTACCAGGCTGCTCCTGCCGCCGAGACCTACGAGGCACCCGCCGCCGCTTCCACCTATGAGTCTGAGTCTTACTCTGCTCCAGCTGCCTCCTACACCAGCGAATCCTATGCCGCTCCAGCTGCTGCTGAGACCACCTCTTATGCTGAGACCGCTGCCGAGGAGACCTACGCCCAGCCTGCTGCTTCCTATGTGGCTCCAGTCGTGAAGACCACCTACTCTGCCCCAGCTGTGTCCAGCTACTCTGCCCCAGCTGTGTCCCACTACTCGGCTCCGGCTGTCTCTACCTACACTGCCCCGGCTGTGACCAAGACCTACTCGGCGCCCGCTGTGGTCAAGAGCTACTCCGCCCCGGCTGTGTCCAGCTACTCGGCTCCCGCTGTTGTGAAGACTTACACCGCTCCCGCTGTCTCCCACTACACTGCTCCGGCTGTGACCAAGACCTACTCGGCTCCAGCTGTGTCCTACTCTGCCCCGGCTGTGGTTAAGACCTACTCTGCCCCAGCTGTGTCCAGCTACTCCGCTCCTGCCGTGTCCCACTACACTGCCCCCGTGGTGGCCAAGACCTACACTGCTCCTGCTGTGGTCAAGAGCTACTCCGCTCCTGCTGTGGTCAAGAGCTACTCCGCTCCCGCTGTGTCCCACTACACTGCTCCTGCTGTTTCTACCTACACTGCCCCCGTGGTGGCCAAGACCTACTCGGCCCCAGCTGTGTCCAGCTACTCCGCACCGGCTGTGGTCAGCAGCTACTCCGGATCCTCCGCCGGCACCGTGTACGGTTCCAACGGTGGATACGTCTACTAGAGAGACTGGGATTCCAAAACGAAACTAATCATAAAACGAAACCTTTTTTTTTTTAAATATATCGAAGATAATGAGCTAAAAAAAACTAAATGTTTTTTGATTTTTTATATAAAAATATATATTTTTTAATGAAATATATAAATACGAATTGAGAATCACATCCTGAAAGTATGCTCTATAAACATACTCCATAAATGTGCAGAATGAGAAAAAACCACAAAAACAGTTCACTCTCATCATTCTAATTTATTCAAAATTAACATTAATCTTCTTTCTAACATTTTTTCACCAATCTCTGTTATTTTAAGTTTACTTGCTTTCCTTGAAGCAGAGTTGAAAACGCCTTCTTAAAACACTTTCCAGCACTGCCAAGCTCTAAGCAACCCTGTCTAACGATAAATCCTTTTATCGATTAGGTTCCAAAAGCCCTTTAGAAGCTGTCGCCTCGCCGCCGGTGGTAGCTCAACGGGTTGAAGTGTCAACTTCCTTTCGAAAGTTATACATATGTAGCTCCACCGGTCCGGGTTCGAGTCCCGGACAGTTAAGATGGCATGGTGTATGGTTTATATAATTAGGAAGATTGATTGTAAATAATTAGGTTTAAGCACAAAGTGATAGGGGCGGAAACGCCCTTTTGTAATATTTTTTTTCATTTATGATAAATATTATTTATATAATATTATTATAAATATTAGAATTTTTACTATTACTATTTTTATTGTCTTTATTATTTTTTTTTTATTGTAAAGTCCGAACAAAGCTAAGCTCTTCAAATTAAAATTAATGTAACAAGCATATCTAATTTTAAATAATTAATGTAATCACAATTCAGTTAATTACCTAAATTATATAAGCAAAATCAGACCCTAAATTGAACATACCTCGTGATTAGTGTTGGTGTTTAATAATTTTTGTAGGCTTTTTTTAACTAAACAATTAACAAAGGAAATAAACTAACTTGAGAGGGAAAGCAATTAACAAATACAGAAAAATTAAAAATAACAAACATTGCTTTCTGCCAAAAAAAACAATGCGGAGCTCCTCTACTCCTCCAAGTAGAAGGCCTGCCGGAAAGTCGGCTTGTGGGAAGAGATCTCAGACATTCTGCGCTCCCGCGCTGCCCTCTGCCTGGCCTCCTGGGCGGCACAGGCAGCATTCTCTGCTGCCCTCTTGGTGCTCTGGTAGTCGGCACGGGCCGCCTCCACTCGGCGAAGGAGCAGCTCCAGACGCTCCCTGGCCTCGGCCACCGCCTGCCTCTGGTCGGCCACTGTCTGCTGGGCCCCGGAAACCACGCGCTCCGAGTGGGCCACGCCCTCTTGGGCTTTCCTCACCAGTTCGGTGAGCGCCTTGACCTCCTCCGATGCCTGCTTGACTCCCTGGCGAGCGTCGGCAGCCGTGGTCTTGGTGGACTGGACACGGGCCTTCTCCTTCTGCACCACCAGACGACCCTCGCGCAGCTCAGACTCGATGAGCTCCACCAGCTGCTGCTTGCCCACGAAGGCCGCCTCCGCTGCCTTGGCAGCGCTGCAAGCCTTGTCGGCCAGCATCTTCTGCACCTTATGGGCAGCCGCTGCGCCGGCTTCTACCTGGGCATCGGAGGCCTCCTTGGCAATCTTGGCCGCCTTTTGGGCAAAGCAATTGGGCTTGGGTCGTACCATGGTGGCGCATTTTCCTGGAGGTTCACCAGGAGCAACAGCACTGGCACCAGCTCCTCCATTGCCTTGATTGTCCTGCACCAGGTCAGTGTCACCAAAGGGGCTCTGCCGGGTTGTTTAGCTATAGATTTAGGATTTTAGTTGAAGGAATTTGGTTCGTTCTTACCCAGTTGAAGAAGCCAAGGCCAATGGTCAGACTGGTGAAAATAATAATAGAAAACAAAATCAAGCGTGTGAACTCCATGACGAACGATTTTAGACTGAGCGGAAAGGGGGAACACAGAGCCTCGTGGCTGACAAGGGGGTCTAAAGGCCTACTTGGTAGGATCTCTGCTACTCTTAGCTTTTTTTTCTATATTATTTAAGGCTTATTATCTTTTTTTATTTTTTTTATTATTTTTTATTTTATTATATATTTTTATTTCTATATATTTTTTATTTAAATATCGATTTCAATTCTCTACCAACCCTACTCAAATGTATTTTGTAGGACTAAAATTATTTTAATATTTGTATTATTATTTTTTTTTAATTTAATAAATAAAATTTAATTAACATTAATCAACCAACTAAATGGCTATAAAACGTGGAGCAAAGGAAGGAAACTTGAATAGAAACTTAACAATTTTATTGAACAAATTTAGTTTACAATTTGTTGTTTTTAGTTAAAAATGTTTATGAGTGTAGTCTAAACGTCCTGTACGATTTCTTGCACATCTTTGGTTCCTTTGTGGAACACCATCAATCAGTGCCGAATCAATCCGGAAATCAGTTGAAATTAAGGCTGATTGCCAGCTATTGTGCCTGAGAGAGACTCGGAGACTTTCGTTGTTTATTTTTCAGAGAACAATGATTTGAGATCTATAATATATATATATATATAGAACATCATTTTGTTAAGCCTAAAACTTTAACATTTTAGCAATTTAAACAATGATTTTAATTATTTTATTTATATATTTACTATAATATAAGAAAACACCCATCAAAGATCACAGCTAATAAACAAATTCTCCTTAATTCCAACCCAAAAATGCATTAAATTTTCCCTGGTAAACAAACACCTCCTAAACAAACCCCTTAAAACTCTATTCGAAACAAATCAAAAACCCATAAATAAGTATATATCCCACGGAATGATAAATAAACGAATCGTTCAAACATTTATTTGCCATTAAAAGCAGTCCAATCCGAGATCTAGCCACTGTCTATGGGTCGTCGGGCAGGTCCGACTTCCAAAACGGATATAATGTGCATATAGATGTATGTATATAGCCAGGTTGGGTGATATATCCAAACCACAAAACACGGCAGAAAATTTGCATTTCTGTTGTATTGTGAATGGACCATTATATACACTGCGATTTATGCAAAAAAAAAATATATATATCTGATATATACACACAAGCATGCATACGCAATCGGGTTAATGTCCAAAACAAAAAAAAACTCGTTATGCCCAAAACGGGACAGGTAAAAATCACCAGCCAGCCAGAGCATCGTTCGAGTGGAGAGAGCTTTTCGTCTCTCCTGAATGTCCAGCTTCCAGAGAATTCACATTCAGAGAATCCACGTCCAGAGAATTCAATTCCAGTAACCTCCTTTCTCAGAGCTCAGGATATAAAAGAATGTTCCAGGGTCCATCCAGATGGCATTGTGAACGCGCCAGCAGAAGGAATAAGGTTTCAGCATGTCCTCCCAGTGGATACTCATCTTCGCCATTGTGTTAGTAGCCTTGATAGCTTCATGTGGCGCCCAGCCAATGCTGCCGCCGAGCACCACCCGGCCCAAGCTAATCATCGAGGAGCTGGAGCCGATGAGGTATCACTTTGTCACCGAGCATCGACCCACTTCGCTGGGCCAGAATTATTATTTAAAGCCCGGCCAGGTGGTGGGCAGCATTACCCTGGACTCGGACACACTGCAGGTGCGGCATGAGGAGGAGAATCCCACGGGCAAGCCGGTGGCCAGCAAGCACAACATACTCTTTGTGGCCATTGCCAAGGATATGGCGCAGAAAACGCGACTGGGAAGGAAGTAGGGAATTATAGGATACTCTGCAAGGAAAAAATAAATAAAAAATAAATTATAACCTTTTGAGATATTAGAATTTTACTTTATTAAGTTAAAGTTTTGTCATTGATTTTTTGTTTTATTATTTTTTTTAACAAAAATAATATGTAAAATGTCCATTACATTTTTTTTAATTCCCAAAATCAATATGAAAATTTCCCTTTATTAATATAAGAATTTTGTAATTGAATTGCCCTTGGATCTCTTTTCTCCCTTTTATTATTTTTTTATATTGAAAATTGAACTGATACATTTTTATTTTATTTTTATTTAGTTTTTTAGTCTAAATTATTTCGGAATTAATATGGGCTCTTACCTTCACGTTAGTGAGAATATTAAATGTATTATTATTATATAAATATATTATTATTATGTATAGAACTTCCCTGCAATCTCTTTTATTTTTAAAATATTACCGGAATTTAATTATTTAATTAATTTTATAACTCAAAGTTGAAGTAATTTTTAAGTATAGACCAGTGCTCGGCACCATCACAATCAACCAAAAAGCACATTTGTGTGAGTGAGGTACGGAGCAAAAATGACGTGAGTGTGTTCCGTGTGTGTGAAGTTTACGCTATCCGTGTGCTGGCAGCGCTGCCGGCAGAGCCTTTGCCTATCCCATGGGCTTGGGACGTGCCGACTACTGGTATAGACCCATATTTATGAATATAAGCAACCAAAAATGAATAATATAAATATTCCTTAGATATTTAATTCAATATTTTAGACCTTTAAAATCATTTTCATTCCTATTAAAAAAATTTAGAAATCTTATACCATAATTTCCTTTTCATATATAAATATTTCTATGTAAATATTTATATATAAGTATTTCTTATTTATTATAATTTATATATATTTATAATTTATTTTTGTATTTAGTTTAATATTTTAGATAATTCTGATACCTTAATGATCTCTTATATTTAATTTATTTTTAGCACTCTGAAGTAAACCTTAATTAGATCCTGACTTGATACCATTCCATTATAAAGTCAAACTTAAACTGATCGGCGTTGGGCCAACTCAACCAACCCAAACCGATTCCAGACCAATCCCAAACTACGCACCTCAAAGGCAAAAAATAAATAGCTTTATCTTCTCGCTCCTCTCTTGTCTTGGACTCTCGAAAAAGCGGGTATATTAGCTTTAAAGGCAATGCATTATGGCTCAATAAGCAGGCCAATGAAGCAACCAAATAACAATGTCTCTGAATTGAAAGTGAAAGAATTATTACTTTAAGATGGATGTATTTATTCTCTTTAAAAAGTTGTAATATACTTGTTTTGTTTTGAAGAAACAGGTAGTAAATCGAGTGGTTATGATAACTTTCTTGGCTTCTATAACATTTATGACCATAAAATATTTCTCATCAGCAAATTCCCCGCAATGACTTTGATCATTTTTATGCAAATTGCGGCTTGCAAGGGTATTTTTAACTTCCACAATCATTGATTCCCTGTTTTTTTGGTATTGTTTTATGCGATTTGTATATATAAATGTTTTTTTTGTTTGTTTGTTGTTAATTCCTCTTCCCTTAGCATTTCGTTTTAATTATATAAACGCACGCAAAAGACATAAACACTGGAGGGGCCGCGACCATTAAGCCCGATGTCGGTGTGGATTATAATTAATGTGTGTGGTGAGTAATGGTTGCCTTTAGATGCGGGTCGGCGGCTGCGAGGGCGGACTCGATCCAATACCATCCAAAATAATGCGATCCCCAAGACGTTATCGAACCGTTAGCGGCGGGGCGGCATGAGCTTGGATTATCCGCGAACTTCGCACTGGCACTGGCACATCATTAATTACTCTCGACTCGCGGCGACTTCCGAAATTGACAGGGCTAAAAATAAAGACGGCCAAATATATAGAGTCTACGACATATTCCTTGATCGCGCCATTCTTTGCCATAGAAACTGGTCAACAAAGTTTGAGATACTGAGATACTGATATACTGAGATACTAAGGTACTGAGATACTGAGATACTGAGATATTGAGATACTGAGATACTGATATACTGAGATACTGAGATACTGAGATACTGAGATACTGAGATACTGAGGTACTGAGATACTGAGGTACTTGAGATACTAAGATACAAAGATTCAAAGAAACATAATTTAATATTTATTATAATATTACTATTATTGTAATAAAGTATTCCAATGCTTCTTTCTCTACCTTTACCAAACCTTGTAGCTCAGTGTAAGCCCAAACTATGTGCGATGATGACGACCAGCGGACCAAGCAAGACTCTAGCCTCCCCATTCCTATGCGTTCTAATATTTTTTGCTTTGGCTTTATTTTATTTTACTTTTTTTGCTTCAATTTTTTTTGCTTTGTGTGTGCGTCTTGGGGGATTGGAAGATTGGAAGATTGGAGAATTGGAAGATTGGTAGACTGAAAGATTTGTACTCACCTGCAAAGCCATTGTCCGGAGTCTCCTATAAAAGTGTCGGCCAGCATCTACTGAGGCATCAGTTCCCAAAAACCCCCAAACGCCGGAACAGCAGCTAGAAACGCTTAAGAAATTAAGAATCTATCGAAATGGTGAGTGTTTTCAGGTTTTAGATTTATCTTAATTGAGTCAAGATGTTCTCTAATGATTAATGCACCTGTGAAAGCTTGCTACCTTAATTTATCTATTAATTATTCATTTTAAAATCCATTTAAATTAATTTTTAAATACTTTTACTTGCAGCGCTCCTTTGCCGTTCTGACTCTGGCCTTGGCCTCTGTGGCAGTGTCTCTGGCCACTCCGCTGAGCAACTCCTACCTGCCGCCCAAGGTGGGTGCCACGAGTGGCTATAATGCCGCAGCTTCTAGCTCCTCTGGCTCGTATGCAGCTGCTCCGGCGACTGCTTCCTATGCCAGGAAGAGTCACTCGGTGGTGGCTTCTGCTCCTTCCAGGCAGTATCTGGCGCCAGCTGCCTCTTCTGGTGGCTCCTCGTACTCCTCTGGTGGATCTCATGGCTCCTCGTATTCCTCTGGAGGATCTCATGGCTCCTACTCGGCTCCATCTACATCCCATGGCTCCTACTCCTCTGGAATTTCCTCGGGCAGCAGCTACGCCTCAGCTCCCGCAGCATCTCATACCAGCTACTCGGCACCTGTGGCTGCTCCTTCCAGGAAGTATCTGGCTCCAGCTGCCGTTTCTCATAGCAGTTACTCTGCTCCTGCCGTTGCCCACAAAAGCTATGCTGCCCCAGCTGCCTCCCATACCAGCTACTCGGCACCTGTGGCCGCTCCTTCCAGGCAGTATCTGGCCCCGGCTGCCTCTCATACTAGTTACAGTGCCGTTGGAGGATCATCTTATGCTGCCCCAGCTGCTTCTCATGGCTCGTACTCGGCTCCAGCTGCTTCTCATAGCTCTTACTCGGCTCCAGCTGTCTCTCATGGCTCCTACTCGGCTCCAGCTGCTTCTCATGGCTCGTACTCGGCTCCAGCTGCTTCTCATAGCTCCTACTCGGCTCCAGCTGTCTCTCATGGCTCGTATTCCGCTGCTACTACCTCTCATGGCTCCTACTTCGCGCCAGCTGTGGCCTCCAGGAAGAGCTATGCCGCTCCAGCCGTGTCTCATGTGAGCTATACCGGCTCCAACCATGGCTCTGGCTATGCTGCTAGTCAGGGTTCCAGCCATGGTTCTCTTCAAGGATCCGGCCTCCGAGCTGGTCATGGAGCTAGTCATGGATCTGGTTACGCATCGGGACACAAGTCCGGTGGATATGCCTCCAACGGTGGCTACGAGTACCGTCTGAAGCATTAAAAAGGATCTCTTCTCGAATGAAAACAAAAATAAGCAAAAGAAAACAAACAAATTACCGACACTTTGTGAAATATTTTTTTTTTATCAAACAAAATAAAGTTAAGAATGTAAATCGAATTATTTGAAGGAAATCAAGGTTTCAAAGCTGAAAAAAATAATTTTTAAACTTAAAAAATAGCAAGAAATATAAATTATACCTAGCTGATAACGCTGCAAACCTAAGCTTCAGCTGGCAACGCGGCCTCTGTTTTTTGTAGCCTGCTTTTACGCATATATAAAATATTTCCCCACATTTATTCCCTTCCCAAATAAAAAACCCAAATTAAGTTTGTTAATAATTAATAAAGCATTCGAAAAAATATATATTTTAGTATCCAAAAAATTGCACAAAAAAATTCCTTAGGCAAAACAAAAAAAATATGTATATAGAGATGTCTGCTGGCTCCATTGTTGCTGGGAGGTGTCTTCCCCCTCTTAGTAGACATAACCACCATTGCTGCCGTACTTGGTGTCCAGACCGGAGTAGCCCGAGTATCCAGAGTAGCCGGAGTAGCCCGTATTTGCCGGCAAGTAGGTGCTCGAGGGTGCGGCATACGATGTGTACTGCGGCACCGCATAGCTACGGTAGCTGGACGAGATCACCGGCGATGCATAGCTGCCACCAAGACCGCCCGAATAGTAACCAGCTCCACTGGAGTACGACGGATACGAGGAGTATCCGGAGGAGTAGCCACCATAGCCGCCGCTCACGGGAGGCAGGTAGGTGCGCGACAAGTGGGACACATCGCCGGCGCAGAAGGCCAGGGAGGCGGCGAAGATGGCGAGAATGGTGAGTGAGTTCTAGGGAATTTTTAATATTATTATTAAAATTATATTCAAAATATTATATATTCATATTTAGTATTATTTATTAATTTTTATAACCCTTGTTTTGGTATTAATATTTTTTTTTTTGTAATATTGTTTATATTGATAATTCTTTCATAATATTTAAAACAGGTAATTCAAAAATCAATTTGAATATTTTGTGTGAACTGTACCCTGCTTTGGCGTTGTCACACCACGTTAAAAGGACCTCCTTTAGTAATTTTGGCAGGAGAACAAAAAAAAACACACTTCAAAATAATATTTCAGATATTTATCGCCTAGTTTATTCCACTCACCATTTTTAGAATATTTCTAACAAGTTCTGTTTGGTCCTAGATAGGAATTCGGATTCTGCTTTTGACTGATATATGCACCGAGTGGACGCTGACGATCAACTGTTGCGGATTAAGCCGCCGTCTCTAGTTTTTATACGCTTCTTAGCGCACCCGAGCTACTTTACAACTACAGCCGAGTTAACGCCTTGGCGCGGACATGTCGCCGGACAGGGCCCATTACTCAACGGGACGGGGCAACCGGCAATCGGACAGCGCGGAGAAGAAGACTCCCCAAGCCGGGCTTGTTCGTAGAGTCGTCGTTCGATATCCCACGACTCATCCGGCAGAGGAGCCCCGAAATTGTATGACCATGGAAAAACCACGTTCGCCGATATATTGTGTATATATGACATGTGCACTTGGAGAAAATTTGGAAGATTTGGATAGGAATAATATCAGTAATGAGCAGCAGGGTAAGTTCGTGATTTTTTTGAGATTTTATAAGGATCTAAAGATAACTTACGTAGTTTGTTAAATCAGAGTTTTAATTTTGTAAAAATTATAATTTCTTTATATAATTTTAATCGGAAATTTTGTTTACGCAGTGAAGGAGTCTTTTCCGACCCTGTAAATCATATATATCCTTGATCAGCTTCAACAGCCGAATCGTTTTAGACATGTCCGAAGGAAAACAATTTTTTAAGCTTTTTTTAAAAAAATAAGGGGTTACATCGTTAAAATTGTAAAAAAAAAAATTGGCAAAAAAAATTAAAAAAAAACGTAAATATAGTATGCAGATTTATTAATCTATTAAAAACTAACACAACTCAGGTTTCCGAATTAAAATTAATGAATTTTTGGCTTAGTTATGGATTTTTTAAAATTCAAATAAATATACCCAGTTTCTGAAAAATAGATCATTGAAATTTTTAAAAATTGAGAAAAATTATGATTTCTTATAATTTAAAATTTAGTATACAGAGTTTTTTACCCTATAAAAACTAACTCAGAACAGTTAGTCAGCTATAATTCCCTTGAAACCGATACAATTATACTAACTAGAAACCCACTCTTTCTCTCAGTGCATTCCCAGGTGTTTGGGTTCGGTTTTCGCGTTAGTTTTGCCTTATTTTTACGATTGCGGCACGCCCCCTACGTCGTGTGAAGTCGCCCTAGCACTCGGACTCGCGCTCCTTCCCCTAATTAACCAATTTGTGAGTGCTCTCTTCTGGTTTCTAAGCAATTCGGCGGCGGGTTTTTGTCTCTGACCGGACTCCCAGAGACTTTTTATGACATTTCGCGGTCGACGGCAACAGCGTTTTGGTCTTGTTTATATGTCGTCGCTCATAAATCTCGCGGCACAACCGTTATTAATTGTTGCAATGGCTCACTCAAACCTGGCGGCTTAGATGTTTGCGCTTCAGCTTTCAGTTTTCAGTTTCTGTTTCTATTTCACACTGCACTGTTCGGTTTGAAATTGGAATTTCTAAGGCGCTGACATCATGATGGTCCGCCAATTAATCACTCTGTATTTGGTGCAGTCCTTTTGCGATATTCCGGTGGGGGAGATTTGATGTTCAATGTTTAGATTTTGATTTTTGGAATACTTTTTCTTTTAAGTTGATTGGTGTACACTGGCAGAAATTGGTATTAAAAGTCCTTGTGAAAAATATATAGGTAGCTTTATACCATAAATAAGGATCTTTATATTTTTAGGAAAATACTAAGTATTTTTAGAATATTCAGGCCTGCTCCGGTAATCGTAAAATTTTTTCGATTTCGTTTTGGGCGAAAACGAACCGTTTTCGTTTTTAGCTGCTCCGGTTTTCGGCAAATTTCTGCTATCGGATGTTTCGTTTTCTCATCGTTTCTCACTGCTCAAGCAGCTAACTTGTGTTGTTTGGTAACAAGTAAACAACGTAAAGTACTGCCTATTATATTTACAATTGCCCTTTTTCTAAGCCAGAAAAAGGCAAAAAATGGTAGAATTAAGCAAATCCATGCACCTAAGATGCTGCCACACTTTTCACAGTTTTAATTCCGGTGGTCTCAAGTAATTATTTGGTTAATTTGGACTATTTAAGTAGTACAATTAAATAGCATTATTTTTAAACAACCATTTTGGCGGTCCTTTAAAGTTATTAATGTATTCATTTATATTTTATAAGTATTTTTAACTGGATGTTTCGTTCCACCAACAATATGGCAACCTTGGCGATAACTTTTTGCGGTGAACTTATCGACCTATCGCCAAAACGAGAAAACTGGTTGAACACGGCAAAACTTTTGTTGTCAAATCTGAGGTGGGGTCAGAAATAAATTTTTTATAAAATAACTACCTGCCAGAATGATCTTGTGGTGGTGTGGAATAAACATCAATAGACCACTGAGTAAACTATTTTTGTCCTTTTGTAAATAAGATCTGATTTCATATAAAAAAAGCCATTTACTTTTCATTCCGGCCAGAAAAAGGTGCCCGTTTTTCAAATCGAACAAATCTCTCGATTTCGATTACCGGAGCACCAATTTCTCGTTTTCAAAAACGAAAACGAAAAATTCTTGCCGTTTTCGATTACCGGAGCAGGCCTGATTATAACGTAAAAAAGAAGCAAGAGGTCTGTAAATTAAGATATAATATTAAGAAAAAATTAGTTAATAAAAATTGAAAACATTAAAGGAGCTTTGTTTCAAGAAAAACTAAAGGAAAAAAAGATTCAATGAGGATCTTTAAATTTTAAGCAAACCAAATTATTTTTAAAATCCTATTACTAAAACCGAAGCAAAATTTCTGTATATTAAGACATAATATTAAAAAATAAATTAACTTACACAAATTTTTGCAATTTTATTATAAAAAAACAACAGCTTTTTTACACATAATACGCCTAAAAAAAACCTACAAAAATTCCAAACATAAATTGATTTTTCTTAAGTTTATAAACAGAAAAGAACAATTTAAGAAATTATTTTAAAAATTTTATAACGAAAACAGAAGCGAAAAAAAAGAATTAACTTACACAAATTCTAAACATTTAAATATTTTTTAAATAATAAAAAAACAAACCAAAAAGAAATTATTTAACAAGATAAAAACTTTCAAATTTCAAATGAACCCTGCCCAGCGTTGCCACCTGGCTGGAGAGAGCGTCAGCTTCTAAGAAAATCAAACAAACAGAGCGGACCGAAGCTGAAAGCTTTATAAGCTCAGCTCCGCTCTCACTGGAGAGCCTCTCTCAGTGTGCTCGCGGCCTAACTGTAAATTGAAAAGTTGTATTTAAAAAGTAAAAAGCAAAGTTTGGTGCAGAAAGCAGGCGCTGGCTGTGTGTCGTACAGACAAAATTCCTCGAAAACCATGTCGACTTGCCCGAAGATCAGGATTGTGCCTGGAGACCAGCGCCAGCTGAAGTCGACGACGCAGGCCAGAAAGCGCAAACAGCCGGTGCTGTCCCAAGTGCCGACCTGGATCCCCGAGTCGCGTACCTTCTCCAGCTCCGTAATCGAGGACATGATGCAGAATCTGTATTCGGACACCGACCACCTGACGCGCCACGATCGCAGTTCACTGGTTCGCCTGGAGACCCTGTGGGCAGAGAAGTTCGATGCGGAGGCGCTTCGCCCGGAGCCAAATCCTCGCCCGTTGACGCCGCCGCCGCCCAAGAAGCAACGCAATCGGGCACCACCAAAGCCGCAGCCACGCCCAGAGGATAAGTGGAATTATGTGGACATTCAGACGCTGGCGGACAACGAGGTGGTGCCGCATCGCTTGGGTATACCACGCCTGCGTCCGCACTGGAAACTTACCCACTTTATTGTGTACATGCCGGCGTATGTGTTCAAGCGGCAGCTACTGGACAAGAGCATCACCTGGGAGCTGCTGGACAAGCTCATGGCAATGGATAGTGAGAGTGGAACGGCTTTTTTGCAAGAGTTTGTAGATAAGGTGGTTAAGGAGAATCCTTTGAATGGGCCAACCAAGACGGAATCTACATGAAATTCCTATGTAAACATTAAATAAATACATTGTGTATTATTTGATTTATAAACAAAATTGTTTTTTTATTTTTAAATCAAAATAAATGTTGAAAAAAAAGTGTTAAACAAATCAGCGGCTCTAGCTATAGCCCCATCTAAACGCGTTAGGCATTTCCTTTATCAAACGCCTTTGGTCACACTGAAACATAACGGCGCTTTTCCCGATCTCGCCACGTTGCTCGGCCAATTCGTTTTCAGCTTTTCAAGCAGCAGGTTGCAATTTTTTTCTTGTTCTGTCTTGCATAAATCCCACGTTATATGTTAATTGTTGTCTAATTTATAACCAATTTGTGTTTTATGTGCTTGGCGGAGCATCCGCTTCAGTCCATCCAGTGTGCGTCAGAGCCGTGTTTAAACGCCAAAAAGGCGACAATGATGATCGCCGGGCGGCAGGAATTCAACATAACCTCCCAGACACGCGCTTCACTTGAGCGAAAAGGCAAATCATCACAAAATGGATGCCAATCTGGGCTGCTGTGGTGGCATGTGGCAGCACTGTTGCTCCTCATTTGCTGTTCGTTTTGCTCCGCCACGTCGGGATCAGAGGACACGCGGTGCGATGCAGGACAATTCCAGTGCGGAGACGGCGGCTGCATCTTACAGGCGAAGATGTGCGACGGACGCGGAGACTGCAAGGATGGCTCAGATGAATTACACTGCGGTAAAATATGCTCACTTTTATGGGTAAACGAAATTCGAATTCTAAATTTACATTTTTCAGACTACCGACTGTGTCGGCCGCCACATTGGTTCCCGTGTGCCCAGCCACACGGTGCCTGCCTGGCAGCTGAACTAATGTGCAACGGCATCGATAACTGTCCCGGCGGCGAGGATGAGCGCAACTGCCCAGGCCTCTCGGGCTTCCGATTTGGTGATTTTGTCCAGAAGCCCAAAAACTGCACGGATCAGGAGTTCATGTGCCAGGATGATCGCTCCTGCATTCCCATTGATTTCATGTGCAATGCCAGAGCCGACTGTTTGGATCGTTCGGACGAGTTGGCTGGTTGCAAGCAGGCGGAGGCCACCTGCTCCTCCAGCGAGGGCCATCTGTGCGCAAATGGACGCTGCTTAAGGCGAAAGCAATGGGTATGCGATGGCGTTGACGATTGCGGAGATGGCAGCGATGAAAAAGGATGCGGTGAGTCGGGATTTCTCTTTAAATACAGGGTAAACTTTTGAAAGTAATTAAAAGGTCTTGTCAAAGACATGCTTATGTCTGCATAACCAAGTCTCTTAAGATATTTAAAATTTCTTAATTACTTTATTTGTTTATTTGAAGCTTCAGAAGTGATCTTTATACACCTTAAATTCAGCAAATTAATTATTAATTTAAATAATTAATAAATACATTTTTAAAGGCTTAGAAAACCCTTGAGACTTGCTCTGAAATTAAAGATATCTTGAATATTCATGATTATATATTTATTGCCTACTTTTGGTCTTGCCAAAGACATGTTTATGCCTGAGTAAACGTATTTTTAAGCCTTCTAAAATATCTTAATTACTTTTTAAATAAATTTGATTCATTTAAGCTTCATAAAAACTAATAAAAAACCCTTAAAACTCTTAATATCTGCTATAAAATCCTAGAATATTAATGTTTAAATATTATTTGCCTACTTTTAGTCACCTTTTCCAGGGATTTGAAAAGCTTTTTCACTAATAAAACCCTTCTTTCCTCTTCCAGTGAACCTCTGCCAGCCTGAGATGGGTAAATTCCTGTGCCAAAACCATGAACAATGCCTCCTGCTAAGCGAAGTCTGCGATGGCCACCAGGACTGTACCGATGGCAGCGATGAGTCGGACAACTGCCACTCTAAGCAGGATTGCAAAATCAAAAAATGTGCACCCGGTGCCACCTGCCACATGATGCCCACCGTCGGGGCCGAGTGCCACTGCCCAACCGGTTTCAGGCTAGCCAAATTTGCAGACAAGTGCGAGGACATTGACGAGTGTCAGGAGCGTAAGGATCTGTGTAGCCAGGGATGCGAGAACACCTCTGGAGGTTACCGATGCATTTGTGATCCGGGTTATCACTTGCTGGCCCATGACAATCGCACCTGTCGCGCCTCTAAAAAGGGACACGGCTCCGCTGATGATCAGCCACTGCTTCTGTACACCACACAGATGACGGTGATGGGGATGCACCTC
The DNA here is from genome assembly GCF_030179895.1 of Drosophila kikkawai. Classification (NCBI taxonomy): domain Eukaryota; kingdom Metazoa; phylum Arthropoda; class Insecta; order Diptera; family Drosophilidae; genus Drosophila; species Drosophila kikkawai. The sequence goes on along the minus strand of NC_091733.1, from coordinate 8,572,224 downwards.
CAAGAGGACAACATACGGAATCATGTCTACCAGGTGGCCGGTAATCTCAGCAAAGTTATAGGCGTGGCCTACGATGGCAGTCACATTTACTGGACAAACATCCAAAACGAAGCCGAGAGCATTGTCAAGGCCAAGAACGATGGCTCGCACTCGGAGATTCTGCTGACCTCCGGTCTGGATGCACCCGAAGACCTGGCTGTGGATTGGCTCACCCAAAACATTTACTTTTCGGACAACATAATGCGCCACATAGCCGTGTGCTCCAACGATGGCATGAACTGTGCCGTGCTGGTCACCCAGGATGTGCACCAGCCCCGATCCCTAGCCCTTTGGCCACAGCGTGGCCTCATGTTCTGGACGGATTGGGGAGCCAAGCCCATGATAGGACGCGCCTCCATGGATGGCAGTCGATCGCGATCGATTGTGAGCGATAATATCCACTGGCCGAATGGCATAGCTCTGGACATGCATCAGCAGAGGATCTACTGGGTGGACGCCAAGCTGGGCAGTGTGCAGACCGTCCGTCCCGATGGCAGTGACCGGCGCACAGTGCTGGATGGGATGCTCAAGCATCCCTATGGCCTGGCCATATTCGAGGATCAACTTTACTGGTCGGACTGGGCCACCAAGAGTATCCATGCGTGCCACAAGTTCTCCGGGAAGGATCACCGTGTCCTGGCCCGGGATCGCACCATTTATGCTGTGCACATTTACCATCCAGCCAAGCAGCCGGAGGATACCAACCATGGCTGCCGCACAGCCAGATGCTCGCATTTGTGCCTCCTGGCTGAACCCGAGTCTGGTGGTCATAGCTGCGCCTGTCCCGACGGCATGCGACTGGCCCCAGATCAGCAGCGGTGCATGTTGACGGAGAAACGCCAGCGGCTGTTTGTGGGTCTTCGCCAGGTGCTCCTGGAGATTGAGCACACGACCTTTGGACGCCATGTGGTGAGCAAGTCGCACACGTTGCCCTGCTCCATAGACGAGATGGTCTACAATAGGATCAATGGCAGCCTGTTTATAGCGGATAATGACCAGAGATTGATTTTGGAATACCAACCGGATGCCAGGGAGACCACCATTCTGGTTCGTGCCAATCTGGGCAATGTGAGCGCCTTGGCCTTTGACCATCTCAGCAGGAATCTCTACTGGGCCGATGCCGAGCGGGGCGTGGTGGAGTTGCTCTCCCTACAGACCCAGCACCGAGCTTTGATACGCTTCTTCCCAGGCCAGGAGTGGCCCATAGGACTTGGGGTAATGCCCAACGAAGGCTACCTCTATGTGGTCCTCAAGGCCAGGAGGCATACCCACATAGATCGAATCCCCTTGAGCGGCAAGGGTGACCAGGTGCATGTCTTTGAGGATGACCTAGGGGATGATGACATCAAACTGGCGGCGGATCAAGAAACGCACAGTATATTCTGGTCGGACAGTGACCTTGGGAGGATCACCCACTCGGATTACAGGCAGCCGCACGCCCAGACCTTCCGCGGCAAGTTGCGGCGACCCTATAGCCTGGCTCTGGTCCAGCAGGATCTGTTCTGGAGCGAACTGGGTTCCTCGGCTATTTTCTGGACGCACAAGAGCAACGTGGGTCCCAGGAAGAGGATTGATATCGAGGCCAAAGGTGATCCCGATGCCATTATGCCTTTTGTGCCTATGGCACCGCCACGAAGGATTCCTTTGGCTGGCAGCTCGCCTGGCAGTCGGGAGTCTCATCCCTGCCAGCAGCAGAATGGCGGCTGCTCGCACATCTGCGTGGGCGAGGGTCCCATCCATGTGATATGCCTGTGCCCGGCGGGTTTTGTGTACCGGGATGCAGGCAATCGCACCTGCATGGAGGCCTTGGACTGTGAGTTCCGCTGCGGCAGTGGTGAGTGCCTGACCATGGCCCATCGTTGCAATGGCCACCGGGATTGTGTGGATAACTCGGATGAGTTGAGCTGCGACAAGGAGCACAGCAGGAAGCCCAAGGTGATGTGCTCGCCCAGGCAATTTGCCTGCCACAGCAGGGATCAATGTGTGGACATGGAGCGACGCTGTGACAGCATCAAGGACTGCCAGGATCACAGCGACGAGGAGCACTGCGAGAAGTATGGTAAGGGTATGAGCTTCCTCAAGCCAAGACCAAAAACTAATATTTACTCCTGCCCCCAGACAAATCCAAGATGTGCCATGCCCACCAGCATGCCTGCGACAATGGCAAGTGCGTGGACTCCAGCCTGCTGTGCGATGGAACCAACGATTGCGGCGACAATTCGGATGAGTTGGAGTGCAAAAAACCCGCCTCTTGTGATCCAGAGATGTTCCAGTGCAGCAGTGGCTCCTGCATAGCGGGCAGTTGGGAATGCGATGGCCGGATAGACTGCAGCGATGCCTCCGACGAGCACGACAAATGCGGCCAGCGTACGTGTCCCCCGGACATGCATCGCTGCCTCCTGGGCCAGTGTCTGGATCGTAGCCTGGTCTGCGATGGACACAATGACTGTGGCGATAGATCCGATGAACTGCACTGCACTCCAGAGTCAACGAAAAAGAATATATCCTGTGGCCAAGATGAGTTTAAATGTTCCGGAAATAAGTGCATTCCCGCTTCAGCTAGATGCAATGGCACCGCCGAGTGTGCCCGCGGCGAAGACGAAGCAGACTGTGGGGAGATGTGTAGCATTTCGGAGTTCCAGTGCCGCTCCGGGAGGCAGTGCATCCGCCAGGAATTCCGCTGCGATGGCGAAAGGGACTGCCTCGATGGCAGCGATGAACTAAGCTGCGAGGAGCAGAAAAAGCACAACCAAACCCAGTCGGCAAGGCGTGCCTGTCGTCCGCATCTCTTTGACTGTCAGGATGGCGAATGCGTGGACATGTCGCGGGTGTGCAACAATTTCCCCGACTGCACCAATGGCCAGGATGAGGGACCACTGTGTGCCACAGCCTGCCGACCCACAGATGGTCGCCAGTTATGCCAGCACAAGTGCCGGGCCACGCCCGCCGGTGCCATGTGCTCCTGTCGCGATGGCTATCGCTTGGACACGGACAAATCCAGCTGCGTGGATGTGGATGAGTGCCAGCAGGAGCAGCAGCAGCCATGCGCCCAGCTCTGTGAGAATACCCTGGGCGGCTATCAGTGTCAATGCCATGCTGACTTTATGCTGCGCCAGGACAGGGTGAGCTGCAAGAGCCTCCAGTCAGGCGCCGCCATACTCTTTGGCAGCTTCAACCAGGTGAGGAACCTAAGCGAACATCCCGTAATGCTCACCCTGGCTTGGTCGGCCAACGATTCAAGGATATCAGGCTTTGATGTGGATGTCCAACGGCAAATGGGTTACTTTTCTGCCGAGGAGGAGGATGTTATCTACCAAATCGATCTCCAGAAGAAGCTGGTAACCCGGGCCTTGACCCTGCCCAGACCCTCGAAGCTTTCGGTGGATTGGGCCACCGGCAATGTGTATGTGGTGTCTGCCCAGAAGGAGATCCAAGCCTGCAGCTTTGAGGCTCGCATGTGTGGCCGGATTGTGCTGGCCAAGAATCACAAGCATCTCAAGCATCTGGCTGTGGATGGTTATCATGGAAGGATCTTCTACATAGCCATACGCACGGAGGGTTTTGGTCACTCCACCTCGGAGCTGCACATGGCCCGGCTGGACGGCAGTCGCCGGGAGATGATCTTGCAGCGCAGCGACAGTTACCTGACTGCCCTAACCACAGATCCCCACCAGCAGCAGCTGTACTTTGTGGATTTGCACCGGCGAACGCTGGAGAGGATTGCCTATCGATTCAAGGCGTCCTCGTTAGGAACCCAAAGGCGTTCGGAAATAATCCTACAAAAATCCAATGCCCTCATCCAACCTTCCGGTTTGAGTGTCTTTGAGAACAATGCTTACATCATCAACCTGGGGGCCAAGGAGGCGCAGCAGTGCGCCTTGTACGGGTCAAGAATCTGCCGGAACATTAATCTGAATGTGATGAATGCCGAGGACATTGTGGTGGCTGCCGCATCCCGACAGCCCCAGCCGGCGGCTCATCCTTGCATGCATGCCCATTGCCAGGGACTGTGCCTGCAGGCGGACTTTGGGTACGAGTGCATGTGCGGTCATCGTCTGGTGGCCGAGGGCGAACTGTGTCCCCATGGTTCAGGCAATGAGGTGGCCATTGGATCAGCCAACAGTTTGGAGCTGGAGCAGCAGCAATCAGGCAGCCACTGGCTAATGCTGCTGTTTGTTTTCACTGCTGGTTTGCTGGGCACAGGATTGGGATACATGTACTACAACTACCGGAAGAGGGGTCACAAGGATCTCAATATAAACCTGCATTTCCAGAATCCACTGGCGACACTCGGCGGTGGCGGTGGAGGCGGAGACGGTGGCTCCTCGTCCACCAAAGCCTTTCTGGAGCAGGAACAACGGGAGGAGACGTCCAGCGACAGGGCCAACGCCTCATCGATGCAATTTGGTGTGCCGACTGCTCTCCAGCGATTGCTACGCACCCGCCAGGTGTCCAACGATCCGATGGCTACCGAATTGCTGCTCGAAAGCCCCAGAGTAAGTTTTAATTTCTCTCTAAAAAGCAATTTTTAAAGCTTTTTCTTTACAGGCAAGCAGCAACCTACAGTCGTTGGCCAACGGACTACAGGCGCCGCACATCGTGGTGGCAGACCTGGACATTGGTTCCGCATGCGGACAGCTCCGACGTAACGGCAACGATGATGAGCATGCACGACTTGTGTCGTAAATAGTTATACTGTCATTAATCAGTGTATATATTTAGTCAATTGTATTTATTATCCAAGCTCCTTTGAGTGTCCTCCATGTAAACCGAAAGCCGTAAATAATATAGAAAGAAACTAAGAGTATCATAGCTCCTGCCAAGTAGGCCTTAGACCCCCTTGTCAGCCACGAGGCTCTGTGTTCCCCCTTTCAGCTCAGTCTAAAATCGTTCGTCATGGAGTTCACACGCTTGATTTTGTTTTCTATTATTATTTTCTCCAGTCTGACCATTGGCCTTGGCTTTTTCAACTGGGTAAGAACGAACCAAATTCCTTCAACTAAAATCCTAAATCTATAGCTAAACAACCCGGCAGAGCCCCTTTGGTGACACTGACCTGGTGCAGGACAATCAAGGCAATGGAGGAGCTGGTGCCAGTGCTGTTGCTCCTGGTGAACCTCCAGGAAAATGCGCCACCATGGTACGACCCAAGCCCAATTGCTTTGCCCAAAAGGCGGCCAAGATTGCCAAGGAGGCCTCCGATGCCCAGGTAGAAGCCGGCGCAGCGGCTGCCCATAAGGTGCAGAAGATGCTGGCCGACAAGGCTTGCAGCGCTGCCAAGGCAGCGGAGGCGGCCTTCGTGGGCAAGCAGCAGCTGGTGGAGCTCATCGAGTCTGAGCTGCGCGAGGGTCGTCTGGTGGTGCAGAAGGAGAAGGCCCGTGTCCAGTCCACCAAGACCACGGCTGCCGACGCTCGCCAGGGAGTCAAGCAGGCATCGGAGGAGGTCAAGGCGCTCACCGAACTGGTGAGGAAAGCCCAAGAGGGCGTGGCCCACTCGGAGCGCGTGGTTTCCGGGGCCCAGCAGACGGTGGCCGACCAGAGGCAGGCGGTGGCCGAGGCCAGGGAGCGTCTGGAACTGCTCCTTCGCCGGGTGGAGGCGGCCCGTGCCGACTACCAGAGCACCAAGAGGGCAGCAGAGAATGCTGCCTGTGCCGCCCAGGAGGCCAGGCAGAGGGCAGCGCGGGAGCGCAGAATGTCGGAGATCTCTTCCCACAAGCCGACCTTCCAGCAGGCCTTCTACTTGGAGGAGTAGAGGAGCTCCACATTGCTGCTCCACTTTGGTTTTTATTTTTGGCAGAAAGTAATGGGTGTTCCTTTTAATTCTTCTGTATTTGTTAATTGCTTTCCCTTTCAAGTTTATGTATTTTCTTTGTTAATGGTTCAGTTTAAAAAAAGACAACAAAAATTAAACACAAACACAAGTAATGTGCTTATATAAATCAAGTAATTTATTGTATTGTGGTTATATTATTTAATTAAAATTAAATTAATTTTAATTTGAAGAGCTTTGCTGAGTTCGATTTAATGCCTTAATTTTAATTCAGAGAGCTTTCCTCTGTTAGTTATTATATTTATTTATTATTATTTAATTTTGAACATAACAATATATGGAGTTTTAAATTGGAAACATATTAACACTAATAAAAATAATAATTATAGATAAATATATGTTTATTTATTTTATTTATTTATTTATCTAAAGCCAACAATTAGGTTCAAACTAAGATCTAAGGCCATAGCAGCCACAGTTCTTGAACATAATTATTTTTTAATTTTCGCTGATCACTTGCACTTTAAAAAATAAAACAAGCAGCAAACTGCCATCGATCCTATATCAGTATATGGGTAGTTGTCGGAGCCTTAGTAGTGGAATTGAAGAACTGGAAGAAGCTGGTGTCCCACTCCATGATGTCCAGCAACACGTCTAATGTCCACACAATGCTCATGTACAGAGCAAAGTAGTTCAGATAGTACAGTTGACCGATCAATATGAAGTCGCCCAGGTCGTGTGGGTGATAAAAGTTCGGTCTTCGCAGGGAGGCGGCAAAGATGACGACAAACTGTGGGATGGTGTAGGAGTATTATCAGATAGATCAGATATATATATAACTTACCACATTCGACATGAGCGTATAGACGAGCAGGGTGAGAAACTCGATGGTCACGTTCGCCATCTCATCGCAGACGATGATCCCAAAACAGGTAACCACAAATATACGCTCGCTCCACAGGATCACGTTGTGTCGGGAAACCTGAGGATTGGTTGGTAATCGATTGGAGGAGAGGTTAGAGTCCATTGGTGGAGAAGAGAAAAGGATCGATTAATAATCGATTTGAAGAGAGACAAGCAGAAAAGCAGGAAAGAGTAGCTTATACGTACAAAGAGACCCCGCTTGTGATGCCTCGCATTGTAACCATAAATCGCACTGATAAACATCATCCAATAAGTAAAGACAAAGGACACGGCGAGGGTTAAGTAAGGCGCTTTCATGGCCGGCTTCATGATGGAAATCGTGTTCACCTGATACTGCAAAATATTAAGCAAATAATTCCTTGATTCCTCTTTTTTCCCCATAACCCCAGAGCTCACCGTCCACATGCCAACCACGACCCGTACCCACATCGACTTGCCCGAAATGATGTGAAAGAAGAAGACGTACAGCTGGATGGACAGGAAGCTGACGAAGAACTGGATTAGGCTGAGGAAGTAGCGCCTCGCCAGGAAATCCTTCAGGGACTTGCTGCCAGCCATAGGTAAGTATTACATTAAAGCTGCATGTGTGTGCGTGTGCTACTCACATCTGCATGAATACCGCCACCTGAATCTGGCCAATTACCAGCATAGCGATGGTCACTGCGTAGGTGTGCCTAATTAGGCTCTTTTGCGGCACCGCCAGCTCTTGCATGATGAAAGGGGCTTCAGGTGTCGGTACAACTTACACCTAAACTGAACATTTAAGGAAGAGCCAACTGATTACAAAACAACATAAATTGGCAGGCCAAATTTTACAATTTTTTTTTTTTTTTTAAAAAGCTTAACTTAAAAAATCCATAACTAAGCCAAAAGTTCATTTATTTCAATTCGGAAAGCTGCTCTGAGGTATTTTTTTAAAAGGTTAATAAATCTGCATACAAAATTTTATTTAAATATTTATATTTTATTTTATATAATTCGGAAAGATGTTCTGAGTTGCTTTTTCTTAGCTTGCATACTACGTTTAGGGTTACTCAGTTTTTCTTAAAAATTTATCTATCATTTAAGGGGGTCTTCTCATTCAAAAGCCGTTTTTTGGACCCTTTTTAAAAAAATTCTTATTTGAAAACGCAAAGAATAATTGAAAACTTTTTTTATTTATTGTATTCAAAAATGTTCAAAGTAACTAAAAAAGTTGTTCTTGCCTCGATACGAGGGTTGTTCAAAGAGTAATGAGACTTCAAACTTGGTGGTCGAAAAAAAAGGTGTCGTCCTGGCGGCCACGATTCAGGGTCTCCAGAGCGTCCGAAATGAAAAATAAAAACGGGGTTATAATCAGAATTGATGTCATTTTCGGGTGACGGAACAGATTTTTTTTTAAATTTTTTTAAACAAAATGGCGGCCATTCAAAAAAAAATTTCGATTTCGGGCTTTTTTTTTGTAGTTTAGTGTAAAAAAAAAATAGAAAAAAAAATTTAAAAAAAAATCTGTTCCGTCACCCGAAAATGGTGACAATTCTGCGTCGACTCCACTTTGTTTCATGAAAATCGGTTCAGTTGAACTGGAGATATCATGGCCGCCAGTTCGAAAAACGTGGTTTCGAGATAAACGCGTTTGAAGTTTGAAAAAAGCTCATTTTGCGAAGAACTTGCTTCACAAAAAAGGCTGTATCTTCTAAAGTATTTCGAATTTCTAAAAATCCTTTTGGGGACATATACACAAAATATACACAAAAAAAAATCGAAAAAAAAAAGTTGCCCAATGAGAAGACCCCCTTAATTTAATTTAATTTTACATAGCTTTATTTATTATATTTACAGCGCTCCAATAGCGAAAACGAGAGCGTGCGCAGAGATCCGCGAAGCACAAGTTCATCCTAGTCATCATTGTAATTGTTGATTGATAATTATCGGATCGGCAGAGGTGAAGCTGGAGGAGCAAGCAGATAGGATGGCGGAGCTCAAGCGGATGGCAGTGATCGGATCTTGGCTCCGGGTTAGTTGAAGCCCAGCAGGCGTAAAGTATTGGAATATTTATAAATACATCTTAAATGGGTAAATGTAATTGATGGAACATACAAATTTGAATCAATAAAATAAAATAAATAAGGGAAATCAATGTGGAATTGTGTGGTTTAAGCGGCATCTATTTGGGGGCCTTGGGATTGTTTGGGAAAAAATCTGTTGAATGCCAAATCTAAATCTTTTTCTGATTTTTTAAAATAATTTTTTGAATTTTTAAATTGTTTTTCTAAATTTTGAAAATGTTTTTCTGAATTTGTAAAGTTTTTTTTTCTCAATTTTTAGCATTTTTATCAGATTTTTTAAAATTTTTGAGAATTTTTTACATTTTTTTAAATATTTTAACTGCCAAATTTGAATTTGAATTTAACTGCCAAATTTGAATTTAAATTTAACGACAATCAGTTTTAGTGTGCCCAGGTGCAGTTGTAAAATAACAGCTAAATTTGGATTCAAAAGGTTTGAGTCTCCGCTAACTTTCGCCGGCTCCGAAATGGTTCGAAACTTGGACTTTTTATAACAGTTTATACCAGTTTTCAGTTGCTTGCTGCTGATTTCTGTTCGCCTGTTACCCCAATTTGGGAAACGGGCAATTTGCATGGAAATTTTTGCTCACTTGCATCAGTGATGCTCATGTGCATCAGTGATGCAATAAAATCGGGCTATATGGCAGTGATGCTCATCTAGCTATTTTGCCATATTGGGAGGCTATAAAATCAGGCTTAACGGCAGTGATGCGCATCTAGCTATTTTGCATTATTGGGAGAAAATGGCATTTCACTAACAGCCAGTGATGCTCATCTGGCTATTTTGCATTAAAATGGCATCTCACTTACTACCAGTGATGCTTATTTCATTGTTCTTATATAGGAAAAATAAAATAAAACAAAATAATATAAAATAATGTATTTCATTGTTTTTATTTAGGTTCATTAACATAGAATAAAATAAAGTATTTTAAAATTAAAATGTTGCTTTTTGTGTTCGTTGCTGTTGTTGTAAAAGTAGCCGGCAGACCTGACTGGCGGTGCTCTCTCCTTATCCCTGGTTCCTGATCCCTGTTCCTCCGTTCCCATCCCTTATCCACCATCCTTTTGCGAGTGTCGTTGGTCCTTTCTCTTGGTTCTTGGCCGGGATGGGTGACAGCTCTACTGATACTGATGACTAGGAGCGATGGCGATGGCAATAGTGATGGAAAGTCTGTAATTGAAATGAGAAAAACAAAAAATTATAAACTTAAAAAGGCATAACTCTGTCAAAAATGCCTTAATTTGCATTCGGAAAGCGGCGTTATGTTAGTTTTTATAAGGTTAACAAACCTGCATACTTAGTTAGAAATTGAAAATTTTATCAAATTTTGAGAATTTTAATGATGTAACCCCTTATAAAATTTAGAAAAAATTGATCAAACATTTTTTTCTTCCGGACTTGGCCAGAAAGATGCGCCTGTTAATGCTGATCAAGAATATATATGGTTTATGGGGTCGGAAATGACTCCTTCAATGCGTAATGAGCTTCGGACTGGAAATAAAATACCCTGCAAGGGTATAAGGGTATGTGATGCTCACTGGCACCAGTGATCATCAGTGATCTAGCTATTTTGCAATATTGGGAGGCAACAAAAATAGCTTATTATTAGTGATGCTCATCTAGCTATTTTGCAATATTGGAAGGCAACAAAAATAGCTTATTATCAGTGATGCTCATTTAGCTATTTTGCACTATTGGTACAAAATGACACCTCACTAACAACCAGTGATGCGCATCTAGCTATTATGCATTATTGGGACAAAATGGCATCCAACTATTATAGCTATTTTGTTATTGATCTTGTATGAGTAATTTCCCAAACCCAAACGAAGAAATAAAAAAACAGTAGGCATTTGCGGTTAAAAAAACATCTGTACATAACATTTTATTAACATTTTCCACTTTTTGTGCTTAAAATATGAAAAAAAAAAAAGAATAATAATAGTATGTAATAATAGGGAAAGGTACACATAACAATAGAAAAAATTCGCGTTGGGCTCCCTACGTTTTTCTAGATACTAGAAGATATCTGACATACAGAATAATGATTACAATGGTTACATGGGCTAAAAATAAAGCTAAGAACTAATCAAAAAAATATATATATATCTTTGGAGAAGGGAAAGTCGGGAGAGTGGGACTGAGGGGGACTGAGGGGGGATCATGGAATAATTTAAATATCCTTGGCGGCTAAGGCTAAAGCTATTTTGTGCCCGGGCGGAGAGGCATTAGTGGAGCTGCTGCTGCTGGCCAACCAGCAGGCACTGCCTCAGACGGACTTGATGAGGCGATCCTGCCGCTCGAAGAGCTTCGTCTTGTTGGCCAGCGTCTCGGCGGCGGTGGCAATGACGCCACTGGTGGTGGCCGCCACGCTGGCACTGGTCAAGCGATCCTGCATCAAAGTGGTGAGGCACTCGCGGAAGGCGAGCAGGAACTCATCGGCGTTCTCCCGATTAAAGCACATCGGCGGCTTTAGCTTGATCACGTTGTCGTTGGGCCCGTCGGAGGAGACCAGGACCCGGTGCAGCTGCTTCATCCGGTTGACCACCCAGTGGGCGGCCTTCTTGTCGGGACTACGCTCCGCCCGGTCCCGCACCAGCTCGATGCCCACAAAGAGTCCAGTGCCGCGCACATCGCCAATGCACTCAAAGTCCTGCTTGAGACGATTGCACTCGCGCAGCAGGTAATCCCCCAGGACGAGGGCATTCTGCTGCAGGCCTTCCTGCTCGATCACCCGCATCACGGCATTGGCGATCGCACAGGACACCGGATTGCCGCCATACGTATTGAAGTAGGCCACTCCGGTGGCATGGAACGCCTGGGCAATCTCCGGCGTGGTGACCACTGCTCCAACGGGATGGCCATTGCCCATAGGCTTGGCCACGCACACGATGTCGGGAATGACATTCTGGGTCTCAAAAGCCCAATAGTGGCTGCCAACGCGTCCAAAGCCCACCTGGACCTCGTCGGCAATGCAAACGCCGCCGGCAGAACGCACAGCCTCGTACACAGCCTGGAAGTAACCAGCCGGCGGAAGGATCTGGCCGCCGCAGCTCTGCAGGCTCTCGGCAATGAAGGCGGCCACGCCATGGCCATGACCCTTGGCCAACTGGCGCTGGCATATCTCCTCGATGGGCCGGGCATACAGAGCACCCATGTCGGCCTCGGGATACATCTTGTCCGTGAACTGGCCGCCATAGATGTCTGGGCAGGGGGCCACATGGACATAGTCGGGCTTGGTCTCGCCGCCCGGCTGGTTGAACTTGTACGGCGATACCTCCATCACGGACTGCAGGTGGCCATGGTAGGCACTGTCAAGGGAAGAGAGAGTTTTAGATAGAATATACATATATCGGTTGTGGAGAGTCTTAGGTGGTACTCACTGGTCCAGGGTGATCACATCCTGGCGCTTGGTATAGTTTCGGGCCAATCGCAGGGCCAGATCATTGGCCTCCGAGCCGGAGTTGACGAAGAAGCACACGGACAGCGGCTCCGGCATCTTGCTGGTCAGCGTCCGGGCGCACTGCACCAGCTCGTCGTGGAGGAAGCGATTGTTCGTGGATATGGTCGCCATTTGGAGGGCACCGGCACGCACCACCTCCGGATGGCAGTGGCCAACTGGAAAATAATTAAATAAAATTGAAAAAATATATAAAAATTGGTTGATAATTAGTAGAAATTTTTTTTATTAATTTAAGCTTTACTAATAAGGCTTTCCAGTGAAACAAAACCCTTCTTTTTCGGTTTATTTTACCTTTAATTTCGCTTAAAGATCAGTTAACAAGCAGACTCACCCTGCCAAGTAGCCCCAAAATAGAACCTTTGTTCGTAAAACCCCACACTTGACCATATCGGTGAGAGATTAGCCCGCAATTAATATTTATAGATCAGGCAAGTTCCGATTAGAAGAACTTTACTCCGAAGAGTGTCTACTTTTAGTTTAAAAATAAATTGGAAAACCGCACGTGATCTCTCCTCCCAGCTCCACCACCAAAATCCACCTTTAGAACCCTTATCACAGGGCTTGCGCATCGATGATGCCTAAGCACACAGTCCGGGACAGACAGGCCCGGGTCCAAGTGTGACACTCCTCATCATCATAGGCCCCGGCGGATGGGCGATAAGGCAACGGGACTGGCGGCACCCGGGTTTTTTGAGCACTCCGCTCCCGTCCAGCTAGTAAAGATTGCGTCTCTCGCTTTGGGGGTCAACTACTCGTTCCGATTGTGCTTCTAATTCTGTCACGGATTCGTATTTGGCTACGGATTCACGCCCCTTGATAAGCCTCTGCCATGGATCACGTGAAGTGCACGCGATGCCTTCACGTTTGTAGTTTCTGATATGGCACAGAATCGAGTCGAGTCGAGGGAGTAGTGGTGGTGGTGGCCACTGATTAGGCACTTAGCACTGGGGCATGACCATGGGGGAGTCTCCGTCTGTTCTGTTTTTTTTTTTATTCTGTATTATTTATTGTATTTGTAATTTGATTGAAGTGGCACAAAAGTACAGTTGAGTTCTAAATAGCTAAGAAGAACACTCAACTACAAGGCGGGCAGAGGGAAAATATATACAAAATATATATCAAATATATAATAAATAAACATAACATATTTCAAAGAAGAAGAGATTCCCCCCAGAGAAACGTGTGAATTGGCTTCGCAGCTTTTTCGCAAATTGACATGATTTTTTCCACTTCCTCCCACTTGGTTTTCCCCTCTTTTTCACAACCAACCGTCCGGTTGTTTTTCCTCTTATCTCAACAGAATTTTCCACTCGCAATGTGTGGCACAGCTGATTGCTCAGATCCCTCAGAACCTTCCATCTTCTCCTCCCCTTGGAACAAATATTGAAACCAGATCGGACGCTAGACTGTACGATCCCGGGGACTCATGCTTAGGAGCTATCTCGAGTACATTTCCATTCGGCACGAGACGTTCACATGTTGTACCCCCCGATAAGGCCTGGCCCGGGCCAGAGCCAAGTGGAAAAAGTAGCACGAGATTACACGGAACGTGGTTCCATTCCCATTTCATAATAACGCGTCGCGCCAATAGAAATAACATGTTGTTCAGATGCGACGATCGTCCAACACGTGCACCGCCTTATCACGGTTCCAGTTGCCAGTTGGTAGTTTTTGTTTTTGATTCCTACATTGTTATTGATTGTTTAGTGTCTATAACTATGGTCAGAGGGCATTACATAAAGGTGGTACATGGGGTAGTGTCAATCGATGGCGTGATCGGAAATAGGAGCTTTGCGAATGCCTTAAGTGGGTCACCCATCAAAGACAAATCTATGAGTCTTTGGGTTTTTTTTTAATAATATTTCAGGATAAATCCGATGACGTTATGCATCTTATTTGTAGGGTTAGTAGGATTAGGATGTATTAAAGGGGATTACTCTTTTATTTATTTTTAATTTATGTAATTATTATAATTTATAAATCATTTTTTTATTTTCATAGGTACTATAATTTCAGTTCGAAGCTAGTTTAGCAGTGAAGAAGTCATTTCCGACCCCATATATCATATATATTATTGATCAGCATTAACAGGCGAATCTTTCTAGCTATATTAGAAATAAAAAAATAAATTTTAATTTTTCAAAAAATTTGTAAGGGGTAAAATGTCAAAAAATTCACAAAAAAATGAAATTCAAAAATTAGTATGCAGATTTAATAACCGCATAAAAACTAAGACAAAACCGCTTTCCGAATTAAATTTAATGCATTTTGGGCTTAGTTATGCATTTTTTAAATTTGGTTTTTTACCTAACCTTACCTATAAAATTATAAAATATTCTCAATAATGCACCTTCAAGTGCACTCGACTAAACCTGGTTTATTTCCATTGAAGGCACACTAATCTCGATTGTAGATCGCACTTAAAAAGGGGTAAACCTAAAGGGGTGCCCTCCCTGATAGCCCCTACAGAGAGAGAGAGAGAGAGCCAGAGGTGCAAACTATTAATAGCTGCCAACAATTTCACCATTTGCCCCCGTGAAACAATTATCACGCCCGTGTACGTGGGTCTACCAGGATTGGCCCCCCCTGTTTTTGGGCGGTAATGCTGATTTATAAATAAATATGAAAAATAATAGAGCACAGCGTTATCAACCATCCGTCCATCCGTCCGTCCCCATTGGGTTTCCATTTCTATTCCATGATTTCTCATTAGATTCGCAATGCCAATGGCCTCGGCTTATCAGCATAAATCGAGAGCAAAAACAACATTAAAAGCAAAAATAAATCACTGGGATTTCAAATTAAATTTAGAGTAAAATAATATGTCTAAATATAAGGTCAACTTTAAGTGGCCAACTAATTTGTAAGTGATTAAAATTTGAGAAAGAAAACAGAGCAAGAAGTTGGGGATTGGGATCTATAAATAAGTTTTTATATAAAAAATCCTAATAAATGTATTAAATAATTGCCTTGACTTTGTTATTATTTTTTTGGGAATTTTTAGCAAGTTAAGCTTAAGAATTAAAATCTATAAGTAGGTTTTAGTATTTAAAATCCAAATTAATAAATTAGTAAATTTAAGAAAATTAAAACTTGGCTTTGTAATTATTTTTAAGGAATTTTCAGCAAGTTAAGTTTAAGAATTAAAATCTATAAATAAGTTTTAATATTAAAAATCGTAATTAATATATAAATTAATTAAAGAAAAGTAAGTCTTGGCTTCATAATTATATTTAAAGGATCTCCTATATTTTATTATTAAAAACCCAATTAAAATTAATTATATAATTAAAAATATTTAAACCTTGGTTTTATTATTATCTTTAAAAAATCTCCAGCAAGTTTAGACTGCATTTCATCTTTAAAAATACCCAAAGGTATTGCAGACTTGGTAGCTTAGGTAACTCAGACCCCATTGAAATCATTAAATATTATGATATTTATTATTTACACAGATTATTGTATATGGAAAATTCCGTTGTAGGAAGCGCTTTTGGGAAAAACAAAAATAAATCGCAGCAAATTGGCAAATTGGAACCCCGGACAACGTCAATCCCTATCCCACTCCCCGTTGCTGATGTTGTTATTCCGCTGATAAGTTGATATGGTCTTAGGCCAGGCTACCCCCCTCGACGATGATATATGTTTTGTTATGCACGTTTTATACCCTGTGTGTGTATATATACGCAAATGCTGTTATTGTTATTATTGTTATTGTTATGAGTGATTGTCTTGATGGGACGACTGTTGTTTTAATCGCCAGTTATTGCTGTGTCGTGCCGGGGCCCGAAATCCGAAATCCGAAATCCCGAATCCGAAATCAGATCCAATTCCGGGCCGGGCCGGCAGCAGCATCTAAAAAAATTTACCCACAGGTCGGTCGGTGGGCGAAGTGTGATAAGGCTGACTCAGTCACAGCCCTCGCGCAGCTGGTTCCCCAATCGGGGCCTGAACATGCCGCCGCCGTCTGCCGGCGGCTGCCACTTGCTCTGCCTCTGCCGTCCGCCTACTATATCTATATGGGCCTTGAACTTGTTGCCAAACTGCCAGCGAGCCAGCGAGCCAGAGTCCGGCCCCCCCTTCTCGCTGGCCAGCTTGCACTTTGCATCCGGCGGGCGTGTGCCGTCGCCGTCGCCTAATCAGCATAAACAGAAACAGAAACAGAAACAGAAATAGGATCTGGCTAGGTGTCGACGGCCGGACGGGGGTCCAGCGTTGTCGTCATCAGGCCCCGGTTCCTAAATTGCCGCCTTGGCGAATCGAACCTAGCAACTGCCTTTGGTGAAGTGAATACATAATATTATGTACATATATAATCCATACAGAAATATCTGAAAGATGCCTTTCTATCGATACCTGAGTTTTCTTTATAGGAGTTTTAAATATGCCATTAATAATATCCTAAATATTATATATTTTCTTATCCGTAATTCATATATCTTATTTTTTATATCCTGTTTTTTCTATATATTATCAAATACTATTTATTTCAACTAAATATCCCATACATTTTAAAATGCAGATTTTTTAAATAGATTTTCTTTCCATCCTAATATTTTACTTAATAAAATGCAAATCATTATGACAATTGCAGATTTTATATGAAGTTCATTTATATATTTCTTTCAGACATTTGTATATTTTATTTATATAATAAAAATATATTCGCAATTATATAGAATTATTTATATGATTTTAAATCAATTTTAGAGAATTTTTTTAATTTTTAGACCCTGTAATTCTATATATTTCAATCCTAGACCTTCTATAAAATATATTTTTAAATATATAGATTTATTTCTATGATTTTAATAGATTTAAGAAAGGCTATTTAAATTTTAGGCCTCTGAAATTCTATCTATTCCAATTCTAAACCTCCTATAAAATATATTTTCAAATATATACATTTTATATATATTTTTGAATCAATTTAAGACTCTCTAATTCCTTCTGCGTATTTTTCTAATTATTAATCAAATAAAAAAAAACGCAATAGATGATGTAAAAAGTGCATAACAACCCATATAATCGAACGTTATACCCACAATACTCTTAATATATTACTAATTTTTCATCAAACTAAAGATCAATTAAAGCAAAATAGAAAAACTTACCGTGAGCCACATTGTTGATGCAATCCAAGTACCGGGTGCCCTCCTCATCGAACATGTACTGACCTTGGCCGCGTACGATTTTCAGGGGATCAGAGCGATAGAAGAGCTGGCAGGCTTGTCTGTAAAATAGCATTAAATATTTAGTAAAAAATAAATATAATAAAAAAAAAGGCAAACCCTAAAGCTAGATAGCGGGGTTACAATGTAAGGCAAGGCGGGCGGCAATGACGTCCTACCACTATGGGGAGACTCTATAAACCGGGGCCTAGCCGCTGCGATTACGTCCGATCCCTCCGCCTCCACTCCACACGCCCAATCTAATGGTTATTGCATTTGTTGTTTGCCAGACAAAAACAAGGCGGCGACGTAGGTCTTGCGATGTTTGATAAACATTTTATGGGGTGGATGGGGGATTGGGGTTCAGGAGCAGGAGAAGTGCACAAATTAATGCACTTTGATCTTCAATATATTTCCTAAAAATGTCTTCCCTATGATTGGGATAATGTTTTTCTATAGAATAACACATTTAAATATATTTAAGATATATTTTTTAGTTTTTATGATTTTAAAATATATTTTTTATCAAAAAAATATTACAAATAGGAGACAAAAAAATATTTAATAGAATGTTTTTCAAGTTAACTCAAGCAAACTCTTGATTTTCTTTAATTTTTCTACTTTGATTTTAAGATTTCATATTTTACTTACACTTTAAAGGTTAGTAAGTAATTTATATTCATTTAAAAAACAAAGGCTAGCTGACCTACTTAATTATTTAAAAATGATAACAAAACATATTTAATTGAAAATTAAACCTCGTTTTCTTTAATTTTTAACTTTATAAGTTAATATACGTAATTTGTCACAATTAAAAAACAATTCTATAATCTATATAAACCCGTAACAAAAATCAACAAAATCAAAGCTGACTAACTTAATTATTTAGAAATTAGAACAAACCCGTGGCAGCTATTTTTAAAACAAACAAAAAAGAAATCGAAATATATGTCAAATGTTCTTAGATATAATGCTATTGATAAATGTATTTAGAATATAGATACACTAAACACCAAGAAAGGATATATATTTTGATTAACAAAAGAAATATATAGATTTTTTTAATGGGAACTTTTAAGGGGTTTTTAAAGACACAAGAAAAATCTTTAATAAAATTAAACCCAAACAATTAAAGTTACAGAGTCTAATATATGTTTTCATTAACAAAATGTATATATATATATAGTTTTTTTAATTGCAATTTTTAAGGAGTTTTTTAAGACATGAGAGAAACCTTTAAAGTTACATTTCCTTTACAAAAACGGAATAATCAATAAAAAAAAACAAAAATAAATATAGCCAATTTTTGGCGCTCGCACTTCTCTCTCTATCTGCGCGTCTTTGCCTCTCTTTCCTCATTCTTTTTGGGAGGCAGCGGCGGCGGCGACTGCAGGTGGCAACAGTGCCAAGAATAAAGAGGCGGCCGAGGGGCCGGCCAGGCGATGAGTGGGCTGTGTTTTGGGGATGCCGCGCTGCCTCAGCGGCCGCTTGACCTTGACAGCCAAAGCGAATTCAAGGCAAGGTCGCAGGCTCACACCACCCACTTGGTGGGCGGGGGGAGGGATTACGCAGGAAGGAAGGATAACGAAAAGGAAAAAGGATAATGCTCACCCGATGTGTTGGTTGCGCAGCTTGATGGTCTCCGTCTTGGTCAGCTGTTCGCTGGCCACCGACTTCAGTTGCGACTCGTGGGCGAAAGGCATTTTGGAACTGAACTTTTATTTTTAAAAACTTGAAGCAAAACTTGAATTTAAACTGGTAGAAACGGCGTTTAAGGCGCGCACTTTTCAACTTTGGAAACTTGGTTGCTGGGTGTCCTGGATCTGTGGATCTGTGACTGGATTTCCGGCAAGGATTTGCTGGACGCTGGACGCTGGGCAGGCACGGACGCCTTTCTCGTCTTTTGGGCGCTTTGAAATTGTCGCCGATGCAAGTTTCCTTCTCGCCTTATAAACACGCAGTATTGCCAGATGCACATTACGCTTTCCACCTAAAAAATCTCAAAACCCTAGAAAATGTAGGCTTTCACGGTTTTTGGGCACACTAAAACAGAGAAATGCCAAGCCGTGCCGTGGCAGTTAGCTTTTGTGAGTCCTCGATGGGCGGCAGAATTTGAAAAAAAAACCTGTAGGGGAAACACTTAAAAAAATATTAATATTAAATAAATCTTAAATAAATAATAAATAAATTTTTTAAAAATATTAAGTGAATATTAAAACATATAAAAAAATATTAAATAAATAATAGATAAATTTAAAATAAATATATAAAGTAAATATTTAGTAAATATTAAATATTATAACACCCCGCAATATGAAGAAAACTGATCGGTTTTATGTTTTTTCTGGTTTCTTTTGTTTTTTTTTTTTGTTCGTTTTTTTTTGTGTTTTTTTTTTTTTTTTGTATGTTTTCCCGTTTTATTTTCATTTGTTTTAAAATGTGTTCACTTTTATATTCTTCTTTTTGCTGTGTATATTTTAATTTTTTCTCTTTCTCGTTTTATTTGTATTTAAGTTTTTTGTTTTTTGAATTTTTTTTTCTTGGTTTTCCTTTGTTTTTAATATTGTATATATATTGCATATTAAATTAGTTAATAATAATGCGCGTCTCTAGCCTTCTCTCTCTCGCAAACCACCACAACTCGAGCCTGCCTGCCTGCTTTTCCGCATTTCCGCATTTCCGCTTCGTGAAAACTATTAAAATTCGAAAGGGATCTGTTCAATTTCTCTTTACACCTCGAGGTTAAAAATCATTCATATACATATATATATATATACTATATACATATGTGGATGTATGCATAGTTCTGTTTTAATATATAATTTAGTTCATTTAATGGTCATCTGTTATGTTATTGTTTTGTATGTTCGAATATATAAAATAAGCACTTTTATTTAATTTCGTTCTGCTTTGCTTTTGAATTAATGCCTGTTTAATTGTTATTATTTAGCTTGCCGTATTATTTGTTGTTTACAATTTGCTGCTATTTTTTGTAAAGAATATTCTCGTTTTTTTGTAATATTATTATTCTTGCTTTTCATTCAAGTGTTTTTAGTTTTTAGTTATTAAGAGTAGCTGGTTTTTGGCAGAGTTTCTGTTCTTCATCGTTTTTGGTTTTGTAAAAAGTTGTAGCATTTTTTTACTTAAGAGAAATGTATTTTTACGTGTTTAAAGCACTTTGCATCGCTGTGTGTGTGTGTGTGGTGTGTGTGGCAATGAATTAAAGCTTTGCATTGTTTTATTGGGGGGTTTTTGCGACCGAGAAAAATCACAAATAATTGAAAACGGAAAGGAAACGCTTGAGAAAAGTGTATGTGTTGGGAGTTTCCCTCTTTGCCTTTTATTTACAGCGATTGGTAAAAAAAAACCTTGTTATTATTCAATAATTATTAATTAAATATTTATTTCGTCCTTTTTCCTGTCGATTAATCTCTGATTTCTATTTAAGCCTTCAACATGCCCCATTGCATTTTCTCAGTGTATAAATATTTTTTTCTGTCACTTTCACTTTTATTTTCTATTTTTTCGCTCTCCGAATTTATTTATGTTTTATATATATATATTTTTTTTGTTTCTTTTATTTTTTCGTTAAAAAGAACACTTTTGTAGCGTTTCTACGATTGGTTTTTACTTCCTTTTCTTTTTATTTTCCGATTTCGAATAAAACGCTAAAATACGCAATGTAAATAAGTATTGTATATATATAATATATATATATAGATATATATATATATTAATTTATATATATATATATGTATGTATGTATATATTTTTGTTGTATATAATAGTTTTTGTTTTTGGTTTTTCGCATGTTTTTGTTTTTTCTGTAGGCGTATATATAAATAACTTCGCTTTGTATATATATATATGTATATATATATATAGTATATACATATATGTATGTATATGTATGTATATATTTTTTATGATAAACTTTTTTGCGTGTTTTCCATTTCGTTCGTTTAAACTGTTATTTGTTTTATTTTTTAGCAAGCAATTTATATATATATATATATATATATATATATATATATGTATGCATATATATTTAATATTTTAGTTTTTAGTTTGTTTTTGTTTTTTTTACAGTGCAAAAATGTACAAAGAGCAAACAACTCAACGAGTCCCAGGATATTGCCAGGCCACCGCGTGGAGAGGAAAATCTCTTCTAGCACTGGGAATTCGTTTCGTAAATGATAGAATTTCATAAAGCCTAAGTTCGATTGCTACAAAAAAATGTCCTATATATATATATATCGTGTGTATATATTGTATATATATATATATATATTCAGAGTGTTTCTGTCGTTCTACTGGTAACTGTTGTCATCATAAGTATTTAAAGTATGAGGTAATGCTTTATTTCCGACTTACAATTAATATTATATTATGCCCGCGTCAATAAGTCTAATTCTATCTGTAAATCTGTAAATATATACGGCAAGCAACGAGATCTTGCCTCTATATACACGTCTCTAGTGTCCAGTGTCCTTGTATCTTGATACTGATACTGATTCTGATTGGAAAAATAACTCTTAACTCGGAGTTTCGAAAGAATATCAGTGGCAGTTAAATGATATAGGGGTGTATTTTCTTAAAAATCAGGAAACAGGTTTAGTTTGAAGTTCAGAGAATGGAAAATATCTAAAAAAAACCATAAGTATGCCTTCGATTAACTTCTGAAACTGAATATCGCTAGCTATCGATATCAAGGAGCTTGATTCGTGTTTAAACGCGTTTCGTTTACGAACAGGACTTGACTTCAGGTTAGGTCAAGATTCAGGAGATTTGTAAAAGAAAAACATTGCTGATCTCACCCTGATAGAAATATATGTATTTGCCTTGAAATTGATTCAAAATGTAACCCTTTCGCTATATCTTTATATGGTTTTGGACTTTGGGTCGTGGGTTGGCTTGTGCGGCTTTTGTTTTCTAAGTTAAGTTTTTGGAATTGGTTCACTACGCTTGTGTAAAATATGCGCTAAATGTGATCTAAAGGCTAACTCGGCTACGTTAACATTATGCTTGCATTTATTATTATTTTTTAAATTGTATATTTTTCTTGCTTCTCGCTTTCGTTTTGCTCTTTAGTTATTGTTGTTATTGTTGTTATTGTTGTTATTGTTGAGTGTGGCTCAAGCCAATGGGTTAATGGTCGTTATCCGTATGTGGGCTATGTCTATTGATTCCTATTTCTCCGCTCTCCAATTCGATCTTTGATTTATTATTTTACGGTATTTCATATTTTACAAAAATTGTTTTTTTGGGGTGAACAAAGCGTGAAGTCTTTGCTAAGTTTTGTTTTGGTTTTTCATGGAAAAAGTCAACTATAATGTAATTTAAAAACATTTCCTTCGTTAAGTGTAATTTACAGATTGCGTTTCGTTAACTATTTATATATATTTATATATATAGATTTATTTTTTTTCTTTTGGGACTTCTCTTTTGTATAAAACTGGCTACTAAAAGTTTACAAATTACGCGATTGCTTACAGAACTCGAATCCTATCTCCGGACTCGATGTACGTCGGTGATTATACAAAAACACAAAGAGTTACAATATTTATATATATATAAGACATCATCGTCAATCCAATGCGTTTATTTACAACCTCCAAGCGGGGACTGAGACTGAGACTGAGACTGGGGTGCTTCCGGGATCCGCGATCGTGTAAAAACTATTCATTATATCATATATTATATTCATGTAACGTATTTAATGAATCCTCAAGAAAGTGGCAGTTTCCTTTTATAGTTTCAATTGGGCGTGAACGTTGCGGGGGTGGATAAATTATTTATATCATAAAATTAGGCAAAAAGTAAATAAATATTAATACCAATATTCTGGAAAGAAAAACCAACAGAGGAAAAGTAAAACCAACATTGATTATTTTGAGTGTTTTTGTTTTTTGTTTTGTTTTTTTCTCCTTTTTTTGTTCTTTTCATTTGCGTTTTGAAATAAATCCAAAAAACCATATTTATTCAAAACAGCATTTTTTTTCTCAGTGTGTATATAAAAAAAATTATTTTGTTCATCTTTTTTTCATTTTCATTCTTTTCTTTCCTTTTTTTGTTGTTTTTGTTGTGTATAAATATACAGAATTTATGGGGTTTTAAAATATATATGTTTCATACAAGTAGAAAAAAAAATAATTCAAAAATAAGAAAAAAAAAAAATTTAGAAACAAAAATAAGAATTTTTTTGCATTTGTTTTTTTATATTTCATTGTAAAAATAGAAACTCCGTTGAAAAACTATTTTTCATAGCTCTTTACATAATAATAAAAAGTGTTTTTTGGGTGTGTCAACATAATCAAGTTGAAGTAAAAGAAGTAAGGTCGAAGCCGAAAAAATTCCAGCAGTTTGTCCGAAATATTTTCGCCATCTATGTGGATGGTCAGTCACCTTTCTGGACCCACATCCACATATCACTCAGGTTTCTGCCAAAGGAAACCATTTCGAAATTGTTTTCAATTGGAATATATACAAAAAAAAAAGTGACTATTTCGGGCTGACTCGTTCAGTTCCTTCCAGGCTTGCGTTCTCCTTGGAATGCCACATAGGCCAGTAATTTCTTTCCAGCCGGAAATGAGGCATTTCCATGGGAGGACAACACTTGGAAGGAAACCTAGGAATCTTTCCACAGGAAATCCTTTTTTTTTTTTAATTTCTCTGACCAAAGAAACAGTTTTCTCTGCTGTCTGGAAAGATGTACACTTTCCAGTCACTTTTTCGCGTAAACAATTGAAATATCAATTAGCAAAATGTTCGATTACGAATTGTTTGTGAGATCTTTTGCTAGCTAAAAATATTTGAAACAAACTGCTTCCTTCTCCTGTCGATTGTCGATATACATTTTTGTAATTTGTTTCTCCTTTTTTTTAAATTTGAAAATCCTAAAAAAATTTACTTAACCCGTAAAGATTACTAAAATAAGTAAAATTATATATATATATAAATCGCTTTTCGCTTAGACTAAATAATATAAATATGTATAGAAACAATGAATATAATCAAAAGCAGTTAGTTTAAAACTTATAAGCTAGAAAAAGTTGAAGTAAAAAAAAATGTGAGGTTAAGGGTAAGGGGTATTCGTTTTAATCAAATGTTTAGCAAGTCCAAGTTGATATTTTCATATATATATATATATATATATATATATAGAGATGTAGCTGAAGATAACTATTTGATAGATCGCCTATATAAATACGTTAATTTAACTGAACACATTATATTTCTGAAAAAATGATCAAACAGAGCCACAAGAGCCCCTCTGTGCTCGCTCTAGATGCTGTTTGGGTATGAGAGTGTGTGGGTAAGAGCTACGAAACTATCGAAATTTTAGGAAATTCATCGAAATTATTTGAAATTAATCGAAATTCATTCAAAATTAATCGAAATTAATTGAATTTAATCGAAATTAATTACAATTAATTGAAATTCATCGAAACTAATTAAAATTTTAATCGAAATTAATCGTTTAACCAAGTTCTATAGCGGCTAAGAGAGTGTGCTTGTGTGTGTGTGTGGTGTCGGTTGTTGTTGTTGCTGTTGTTGGCAGATATATCAGTCTAAAAAGCAGCACACACACACACTCACTCTCTTTCGCTCTCTCACACACACGAAATAAGATTAAAAATAAAATTAAAATTATTTTATAAAGAAAGAAAAAAAAAACCGTACAGAAAATCAAAAAAGTTTTTCCAAAATGTGAAACTCGAAATTTGTAAATTGAAACATGAACTAAGTGCGGTGGTTCTCATTCAAAGAGGTATGCATATAGCTCTAAAGGAGCATCAGCAGCAGCGGCAGGCCCAGGACCAGCAACAGCATCAGCAACACCATCAGCCAGAGCCAAAGCCAGAAGCCAGTGCCAGGACCATGAGCTGGCGGCTGATCATCGCTTCCAGCTGGGACAGCATCGTCTTCGCGGCCAGGCAAGCTTTTTCCCCTTCTCATCCTCCGACGACACTGCAGCAGCTGGAGCCATAAACGCACCAACCGCTGCTGGGCTGGACCCGACACGTTGTTAAAGTTGCTGATGGTAATGGCTCAGCGCCTGCAACTGGTACTGATGGGGATGCGGGTGAGGATGAGGGTGCGGGTGTGGTGGGTGCGGCTGGCTATGTAGTTGAGACTGAGCATGTTGCTGATGCGGATGCTGGTGAGGATGTGTAGTCGTCCGGGCATGGCCATGCATCTGCAACTGACGCGTTGTGCTGGGATAGTAATTCGGCATGAGTGAGTGATGATAAGTCATTGCTGCTGCTGTTGCTGCTGTGGAGCGATTGTTGCTGCTGCTGTTGGTGGTGTTGTTGTTGTTGCTGCTGCTGTTATTATTATTGTTTGTGTTATTGGTGATGTTATTAATTGCAAAAATCGGGGGTGCCCCTAGCAATGGCGGCCGTCGCTCTCCACTCGCCACGCTTCGATCGTAGCCTGTAGATGTTGCAGCAACAGTTGCTGTGGCAGCTGAGGAGGAGGATGCTCCTACACCTCCTTCTCCTACTCCTCCTACTCCTACTCCTCCTACTCCTCCTCCTCCTCCTCCTCCTGCTGCCGCTCCTCCCGTGCTTCCAGCTGGCGTTTCCAGCAAATGATGATGCCTGTGGTGATGATGATGATGATGATGGTTCTCGTCCAGGCTGCTCAGGCCCAAGCTGACATTCTTGCCATTGCTGCTGGCCAGGCTGTTGTGGTTGTTGCTATTCAGCGGCAGAATGCCGCTTACGCCTGCCGTTGTTGATTTCCCTTCTGCCACCGCTGAAGCCGCCACCGCCGCCGCATCACTCGTCGTTGCTGCCGTCATCAGATTGCAGGAGTCAAGTCTTTGTCATTTGGAGTTGCTTTGCAGAGCCGCATTGATCTGTGTCCACAGCTCCTTCTTACAGGATTTCGACCTGCACAAAATCAAGGTTTGTTTATAAATAACGCATTCAATTTTGTAGCCTTGAGATAGATCTAACCTTTTGATGGATTGCAGCCAATCCTTGAACTGGGCACTGCCCTCGGGCGTTATCTGAAAGGCAGCACGGGCGGCCACCACAATGCTGGCAAATTCCTCGTAATCCCCCTGCGTCAGATGATACAGCTTCTGGTGGATGCACTGGATGTACCTGTTTTTCCAGAAATTAAAAACTTTAATCTGTTTTACTTCTTTTTCCTAAAGATTACTCACATTTGCTGGCATTTCTGGACGAGCGGCGTCAAAGCAGAACGCAGATGCTGCATAACCAGCTGGTGGTTATTCCTGCCCAGATAATGGGCCGACTCGATGGCCACATCGTGGAGCACGAATGGACTCACAATCGAGTTGACTGCACAAATGCAAAACTGATGCAGATATTGGGTACCCAGCTTCTTGCTGATCCTCAGTAGCCATTTTACATCCTCACCGTAAGGGGGATTCCGGGCATATTTGGCCTGCGGCCGATCGTCGTGGACTCGACGGGCCAGCGTCTCCATGGCCAGCATGCCCACATTGTAGGCGGCCAGCAGATACCTCAGCTGGGTGGGTCTATAAACGGGAAAGAGGAGGGTTTGGTAATCAGGGAAGCTCTAGGGGAGAATGTTGCAGGGTTACTCACGTGAACTGGTGAGGCTGTCGCTGTCGCACCGGCGGCTGGGACGGCGGCGCCTGCTGCTGCTGTTGCTGCTGCACTGGTGGCGGCGGCGCCTGCTGCATGAACGGATACACGGGATGCTGGTGTTGATGCTGGCGCATGGGCATCACGCCCACGCCTACACCCACTCCCACGCCCACTCCGGGTGGTCCATTTGGTGGTGGTGGCGGCGGCGGTCCGTAATAGCCCTGTGGAGGACCCATTGGCGGTCCTGGAGGACCTGCTTGAAGCGCTTGGTAAGCCTGCGGTGGCATGGGCTGGAAGGCTCCCGGCGGCGGCTGCGGCTGGAAGGCGGAGGGCGGCTGTCCAGGATGTCCAGGCTGACCAGGATGACCTGGGGGAGCCATCTGGACCTGCTGCTGCTGCTGCACCTGCTGTTGTTGCACCTGCTGCTGCACGACCTGCTGTTGCACTACCTGTTGCTGCTGCTGCTGCGGATTGGGCGGCTGCTGTGGTGGCGCCTGCTGGTAGCCACCATAAGCCTGTGGCGGCGGCGGTGGACCAGCCGAAATGTACATCTGCATTTGTCCCGGCGGATAGCTCAGGTTGTGGTGGGCATGGGCATACAATCCCTGGCAGAAGCTATATGGCGGATACGGAGCCAGGCCCAGGGGAGCCAAGGCGGCCACGCCCACGGGCTGAAACTGGCCCTGGGGATTGGGCAGGGCAGAGCCCACGACGGGCGGTGGTACGGGCACTGGAAGACCAGGTCCGCCTCCGCCAGGCACACCTGGATTGGGCATGCCCATCTGCTGTTGCACCTGCTGTTGCTGCACCTGCTGTTGCTGCACCTGTTGCTGCACAGCCTGCTGCTGCTGTTGCTGCTGCTGTAGCTCGTGTTGCTGCTGCGACTCTATCAACGCACTCAGACTCACCGCCGAGTGATCCATGGCCTCGTCGTGGGGCTCGTGGTCGCTGTTATTCGGCGTGTTCCGCATGTACAGCTCGTACCAGTAGCGTGCCACCTGGAACAGCACCTCTGGATAGACGCCGCCGCCCTTGGCGGCCGTTTCCACCGTAAGACAGGCACGCTCCAGCATCAGGTCGCTCTGCTCCTTGCACTGCAGGATCGCCCGCTGGATTTCGTTGGGATTCAAGGCAGCGGCATGGGGCAGCACGGAGAGCGCCAGCTCCGCAGCCGGGTAAACCATGTTGCTGTCCCAGCCGCGTGAAGCACGATCCGCCATGCCGGCTGCCTCCGGTGGCGTTAGATGCGCCTCCCAGGTGTCAATCAGGAAACTAATCGCCGGCGCTCCAATCTCCATTGCCTGACCCAGAATCCAGGACACGTGCGAGGAGTACGTCCGCGACAACCAGTTGGGACTGACACAATTGTGGAGGCCGAGGGCGTAGAGGCCCAGCTGGAAGGCGCACATGTGGAGGGCACGGTGCGGTCCATGGTGATTCTGGCTGGTGCTCGCCTGGGTGAACAGCGAGGTGGAGCTGTTGCCGCCGGCCTTGTTCAGCACCGTCTTAGCCAGCTCGAACATGAAGTGGGCACTGGCCTCCGAGGGCTGGTTGGGTATTGAGGGGTAGGCTCGCTTACCCTTGTAACGGCTCTCCTTGCTGCGGCTGCTGCTGGAGCTGGCACCGCCTCCATTGCCACCACTACCTCCTCCGCCGCCGCCGCCGCCTCCGCCTCCTCCTCCACCATTACCACTGGGGTTATTCCCACTCGGATTCTGACTTCCACTGGCCGTGGTGCTGCTCGAGTTGGGTGTCCCAGTGTTTCCTCCACCTGCCGCATTTGGTGTAGGCACCATTCCCTGTCCTCCAGACTGGCTGCCACTGCTGGCCATGCTCAAAGCACACATGCTCAGCTCCAGTTCGGCGCTGGTCGAGCTGTGGGGGCGACTATTCCCACCCACACTGCCATAGTCCGCCGGCAGAAGCTCGCACAGATTGGCCACGGGATTGCAGTTGGAGGAGTGACATCCCGCGGAGCCGCTACTACCGCTACCACCATACTCGTGATGATCCTCCCTGCGCGTAGGCTGATTACTTGGCGTCCTCACCGGCGGATTGCTGGAGTAATAAGCAGGCAGGAGCGGTGCCTTGAGCAGCGTGTGTATATCCCTGTCCAGCAGCTTCTCCATGATCTTGGCTATCTTGCGCGGCTCATCCTTGTAGTGGGAGAGCAGCGTCAAGGCGAGATCTCCGCGCTGCCGGCGCGTGCCCTCGCAGAGCAAGGGATGCTCTGCCTCCGAGACATTCGCCTTGAGCCCCAGGGCGGCCACAGCGGCATCGAATCCTAGATTCTCATCGCTGTGCGGTTTGTAGAAGAGCAGTCGGCCATTGGAAGTGACCAAGGATTTGCCAGAAGTTCCTGCTCCTCCTCCTCCTGCTCCAGCTCCCAATCCTCCCGAGCCCGTCATGGCGGTGGAAGATCCTCCTCCTACTCCTCCCACGGGACTGAGCAGAACCAAAGCGTCGAATATAAAGGTGGCCAGGTTAATCGGGAGCAGGGCTTCGCCGCGGGTTTTAAACGTTCCACTGCGCAGCTGCTCGGCCCGCTCGCGGATCACCTGGAGCTCCGCCGAGCCAAGGGGCAGGCGCTTGAGTAGCGCCAGTATATCCGCCTCCTGATTGGCCAGCTTCACCTCCAGCGGCTTGGTGCTGGCCGGCGGCCGGGGCATCTCCAAAGCAAACAGGCATATCCGAAAGCCAATGTGATAATGCTCCGAGTTCTCCGACAGCACCGTGCAGAGGAAGGCGCACTTGGACAGCGTGGCGGAGGCCACCACCGTCAACTGGTGCGAAATGGGATTCACATTCTGCTTCTTGCCTTTGCGCTTGGGCGCCGGCGGCAGTTCCAGGAGCAGATTGGGCGGATTGGCCAGCATTTGCTCGGCCAGGCGAACGGCCAGGATGCAGGCCTCGCTGCCATGTCCATGGGCATGCAGACCCTCGGCCCTGGCCAGGAGTATGTCCCAGGCATCCTCCGTGGGCCGGACATTGGAGAAGACGTGCGGCTTGTCGCTGCAAGCGGCTACAGCAGCTGCCCGGGCGGCTGCCAAGGATGAGGATGATGATGATCCGGGCTGATCCAGGGTTCCAGCAGGAGTCGCTGCCAGTCCCAGCACCGATAATCCTCCAGCAGCCCCGCCAGACGACAGGTGATGGTGATGATGGTGATGGTGGTGAGGTGTGCCAGGCATGCCCGCAGAGGAGCCGGCTGCCAGGGCAGCTCGGGCTGCCGCCGAAGTGCTGGGCACGGGGGTGAGATCTCCGCCAGCCGATGAGCCGGCGGCTCCACCCGTGTCAGCAACTCCTCCTCCGCCGCCATCTGTGGCGTCCCTGCCACTGGTTTCTCCTCTGCCAGCTCCTTGGTTGTACTCATCGCTGCTGCTGCTAAAGGATTCATCCTTGCTCAGGCGACGCGGCGTTTGCTGCACGGAACCCACACCCACGACACCTGAGCCCGTGGCCAGTTCTTGACCCGCCATAAGCATGGATGAGGTGGAACTGTTGGAACTCCCGGAGGCCGTGGAAGCTGACGAGGATGCCGAGGAGGCAGAGGAAGTGTCCGAGGTGGAGCATGCCTGCTCTACGCCCACTGCTGCTCCGACTCCCACTGGCTGGTCATCCTTGCTCTGCTGGGAGACGGCATCGAAGCTGCTCTGCGAGTCCGATTCGGTGAGGGCGGAGGATTTCTGGCCAGGCACAGACGAGGTGGTGGCCTGTCCCGGCGGACAGTAGTTGTGGCTGCTGCTGGTGTCCCCGCCAAAGTCGTCGTTCTCACAGAATCCCTCACTGCTGGCACTCGAGCGATTGCCGTCAGCTACGGCTACTACTCCACCAGCTCCTCCTCCGCCAGCACCTCCTCCTCCGCCTCCTCCCTTGGAGTTGACCACAGAGGCATTGACACCGGGCATTAGTTGCTGTTGAGCAGGATTATTCACCTCCCCCGAAGCAGACGTTGCTCCTGCAGCTCCAACTCCGCTGGCCATTTGCCCGATCCCTCCAGCTCCTGGCGTGGCAGCGCCACCGCTAACCAGCCCCGAGGGAAGCTGCCTGCTGCTGGATCCACCTGCTCCTCCTCCTCCGCCAGACATCACAGCCGAGCCCTCGAGATCGCCTAGATTGTTGTAGAAGCGCGACTCCCGGAAGGGTCGCTCCAAACGTTGCTTAAAGGCGCCCGGATGCAGCCCATGATCGCTGGAGGAGCTGAAGTAGTTGTAGTGCTTGTTGTTCGTCATCACCGCCTGGGTGGCATTCAGCTGGCCGGGATTGGCCGACTCCCCAGACTTGGGATCCGTGTGCTTGAAGCAGGTGAAGGGTGAGTAGTAGATGGGATTTGTGTCGTGGGTGTGCGTCACGCCCGCAATGGGATAATCCTCCCAGTCCAGATAGCACGCCTCGATGGCCGGCTTGAAGCCAATGAAGAGTTCCGTGTCGGAGCGGGAGTTCTGCTGGTGCTTGTTGGTGTACGACGACGGCATCATCCGGCTCTTGACCACGCGATCGAGGATCTTGAGGTGCCAGGCGGTGAACTGGGCGTGCAGCATGTCGCGCTCGTCCGGCGCCAGGCCGGGATTAAGGGCTGCCAGACGCCAGAGGGCCACAATCTCGTCGCACAGCGAACTGCAGGCATGCTGCAGGGCCGTCGAGTTCGAGTGCGTGTTCGAGTGCTTGCCGCCGGAGTGGCCGTGGGAGCCCATCATGAGGGCCAGCTTGGTCTGGAACCACCAGATGAGGATCTGGTCGCAGGACATGCACTCCTCGGTGATTATCTCCAGCAAGCGGACCGCATTTCTATCGCAGCGCCTGTACATCTCGCGCACGATCGACAACAGGTTCCACATGCCCTCCGGTTCGCGTCCCCTCAGCGGTCTCAGCAACGAGGTCCATTCAGCGGCCGCCGGCGGTGCAGAGTTTGTCAGATAGTTGACATCACTGCGGGAGGAAGGGATGAATATCGAAGGAAAAAGTTAAATATCGTATCGAAAATATTGTAAAGTTTAAAATATCGGAATTGGAAATATCAAACAAAATTGCATTAAATATTAAAAAATCGAAATAGCCGAAAAATATCGAACCAAATATTTTAAATAAAGGATATAGGGATCTATATCGAAGGGAAAAGTTAGATATCGTAGTTGGATATAATGAAATATAAGATATAATGAAATATTGATATCACTGTAAATATCCAACAAAATATTTCAAAAATGCTATTAGCAACTATTTCCTATAATATTATTCTTCCTTTCATCATCAATCCTTTCATCAAACAAAATATCAATTTCTCGCATAAATATTAAAACTTTTGCATCAAATATCGTTAAAGTATTGACATATCAATATTTTCTATATTTCCAGTAACTCTACAAGCTTCTTACCTAAACACAATCGGGGCAGGCAAACAGAACTTGATCAGAATCCGCTTGATGTTGTTGTGCAGCGTCTTCTCATCCAGATACCAGCTGGTCTGGTCATTGATCGAGGCCCCAGCCGTGGGATCGGGTGCCCCGCACACGGTATTAATCGCCGTGGGCTGGGCGCTGAGCAGCTCGTCCAGCAGACGCTGAGCCGTCGGCAGGATCTGCTGGGGCAGCTCGCTAATCAGATACTGGGCGAACTTTTGCAGCTGATCGCGTTGCAGGCGAGTCAGCGACTCGGACACCGGTGCACGCAGGCACACTTCCTGGGGCTGTGGAGGAGAATGATGGAATCATTATTATCCTTTAAAGGTAGGGATCATGTAAGCTACTCACGCAATGAATGCGATGCAGACAAACGGCGACCACGTGGGAGCACCAATAGGCGGACGAAGTGCAGGTGCAGTTGCAGGAAGAGATGCGCCTTCGGTCAAAGGTCACGGCCACATTGAAGTAGGCCCGCGGCGTTTGATTAACCACACTGGCCGATAGGTGAAAGCCTGTAATTAATGGAATCAATATTATAATCCACTTGAAATCAAGTTTAAACTAATGTAACTTTACCTATTTGCAGCGGATCCTTGACAGCTCGCATCCGAAACAACTGATCACCGCGATTGAACTCATCCGCCGAGCTATTGGCCAGACACGAGTACAGCCGAATGTCCTCCTCGTTGTCCGGAAAACTCCAGAATGCAATGCGCAGCTGCAGCTGCTCGGGCACCGGCGGATACACATGCTCCACCAGTTCGAACGGTATGTAGGAGGCCACACAGCGAGCGGCCAGTTCGGCCAATGTGGAAACTTCTGGGGAAATAAACAGGACAACAACAATTAATTAATTGAGAGATTAAAATATAAGTGATATTGTAACTAATCGATAGTAATACTCACGATTTAAAATCAGAATTAAACCGTAAACCTCAATTTATTCAAGAAGCCCAAGCCCAGTGACTAATTTCATAATTCTCGTGCAATAATTAAGCACAAACACCACACAACACACACTCATTACACACACTCGCAGAGCCACGAAGATACACCACATGGGCATTTTGTTAATTAAAGAACTTTTTTTCGTGCAACAACGAAGGGCCAATGACCAGAGAAGAGGGGTCACCACCAGCTATGTTTTACAACTTGTTTGCTGTTTGTTCTTGCGGGCACAGAGATATATACACATATCTGTAATAGGGAATATCCATGAGTAGCTCCAAGCACCCTTAATTTTCTTCATTTGAAATAACTTCAGCTACACTTTTAATAATTTCAAGGATATATTCTAGCTTGTAACCATTAAAGCCATTAAAACCAGTAAAGCTTTACTATATCAATAAATAAAATAAAATTTAAGGATTTTTTTCTTGAATTACGGGGAATGTGACTTGCTTTCAGGGCAAGTAACTATGTAATATCACATATTTAATATCAAATATAAAGTAGCACTTAGCACCTACACATATCCACATTTGCTCGCCACTGTCTATGCCCATGGCTGGCAAGTCACTTCATTCTGGTGATGTTAGAACCAGTTGGGAATTATATGTGCACAAGTGTGAGATTTTTATCGGGACAAATTTTAGGGCGAATTCGGCAAGATTGTTATGAACAATTTACCAGGAAAACAAGTGTAATTTAACCTTAAATTAGTAATTAAGTAAGGAACTAAACGTAGTAAAATCGTCTTAAATTATAGAAAAATATATAAATAAACCCTTAACAAAATGTTAATAATTGTGGCTTGCCTGGATTTTTTATGGCACCTTGCCTTTAATTCCAAAAACCTTATTCTAAATTGTAAAAATCTTTTCTTATTTATATTTATTAATTTTTTTGTAATATAAAAATATATTTTTCATGAGTGTATAGGTTGCTCCAATTTACTAGATATATTATACCCTAAATAAACAATTTCCCAATCAATAAGCCTTTTTTAGTCTATCCCCAAAAATATATCCCAGAGATAAACACGATATGGTTCCCACAGAAACATAAGACACGAACAGATCAATCAGTTAAGTTATAAAAATAAAGAGAATACGGCTACAGTAAGGGAGTAAGCAATTTATCTGTGCGTAAACTGAGTTGTAGATAAACAAAAATTCAACGAATTGGCTTGCAAATAAACAAATGGCCATGGCGGCAAAGACCAAAGGGGAGAGGAGAGACCAAGACCAGGGAGAGCAGTGGCCTGCATTTTAAAGGTCTCGTTCCCATTGCCCTTAAAAGCAAAACGCAAAGCGCACAAAAAAACAAACAAGCCAAAGTCAAAGCAAAACAAAGAACATCGGGCGCTATTATTATATGGTATATACGACGGTGTATAGTGTTCCTCCTGCCCGATGATGATGATGCAGTCGCGGAACAAAAGGTTCAAGTTCGCCCACGCGAATTTTTGTTTGCAGAATCAAATATTCGCCACGACCAGATATCGGAGATTTCGCTTTCAATTGGTTGAAATATAGAATATACCTGGTCGGGATGTGAGTCATGTAATTGCATTGCGACAAAAAATAAAGGGTTAGGGATTCGGTTGTTAAAATTTAATAATAGGTTCGCCTTCGCTTCGAATCGATATTATATCAATAAGGAAAAAATAAGAGGGAAATCCCTGCTTTAAATATATGTTGCAGAAATGTTCAACGAGCAGAAAATCAATTAATTACATTTTGGTAAATATAAGTGGAATTTCTTAGAAGTCGAACTTTGGGGATTTTTAAAATTTTATTTTTGGAAAATGTATATACCCTTGATTTCGGTCAGAGGCTAGTAACGCAGTGAAGAAGTAATTTCCGATCATATAAATCATAAAACTAACACAGAATTAACCTTAATGCTTTTTGAGCTTAGTTACTATTTTGAAAATTTTAATTTTTCCAAAAATTTTCATATATAGTTATGGATAAATATTTAAATTTTAACACTCCTTTGGGGGTATTATTGTTTCACTTAGAAGCTAGTAACTCAGTGAAGGAGTCATTTTTGACCCCATAAAACATATATATTCTTGATCAGCATTAAAAGGCGAGTCAATCTAGCGTTGTTTGGCAGAATAAAAAAATTTCACAATTTTCAAAATTTTTCGTTAAAAATGTAAAAAAAAAAATTGGCAAAAAATTTAATTAGAAATAACGTTAAACTTAGTATACAGATTTAATACCCTTTTAAAAACTAAGACAAAACCGCTGTCCGAATTGAATTTAATGCATTTTTAGCTTAGGTATGGTTTTTTTAATTTTGATTTTTTATAAAAAAAAATTATATAAAATTAAAGATAAATATTTAAATTAAATTAGTTATGCAGATTTATTAACCTTTTAAAGACTAACTCAAAATAGCTTTCCGAATTGAAATGAATGCATTTTTGGCTTAGTTCTGATCGATTTTAAATTCATCCCCCCTGAATCTATGGCAAATATATTAAAAATATCGCCTTACCGAAGTAAACTTTTTTTTCAGTTAACTTAATATAAATTTGTAAAATAATTTTCAAGCTTAAAGCAGCCATAAAAGAGCCAAATATACAGCACTGAACAAGGGGGGACAGCTCTCATTGTTTTGTTTGTTTGTTTGTTTTCTTTCGCTCGTTCGTCGGCCCGTTTGCTCGCTCTCATTCTTCGCCCCCTCCTCTTAATACGCTCCACACTCTACCCATCGACAACGTCGTCTCTCACACTGCTGCCGTCGCTTAATTTTCAGACACTTTGGCACCATTTTATTCAAAGTCATTTTCCGCAAGCGTTAACTTATTGCTCATGCCTGTCCTGTATGCATATACACACAGATACAGCAGGGGTTACACGGATAGCCCCACTAGCACTTCAAGCGTGATTAATTAATTCAATTTAATTTAATTTAAGGAGCATAAAAACTCGAAGTAATCTTGGGAGAAATATGTGCATATACGACATGGAAAAATAATTATACAATCAGTATAAGAGGATTCCTTTAACATATTAGTTATTTAAAAACGCTTAATCAACTAATATATAAGAGATAAATATGTAAAATAATATTAAATAAATAATAAATAAATAAATAAATTAAAGTAATTTATTTTATTTTTATTTATCTTAATCTTTGGTATGGAAGCTTCAAAACGTAGTATCATGCCTCCCCTGTAGCATAAAAATGCGTAAACCCAATGTTTCTTTGTCTACATTTTTGACAAACCGGAAAATGCTTATTTTATTTCAAAGGTAATTGATTTGTTAAGTTTATTTGGCTTTAAGGTACCCTATAAAGATGAATCCAACAACAGAAATATGGGCATTGATCCCCAGATTCCCCCTAGCTGCATGAGTCAGATTGATTTGATCAAAAGAGAAGAAGGTTTAATAACCGATCCGTGTGTATATTTCAAGGCTATTGCTTCCCCTTCAAACAGGTTCGCGCTCTGCTCTGCTTTGTTTGTTGGCGTTTCCTCTTTAGCTTTGAGCTTGAGCCTTGCCTCCCTTGTAGTCCCCTTCTTCCGCTTCTTTCGACACATTTTGTTTGCATTTTAATTTGTTTTCCATTTCCATGCAGCGCACTGGCAAGGCTTGTAACAATAAAGATGAGAATATATAACCCAAAGCCTCATGCTCCAGTTATTTTTGTTATTACTGAGCAAACCAGCGTTGACGTTGCGTTGCGTTGCGTTGAGTTGAGCAAGAGGTGCCGGAGTTGACGAGCTTGTCGAGTTGCCGAACTTCTCCTCGACGAATGCATTCGTTATACTCTAACATACAGCTTTGTTTTTACTGGTAAAATATGCTTTATGGCTTTAACAACTTAGGTACCATGTGTTAAGACCTAGGTGGCGGCAATATCGAATATTCCGACAATGAAATTCCCAGTTGGTCTTTTATCAATTGGGGGTTGTGTGTTCCTCAACATGTTTCTAGCTACATTTTCCTGTGCATCTTCAACATGTTTCTAGCAACATTTTCCTGTGCATTCCATGTTAGATTAAATTTGTTCTATTAAAAACAAATAAGACAATGTAATTTGCCTTTAAAGAGAATAGTAACTCGAATCACTGTGCTGGCATTTCAACTTCCTACTGAATGCTGAAAATGATCTTTACATTATGCCCTTATATTTCTAAATTTGTCCATTGTGTTTTTTGTTTATCTTAATTTTTATTTATTTTTTTAAGTGACAAATTCAGGTTTGTCGGCACAAAAAGCTCGCTCAAAAGCGAAATAAAACTGACACAGAAAAGGGGTCGAAATGCCAACAAGCAGTTCTGCCTCTTTGTGTGTGTGTGTTTCATATGCTCTAGTGCTGTGCGACTGCGGAAGTGCATGAAACTGATATGCAGAGCAACAAAAAAAAAAAAAATAAATAAATAAATTGTAAGCTTGGCTTGTTGCCGCGACTGGTCGCAGTTTCAGTTCGATATTGACACCGAGCGAGACTCGACCCACTAATTAGATGATGACATGTGGCAACGACGAAGCCGCCGGGCAATAAAAGCACACACACACGCACACCAGTGCACCTGTACCGATAAATTCCATTGTCAGCAGAGCAGCGTGACGGTTTATTCGGGGTCATTGCAGGCAGTTCATACTTTTAACTTTAAAAAGTGATATTTTTAATAATATTGGGTAGTCCAGGGATCAGTTTGATTATTGAATATTAATCTGATTTAAAATACTAATAGGAATCACTTTATCTAGGGTCTAAATTGCTTTCTTAGTCCTCCTAATCGCTTCTTAACTCTCCAGGTTAACTCTTACACATTAACCATGAGAAACCTTATTAAATATTGCCCAAATTCGTACATTTAACCGGAAAATATATTGTGTGATTGATAGCTGATAGCTTCTGCTAGGCTGCAGCAAGGTGCGAAGGAAATAATGGACTCTCGTACATGTCGTCGGGTTCAGTTTTATGACATCCCCCTTCGGGCAGGTTGTATAGGCATGGTGGGTGAAGGTATCCTTGAAAAGGTTCTTCGACACAACAAAAAGGGGCTCTAGAAAAAGACGTCGACGTCTGCGTCGTTCAGCTGGCAGCGACATCGTTTTAAGGCTATATATTTCTGTTTTTTTTTTCGTTGCGGTTATTATGTCTTTCGAGCATGAAAATGCAGCTGGCTGTGCCCTTGCACACACACACACTTAACCATAGGGTTGTAACTTTAGCTATTTTCCCGTTAAAAAAATAAACTAGTTTCTATTGAAAGCAGAGATCTGATAGATAGATAGACAATATCTGTGTAGCAGTAAGATTGAAGGAAAATGTTTAAAAAATATATTCATCTATCTTTACAAGTTTCAAAGCAGTGCTGAGCGACATCACACGTACAGTGTCCTTCCACTGTCTGAGCTCCTTTCCACCTACATATGTACGCGTACATATATACATGTATAGATATGTATTTTCCATTGCCTTCAAGGCAACGATACAAAGACAAAACGAATGCTGTATAGATGGGGAAACGAGGGAAAAAGGGAGAAAAGCGAGTAGGAGAAGAGGACGATAAACTGCGCAGTCGCAGCCAGATATTACAAGACGATAATACTGCGACGCGTCGTTGGTCGGCGCACAGGATACCGACCGAAAACCCTCGACCTGAGACGTGTAAAAAACGTTTTCTTCAGCGGGCCCAGAAACAATGCACTTACATACACACAGACAAAAGGCAAAACGCAGAAAGACACGAGTAATAATCCACAAAAAGACAAAGGAGAAGCAACAAAAAACTAAAAACATAAAAAAAAGAAGGAAAACGAGAACGTAGCCAGGCTAAAAAGTCGTGATTTTGACTTTAACGATAAGCAGAGGATATCGAGGAAAGACAAGGCAAGGCAACGCAAAAAAGAAAAAGACAATTGCAGACAAAGCAACAACAATTACAGCACTGTTGTTGCACTGCCCCTTAAGCCAATTTTACAGAATTTACCAACAGCGAAAAGGTCATGCGTATAATTTCAGCCAATACAGCGTTGCCAGACGGTAACACTTAAGGCCTATTTCCACGCAAGGAATATAAGGAGGTACAAGACCTAAAGAATTATAGATATAAATATTCTAGATATTAGGTCTTTAAAACAATAAACAATACAAACAAGGCTTAAACAGCTTAAAATCACTAAATTAAGGAGGAACAACTGATTAGTTATAATGTTTGATACTTTCAAATGAGAGGAACTATGGGAAACTATTGGATACCAGGCTGAGTAATATTGGATTTGAGGCGATATCCATTACATTTTATAGAAAACTAGGTAGAGA
The DNA here is from genome assembly GCF_030179895.1 of Drosophila kikkawai. Classification (NCBI taxonomy): domain Eukaryota; kingdom Metazoa; phylum Arthropoda; class Insecta; order Diptera; family Drosophilidae; genus Drosophila; species Drosophila kikkawai. The sequence goes on along the minus strand of NC_091733.1, from coordinate 8,532,574 downwards.
TATAACTTTGGTAAGCAGAAATCTGTATCTGTCGGGAAGAACGAATTTGAAATCAATCATAACTAAGGCAAAAATGCATTAATTTATATTCGAAAGTAACTCCTTCACTGCCCTACAATACCCTGCAAGGGTATACAAATTGAAATAGAAGTATCACCCCAAAATATCTTTCCTTACAGCAAGAACCTTTAAAATAAAGGATAAGTATGGCCTTGATAAAACTTAAAAAGTAGATTCCCAATCTTCATAATTTCTTCGATTTGTCTTTAAGAGACTAGATCTTAGGACTCACCATAATATCGTCCGCAGGTGGAGAGGGTTCCCACTGCCGCTGCACTGCCGCCCGGCGTACACGATCCGGTGGCACCTGCTCCGTTCAGGCCCGCCGCTCCGTATGACGCTGCGATGCCCAGGCCATTGGCTCCGGATCCGACACCGGCACCGGGTCCAGTACCGCCTAAACCACCGCCGGCAGCGCTGCCCGCAGCGTTGCTTGGTTTCTTCCAGCCCCGCCAGTTGTTGCATAGCGACTCCGGCTCAGAGCTCCAACTGCACAGCGAGTCCTCCTCGAAGCGGATCGAGTCGTCAAAACTGAAGCGATCCATCTCCTCCTGATTCCATTCGTTGGCTGCCGCTCCGCCAGCATTGTTGTTGCCGCCGCCACCTCCTCCTCCTCCGTTGCCGCCAGCAGCTCCTTCGGCGCCAGCGCCGACAGCAGCCGCTCCTCCGCCTCCGCCAGGATTGTTGCCGTTGTTGTTGTTGCTATTACGGGCAGCGGCGGCCACTGCCCCGCCCCCTCCTCCGCCAGCTCCACCTGCGTCGCCTCCTCTGCTGTTGTTGCTGCCGTTGCGATTCGCCAGCGTGAGGCTGAGATTGTATGTGTCCGCTGTGTGTGTATGTTTGTGTGTGCAGTGCGAATGAGTGATTGCGGGTATGTGTGTCGCCTGGCTGTGTGTGGGACCGTGTTTACAGTTGCTCCTCCAGCTGCTTCTGCTTCCTCTTCTGGTCTCCTCCGCTGTGTGTTTTGTTTATTTTCTCTGCTCTGCTCAGCTCAGCTCGGCTCAGCGCTGCTCTGCACTTTTTACTCTCCCTCTCTTTTCGTTTTGGATGGATGTATAATGGATCTCTGGATGTGCCAACGCTCAATTTAAAATCGTGTAAAAGGCGAATTTCGTTGAGCGTTTCGCGATTTTCTCTCTTGTCTCTCTATTTTCCTCTACGTTCTCCGTTCTCGGTTTTCGGCTCTGCGTTCTTCGCTTTCTGTTATCTCCCGTTGTCTACTTGATTTGCTTTCGTTTAATTAGTTATTACTGTATATTTATGCTTAAGGATTTCTTTTAAATTGATTTAAAAACTATTTTTATGTTTATGTACAAAATACGTTCAGTGCGCCACTGCCTTCGCCTCTGTCTCTGCCACTGCTTCTGCCTCTGCCTGCGTCAACTGCGACGGCGACTGCTATTGTTTGTTGTCGTTGTTGTTGCATGTGAACTTTTCGTACCCCCCACCGAATGAGAGAGAGCGAGATGCGACGACTGCCAAAAATAAGAGCGGGAGGGCGATGGTGATGGGGAATGTCGCTGGCGAGGGACACCGGGATGGCCAATTTGTGTTGGGGACGACTCTCGGGCTTTTGCCTTGGTTTTTCTGCTTTTGCTGCTGCTACTGCTACTGTTGTTGCTGCAACTGCTCCGCTTTGCCGTTCCGTTGACTTTGCGCCTGTCCCTTTCGCCTGCTGGTGCCGCCGTTGGGCAACCTTTAATTATTTTTTCACTTCTATGCTTTGGCTCATCTTCGTCGTCGCTCCTGTTTTATCCTGCCTGCGCGGGCTCTATTCTCTGTTCTCTGCCGCCCTCTCTTTCTTTCTTTCACTCCCTCACTCACTCCACTCACACACAGAGCAGAAGCAGCAACAACGGCGCACACAACATCAATATATTGGATATATATCCACACTTTTTCGCGTGTGTGTGTTTGTTTGTGTGTGCATGCGTGCGCTCGCTTGTCGATTTTCACTGCTGCCTTTTTGCCTTCTTTCTTTGTGTATATGCGCTGCGCGTTGCGTGTATTTGTTTGTATTTGGATCTGCGGATGTGTGTGTGTGCTGCACGAACGAAATGCGTTTAAGGCGAACGATGAAAAGACCTTTTCGTCGATCTGCCTTCGCTCGACCGTTGACCGTTCACTAACCCGCGATTGCACGCCCGTCACCCAAGCTCCGGAGCCGTTAATAGGAGCCCGAGTAGCAATTTCCTTTACTTTAAACACGGTTTTCGACGAGTTTTACACGGGGCTTTGTTTTTCGCATTTTATCGCGTTTATCCCTGTTTGTGCAGTATGCCCGTCGGTTATTTCGCTTTTATTACTGCGATATTTGCAAAGATGGGATTCCAGCCTCCGCGGCAACTGGTCACACCGAAATGAATGGGAACGTAATGAAACTACGTAAGTGGACCAAATTATGTTCGGAAAACGTTAGAAAACTTCACTGCAAGGAAAGCATAGCTTCTTTCAAGGTGGGAAAAGTGGTTTGTCTCCAGATAAAGCCTGCGCAACTCAGTTTGATGAATTGGCTTTTCCGCCACTGATTCTGGCCCCACTAAATAAACATCGATTAATTGGCGGCTCTGCCAGCGCCAAACTATCGAAGTGCCATCTCTATGCCGAAGTTTGTTTTCCTTTTTTCCCGTTGGTTTTTCATTTATTTTTTATCTAAACCCGGGTTCAACTCACGTTTTCAGGCCAATTTATCGACTCAACTTGGAGATCTGAGCCTGCTGGACCCGACCGGCTTGCTCCTGGACCCGCTGACTGGCCAGGATGTCCCTGACCGGGCTGTGCATCGAGTTGCGTCCGAACCTGCGCAGCGGCGTGGTCTTCCTGCAGTTCGACCACAACATCGCCGATCGCAACGAAACCCGCCTCGTCATCCGGGAGCACAATGTCTACATAGCTGCCAAGTCGCCGGGGAGCGCCTCCAGCACTGCCAGTCGTGCCACCTTCTCCAGCACCGCCAGTGACAGCGACAGCGAGACGGATGAGGAGGAGGTGGAGTCCCTGGTTATCAGACACGACTGCTTCGGCATGGACATCGGCTGCATTTCCATCTTCGTGGTCGCCGGCCACCACATCAGCTTCCGCTTCAACTATACCCAAATTGATCTGGACGCCTTGGACGGCGGCGCCGTCCAGGTGAGCATGGCACCCCTGCTATGCTCGTGCCGCGAAAACGAACCCATCTCGGTGACCTGCCGCGACTGCCGGGCCACCTTGGTGGAGGAGCGGTGTTACCGCCGGCTGCGCGAGTTTCCCAGCTGCGTGGTGGATCCCAGCGAGTTCTTTTGCCACAATCACGGCGTGGCGGGTGGATGCGAGGATGAAAGCAAGGTGCCAAGCCTGGTGCCCGGCGAGGCAGATCTCTTCTATGGCCTCAACTATGTGGTGGTGAGCATGAATCGGGACTCGAGTCCCAGTATCCTGAACCGCGAGGATCACTTGTACTGCAAGCGCTGCATGCGTTACCTGGGCGTTACTATGTTCAATGGGGCGGCGGCCCGCCTCTGGGCCGATGCAGTGCGCTGGTTGCCAGGCAGAGAATGTAAAGCCACAGCCACCCTGCCGCGTCACTTCTTCCAGAGTTCCTCGATGACCCAGCTGGTCAAGCGACTGCTCTACTCCCTGTGGCCACAGCCTCTGCCGCAGCTCTGCCTGAGCACCAGTCGCGCGGTGCTGGTCACCTCGCTGCCCAGTCGCCGCCGCCATCAGTACATGTTCATCCATGTGGTGGAGTCACAGCTGCGCGTGCTGCGTCGCATCCAACCGGACTCGCAGCAGCTGCGTTGCTACCGAGCCTGCAAGCTCTACTACGGCGTTTTTGGAGCTGGCGAAGGGGAGCAGGAGCCGCCGCTGTTGCAGCAGTGGCAGGCACATCAGTCGGTGCCCCAAATGGAGATCTCTCCAGCTATGTTCCAAACATTGCAGGAACGCTTCGAGCTCAATACCCAGCTTATACCACATGCCTGGAGGTTGAACTCGGTAGCGGAGGGCCTGCAGCTGTCGTATTTCTTCTACGAGGATGAGGCGCAGCCGGAGGGCGTTATAATGGCTGATGATGATGATGATGATGCCGTCACTCGGCTTGGCAAGAAGCAGCCGGATGATCAGTACGAAACAGATGCCGGGCATGCCAGCAGCGAGAGCGAGAGCGATGACGAGCACTCTGATTCCGATGAGGATGTGTGTCACTCTGTGGAAAGGCGCACAGGTATCAAGCGGTGCCCCACCCCGCCGCATCATTGTCTCAACCTCTCCACGTCCACCTCGTCGGCTTCTTCGGAGGATAAGTAGTCGCCTTCAAACCTCTTTTGCTGTACAAATTTATTGTCCTGCTATGTCATCCTTCAAGGGATCCATTGAAATTGCTGGGAATTTTAGAAAATATAAGGTAAGACTATAAATGACTTAAGACCTCAAATCTAGGCTAGATTTGTGGTGCTTCTCGTTTTGTAGCCTTTGTTTTGACACCTTTTATAAGGTTTTAAAATGTCCAGCAATTTCTTTGGCTTTTCTAGTTAATTTAGATATCAATTTATATATCTATATATTTGTTTACAGATTTTATGGGTTTTCTATGGATTTCCCTCCAAGGCAAAGCAATTTTTTTTTAGTGAAGAAAATTTTGATTTTGTTTATTTCTTGACTCAAGATTGCCTTTTCCTGGCGATGCCCTGGTGTAAGTAATCAACAAGTATTAGCTGGAATGCTACCTTCTAGCACAAATATTACTCGATGGGCATTTTATGTAATTAACAAATATGTATTGCTTTTGTACACTTGTATATTTGGTTTTTCTTTTATTTGGTTAAATTAGTAAAAAATAGTAAATTAGAAAAGCAAAATCAAAGAAAATAAAAGCTAAGAAAAAGATAAAGTAAAAGCAAAGAAAGCTAAACCTACGTAAACAAAAAGCAAAGAAAATAAAAGAAAGAAAAATAAATAAAAAAGAAAAGAAAAGAAAAAGTGAGGAAGATAAAAACAATAGCAAAGAAATAAAGTAAAGTAAAAAAAAAAACAAAAGCAAAGAAGTAAAAGCGGAGAAAAACAAAAGTAAGGAAAGAAAAAGCTTCGACAAACAAAAGTTAAGAAAGTAAAAGCAAAAAGAAGCAGCAGCAAAGAAAGTAAAAGCAAAATCAAAGAAAGCTAAGTGTTATTACAATTATTTTAAAACCAATTGAAGTGTTAAAGTTGAAACAAAACAAAATTACTTTTCCCTAGTAGGAAAACCTTTAAAAAAATTTACGTAAATTTTAAAATGCTAAGAAATGTTCACTGACAATTACTTAATATGAAGAAATCGCAATTAATTAATTATCCAAACGGAACAACATTATTGTCAAACATTTTCGAGTTGAATTCAGCTTCTAAACAAGGACAACGCGGAGGGAAATCCTATTGTAAAGGGGATTACTTTTGAAAACTCGAATGTTAATCATAAACTGCACATATATATGTATATATATAATAACTATATATTAGATAAAGTCAACGGGATGAGTGTGAGGGAGGACAGCCGTCCTGCACCCTCGACAAATGTGATTGAAGACGCGCTTTGGGTGTAACTCTCAACTTGTGTGTTTAGTTTTTAAGCGAAACTCATGTGTTCCGAGGACAGAAGGCTGGCCAGGATTGGCTGCGAGAGGCGGGAAAAGATAACAATAAATGAGAGTGAGAAACGAATAAAATAAAAAAAAACAAATACCTGGCTTTGAATTCGCTTTAAAACCCATTCTTTCCCTTCTACTTGGCCAGGCGTCGCATCTGCTGGGTCTGCTCGCTCATGGCGATCTGGGCATTGTCCGCCTGATTGATGAGGGAATCCAGCTTGTCCAGCTGCGAGTCCATGCGCTTTTGTTTGGCCGCCTTTGCGGCACTTACCTCGGCCGCCGTTGGCGGTGGCTTGGCGGCCAACACAGGCGGACGCTCCTCCTGGGTGGGACCTGCGGCAGTTCCACCCGCCGTTAAATCCACTGACCCGGAACTGGCTCTTGAAAATATATTTGTCAGACTGCCGCAGGCTGTCTGCTTGAAGCGATTCAGCTTCTGTTGTGTGCTGGACAGGATGCTGTTGAGCTCGCCCAGCTTACCGCCCACGCCGCCCAGCGTTTCATCCTGCTGTTCCAGCAGCTAAGATGGGAGGATACTCAGTTGTGGAGGAGAATATTTCGGTTTACAGAGAGGCATTGCTTACCACCGCCTCGGCGGCCTCCTGTTCGGCCAGCTCGTGCTCCAGCCTGGCCTGGCGCTTCCGCTCAAAGTCGGCTCTGTCTGGTGGCTGCAGGCCCAGGAGCTCTGCCCGCTGGCACTCGGTCTCGTAGGTGTGGCTAATCTCCGGCTGCTCCGACATGCTTCCTAATGCCTTCCCTGCGTGCTGGCAACTGGCTTTCGCTGGTCATCGATTTTTTTGTCCCATGTTTGTGGCCCCAATTTGTGGCGCATGCGCTTCTTAGAAGCTTCAGCTGCAGCTGAGGCTGCGGGGTCCTAGTGAAACCCATCGCTAAACCCATTAAAATCTCCTGTAAACGTTCACTTTACTTCCTGCCTACTTATGTATTTTGTATGCTGGTTGGAGCCATATTATAAATTATACACACACAGCTTAAGGTAAGTAAAATATCCCAGGGATCAGGAAGTGTCCGCACAGCGCTCGTAAATCTGTATGTAGGACTCGGTGAGCGTGATCATTTGGGGCAGAATTTCGGTGACATGCAGGTCCTGCATTTCGTACCACTGGCCGTTGGCCTTGTGCAGTATGTGGGCGCGATAGGTGCCCTTCTTGGGGTCACCATCGTGCACAATGTTGGCCACCAGATTGTATTTGGTGTCCTTGACGTTACCGTCCCGCTTTCGCATGCCCAGAATGTCGCCAAAGTCCACGTTCCTGCAACAAGAGAGATTCCCATTAGTTGGGGATATTAGGAATTAAAAAACAAACAAAAAATCTCACTTGATGGGAAAGTTAACAATCGTGGGATTCTTCTCCAGGAAGAAGGTGTTTTTGGTGAACCGCTTGATGTACAAAATGATGAACTGCGGCAGGCGGGTGATCTCGAAGCGCTTCATAAAGTTATCCTTGTACGTCTTGTACTCCTTCTCGGCGCTGCCATTGAACTTGCCCAGCAGCTGGTAGAGATTCACCTGCGGAATGATGTTCTCGCGGAACTCGTCTATGAACAGCGGCGGCGGTGGCAGATCGCAGGTGAGATATATGAAATTAGTATGCTCCACCTGCTCCTTGTACTCCTCGGTGGCCAGCAGCTCCGCCTTGGCCGTGTCATCCAGCTCCACAGGCGGTATCTTCCGCGTATAAATCTGCATTTCACCCAAAAAGATCTTGTAGAGAATGGACGAGTTCGGTTGCTTGGTGCCCTTCATGGCCCGGTGGAGGGTGTTGAGGAACCAGGAGAGGAAATCAATAGGATCGCCCTGCTCGGTGATCTGGAAACGTTTGCTGGACCACAGCACCACCGCCTGGAGCATCTCGTGGGGCGAGACATGCGCCTTGAAGTTGCGCGGATTCCACATCTTACGCATTAGCTCGCCGAAGCGCTGGACAAGCGTAAACATGGAGTCACCCGGTGGTCGCTTGATGTGAGCATAATTCTGCTCACGCAGAAAGTAATCTCGCAGGGGACCCACGTGGGAGAGGGCGTGCAGCACCACGTTGCAGTAGTCGTTCGCCTTGATGTTGTTCAGCCCGACGATGCCCGGTAGATAGAGCACTCCGTCCACGGTGCGCGAGTGCTTCGGCTGCACTTGGTCCAGCTGGGCGATCTCCTGGCGCAGGAATGTCGGATTCAGCACGTACTTGATGTCGTCCAGCGAGGAATCGATGATCTCGTAGTTGTCGGGCAGGCAGTAGAAGCGGAGGGTGTGCAGGTTGAGGAACACGTGGTGCGCCTCGCCCACGGAGTGCGTGTACGCGTGGGTGTTGGTGCCGCGACCCTGGAAGTACTTACCGCACACCAGACACGCGTACACATTGATCCGGGTCAGCGAGATGGAGCAGAGCTTCTCGAAATCAAAGTCCAGCATGTTGCGGTTGATGGTGTCCAGGTAGGGGCACACCCGGTACTTGGGATTGAACACGGAGGGCGTCTCTGTTGGGTGGGTAAGCACAATTAACTTAGTTTTCTCCATTTCCTTGGGATTTTCCACTTATATTTACCATCTTCCTCGACCAGATGCGCCGGCTTTTGCTCCAGCTTTACGCGCTTGGCTGTTAAATGGGACGGGAGTTAGGGATCCGGAACACACCAACGGCAGTGGCTATTAGCGGGGCCAGTACTTACCTGTGGGTTGCGTTTGCGCCATTTCTTGTAGTTGCCTTAAGTCAGTAAATCATTTAAAATTTAATTTGTTGTCGGCAAAACATTGATGCAAAAGGTGCAGTGTGCCCGTTGGGTTCTCTGTTTGAAAAACCAAAGCTTGCCGGAGAGGTGGTATAATAACCTCTCACGTACCCGGTCACACTGATGTATATTTTAAAATTAATTTCAATTCGGAAAGCTAGTTTTTAATAGTTTAATAAATCGTCTTAATTTAATTTAAATATTTTTTGATAAAATAATATAGTAACATTTTGGAAAATAAAATCGTAAAAATTTAATAACTGCCAAAAAAACATCAATTTCAATTCGGAAAGCTGTGCTGTGATAGTTTTTAATAGTTTATTAAAACTGCATAAGAAAATTTGAAAATGTCTAAAATCAACATTTTTGGTAATTTTTTTAAAATTTTAACGATGTAACCCCTTATAAAATTTTGAAAAAAATGGCTAAAATTTTGTTTCTTCCCGACATGGCTAGGTCGACTCGGCTGTTAATGCTGATCAAGAATATATACGATTTATAGGGTCGGAAATGACTCCTTCACTGCGTTACTAGCTTTTGATACCCTCTAGGGGTATTAAATGGGAGAGAGTGACCATCTACATCTCTTTTGACGCAAAGCGTTTTATGTTCTCAAAATATTTACAAAATTAAATATATATATTGCAGATATTTCTGCCAAAATATGGACGTTACTTTCCTGTCCATGCTATATTACTTCTGTTTGATACAAAAAAAAAGTATTAACAAGTCATCTAAATAAATAAGAAAAGTGACACAAAAAAATAAAATAAAAAGAAAAATAAATTTAAAAATATATATTGCAGATATTATTAAACAATTTAATGACAGATAGCGTCCTCCAGATGAAAGTCCCGCGTTTTGTTTTTTTCAAAATGATAAAAAAAATTAAAATAATCAATTAAAAAAAATATTTCAGATAAAAATAAATATAAAAACACGAACGTATTAGAACTAGTGACGATATTAAATAAGAACAAAACATTAAAGTAATGAAAAAAAATAAAGAAAATAAAAATAAGTACTAAACAAATTCGACTTCCCAGTTCGACTGCTCGGCAGCAACTGAAGGAGCTGTTGTATCCCCAGGGGCCTGACACTTAAGACTGATAGCTAATTCAAGTGATCCTTTGTTTCCAAATTGAAAATATTCTTCGATATATTCTTGTCTGTAGACTTTTCCATTTTAAAATATTTCCATTGCCCTTATTAAACTTCTTAATTGATAGAAATCCAGTTCAGCTCAGAGGAGGATGGGGAAGAGGAGGGAGGCTCTCAAATCCGGATCTAAATATATTTATAGTCCAATGTTTATCAGCTTCAGGGGGGAGCTCTACGCCCCTGATACCGGTTCCCTGCATCCCCAAGAGAGCTGCGATCAAGAAACGACCTTAAACGCCCTAGCCGAGAGAGCCAAAGCTCCCGATTCTCCCTCTCTCCAGTGCTACCATCTCCGAAGAAAGCTCCCCTGGAGATTAATGCCTCGATAAGAAGTAAACACTGAATTTCCAGTTTAGTTCTGACCGCAAACCCCATCAACTCGGAGCCACTATATATATACTAATATATTTTTTAGCAGCAAAATGTGGAGCGATCTGGCTGGTAAGGTAATCCTGGTGACCGGTGCTGGTGCCGGCATTGGCCACGCTTTGGTCAGGCAACTGGCCAGCTCTGGAGCCACCGTCATTGCAGTGGTCAGGAAGGAGGAGCAGCTGAAGGAGCTGGTTTCCTACTATCCCAAGTACATTCAGCCGCTGCTGTTGGACCTCAGCGAGTGGCAAAAGGTGCGAGAGGTCCTGGCCAAGGTGCCCCTGCTGGATGGATTGGTGAACAATGCCGGTGTGGCCATTATCAAGCCGTTCGAGGAGCTCACCGAGCAGGACTTTGACACGTAAGTTGCGGGATTTTAAATTAAAAAAAATATATAAAAATAGAGGAATAAGGGGAATCCTTGTGGCACAGAATGTTTCTCTAAGGTAATCATATGCCACATTAAAGATCACTTTTTATATTCATGAATTTATGAATTCTGATAACAAAAGGCCACAATCAGATTATAAACTATGGTAGAGATTGGAGAAATCATTCAAATGACCTCAAAGAAGGACAGCTGGGAGTAGCAAGGGTACTCCTGGTTGGCCAGAAGAGGGGCACCTGCCAACCCATAAAGCGTAAATAATAATTATTAATGTTTTCTTTAAGAAGGAGAAGCCGGTTAAGAAAAAAACAATTAACAATAATTAATAATTAATATATTTTTGCAGTCACTTTAATGTCAACATAAAGGCCGTGTTTAATGTAACCCAGGCTCTGCTGCCCCGTCTACGGGATGGCTCTTCCATTGTCAATGTGTCCTCGATAGCCTCTAGTCGTTCCTTTGGCGGCCACACTGCCTACAGTGCCACCAAGGCGGCCCTCGATTCGCTGACCAAGTCACTGGCCCTGGAACTGGGTCCCCGCAAGATTCGCGTCAACTCTGTGAATCCCACCGTGGTGCTGACCAAAATGGGTCGCGACAACTGGACGGATCCGGCCAAGAGTGGTCCCCTGTTGGCCCACATTCCGCTGAATCGTTTCTGCGAGGTGTACGAGGTCGTGGACGCCACTGGCTATCTGCTGAGCAGCAAGTCCAGCTTCGTGAATGGCCATCACATTCTGCTCGAGGGAGGCTATGCCGTATCCTAAACTCTGAAAACTCGAAAATATATTACCAAGTTTTGTTTGCCAAGAAAAATATCAAGTTTACATTTCATTTTAAGGTTTTGCCCAGGGACCGTAATAATGATTATTGGGAAAATTATTAAATACAATAAACCAAGCACTTGGAATCTACTTGGAACAAAAGGGATAATAGGGATAAAAGGGATAATAGACTGAAATAAAACCCCTTGGCTTATTGCTGCTTAGACACTGCATACATTTTATTAAATGTATTTTCATAGAACCCTAAGTTTCGACTTAATCACTCTTTTTACGAACTAATAAAGCAAGGGGAGCAAAAAAAAATAAATATATATATATATATATATATGTATATATTAATTTGTAAAAAGATATAGTACAATTATATGGGCTCCCGCTTGCTCGGTTGTTTTTTGTTTTGCTGTGTTTGCCATCTTTATTTGCACTTATCCTGGGTGTGTGTGAGTGGGTGGGTGAAAGGAGAGCTCTTCTAGGCACACAGCTTGCTCTGCTGCTGCTGGCTCTGCATCTGCTGCTGCTTCTTCTCGCGCTCCCGGCGACGCAGCTTCTTGCGACGCCGATCGATGACCACCAGCTCACCCTTGATGGTGTTGTAAGCCTTGCGCAGGTCCTGGATTTGCTTGCGCAGGATGGTAATGCACTCATCGGAGCTGAGAGCGGGATCTGGGTAAACAAAAGGGGGTTAAGATTAAGGGTTCAGGGTTCAGGATTCAGATGGGATAACTTACCCAGCTCCACGAGGAAATTGTAGGGACAGGGACGCACTCCGGACTGGTTGCTTACGATTGATTGCTGCAATTGTTGCTGCAGTTGCTGCTGCTGCTGTTGAAGCTGAGTGCTGCTGCTGCCCTGGGGCAACATTAGCTGATGGCGGGCACTCTGCCGCTGCTGCACCTGCTGCTGCTGCTGTTGCTGTCCCGCCATGGGCACCAGATTGTCCGAATTGTCATCCGTATCGGAGCCACCTAAAGACGAGATTTCATTAATTTATACATCCTCCCTTTTTACTCCTCAACCCCCCACTACTCACCGCCCGTTGTGGCTGTCTTCTGGCTTCTCATCCCGGACACCTGGCGTCGCCTCTTGCCCAGCGACTGCAGCTGAGCGGCCACGCCAGCCGTTACCTGGGCACCCATGGGCACCTGTTTCCGTGTCCGCTTGCGCTTGCTTAGACCCATCGAGTCTTCCATGGAGTCGTGTCCTAGCTCGGGTTTTTTTTGCTGCATGGTCTCCTCGCCACTCTCATCCTCCTGGCTGGCCGAGTCTGGTGAACTATTGGTGGCCGAAGGGTTCACTGCCTCCAAAGATGACTGCGGTTGCACTTGCTGTGTTTGTGGCTGCTGGAGCGTGGTGCCTATAGCTGGCGGCGTCTCGGATGGCAAGGGAGTGACCCCTGGGACAAGGGTTAACGCTGCGGCAGGCATTGATTGCTCCTCCTTGCCACCGTAATTGGGAGCCGGACTGCCTGGTATTGTCTCTTCGCAAAGCAAATTGATGGACTGATCATTGTGGGGGTCACTGATCAAGGGGGAGCTAGCCGGTGCCGCCACATTGAACATCTCCTTGCCCACAGCATGCATCACAAAAGGACGGGCCACCACGGGTGAGCTGCTGGGTACTTCTCCGCCACCTCCTCCTCCAGTCTCTGGGTCAATAATGTAACCACCGGGCATCTCAGAAGCAGCCTGGAGCACACTGCTAACATGCTGCTGCTGCTGTCCCTGCTGCTGGGCAAAGTTTGAGGGCACAACAGGTGCCACCACGGTGGTGGTCACCACTCCACTGCCTCCCACGCCCGTATAGGTTTTCAAGAGCAGTCCACCGCTACTGCCGCCCGACGCCTCGCCCACTTTAGGTGCCGCCTGAAAAGCCTTGGGTGAGATCAAGACGGGTGTCCCGGCTGCGGGTGAATTTGAAGTAGATCCAGGACTGGGACGCATCACCCCAGAAGCACCATCTGGACCGGAGGCCACCATCAAAGCCGGAGTGGCCACCACCACGGAGGCAGGAATCTCGGGCACCACAATGGGAATACCAAATGAACTCAGACTTGTCTTAGTTGCCTCCTCCGTGGGCTGAAGCTTGGCCAGCGGTGGAGGTTGGGTCACCACCGCCGTAAGCTTGCCAGCAAAAGAGCTGCCGCCACCTTCGGTGAGTTTCAGGGGAATGGGAGCTTGAATACCGGGCAGGGCTTTACCACCAAGTTCCAGCTTTACGGGTGCAGAGACCGGCGGCGTGGCATTGCTCCTGCTGCTGGTGGCCTCCGTCTCCGCAGAAGTCATCGCTGTCACAATGGTGGCCGTAGTCTGGCCCTCCTCCTGACCCGATCCCGGACTCTTCTGCTCCCCCGTCGTGGTAGTGGTGGTATGCTCTTCCGCTATCACATCCTCAATTACCAGCCGTTGCTCGGAATCGGTGCTATCAATGGATTCGTCATCAGAGAAACCTGGTCCCGCGGTGGCCGTGGAGTTGGGCGTGTGGGCGGTGGGCGGGGTTCCAGCATTGGAGCTGGCCAGTGAGTGAGCTCCACCCACAGGGGTCTTTCTCTGCTGGATGGCACACTCCAGTTTCTGGATAGTCTCGCTTAGCTCGCTATTTTTGGCCGGCAGCGAGGATTCCAGTATGGACTTGGTCTCCGGACTACTGGTGGCCGGTCCGGGACGATAGAGCTCGCCGAGAAGCGGACCCGTCTGGATCTTGAGGGGCTCGCTTAGCAGCTTCAGAGTGTCCAGCTTGATGGCTTGGTGGCTGCTGCTGCTGCTGCTCGGCTCTAGCTTGGGCGGCGGAATATCCTCAGGCGGCGAAGCCTTGGTGGTGACTTCCACCGCCGATGGCTTGCCTTTGCTGTTCTCCACCTCCTCCTTCTTCTGACTGATCGCCTTCAGGACCTTGTCCGCTATGGAGCTGGTCTTCTGCTCATAGCTGCCAGCGTCCAGGTCAAAGGGTCCTGCTGCTCCAGCCAGCAGAATCTTAACATTCTCCAGCTTCTCCAGCTTGTTGTCCTTGGACTCGCCGGAGCTATAGCCACTGCCCTCATTGGAGGTGCTCAGCTCGAACACGTTGCGGGTCTCGATGAAGGGACTACCCACGATGTGGCTGGTGGCAGGCTGCTTGGGTGCCTGCGGTGGAGTGCTTAGCTTGGGAGAGGCTGACACCGAGGCGGCGGAGGAACTGCTTCCCGTTGGCGGTGTCCCAGGACAGCTCAAAGTGGAGGCTGAGGCGGAGGGTGCTATCATTGGAATCCCTGGTGTGGGCACTGCCAAGGCCACCGGCGTCGTTGGCGGTGGCTGCAGTGCGTCCGTCAGAGCGCGAGTGGTTTCCTGGACCGTCTGGGCCAGCTCTTCGTTCAAAGCGGTGATGTTCAGATTGAAGCTGGGCGACTTTCTCAGGGCATCGAAGGGCGTGGCATGATGGGGCGTCAGCTGGGCGGGAATGACGGTTGTATTTGCTCCTCCAGCAGCTACTCCCGCTCCCGGTGGCGTGTGCATCTTGACTGGATTGGTTACAGCCGCAGACGGCGTTAGTTGTGCTCCCGCTCCTGATGAAGGCACCTTTATGCTGGGTGGTGTCAGCTGCTGCTGCGGCTTGGTTTCCACCTGTTGAACTTGATCCCTGTCCAGCTTGGGATTCTTGCCCTTTTCGAGACCCAAACCAGCTTCCTTTAGCGGGGAACCTCTCTTCTTTGGCTTGGCGGCTGTTGATAATCCGCTGGAAATTGAGCTATAACCAGCGGTGGAGGAGCTGCCAGTGGAGGAGGAGGCGGCGGAGGAGGAGGAGGCGGCGGCAGAGGGCTGATGGAGCTGGTGTACTTCTAGGCTATGCTGCATGGCGCTGGCCTTGAGGGCCTGCTTCCTGGCCACCGAACTAACCACTACAGGAACTCCGCCAGTGGATGCGGCCATAGCTGTGGTTGACCCCGTTCCGGAGACACCTGTTCCTGCTACTGCTGCTGGCGGCAATACAGCGGTGATTACCGAGGCAGCTACTGCTCCGGGTGCTCCTGTTCCCGTTCCTGCTCCTGCTCCCGGTCCTGATGTTCCAGTTGCACTTGCTCCCACCGAGGTCATAGGCGAGATACGCTTTTCAAACTCAAACGGTTCCGTGTCCTTGAACTCATAGACATCCGAGGATAGAAGCTTGCGCATGGTAAGACCCGATCCTCCTGCTGCTGCTGCTGCTCCTGCTGCGCCACTGCTGCTGCTGTACTTGCTCTCCTTGACAGATGTGCCAGAGCTGGAGCTCGTACCCGTGCCCGAGGAGCTGCTGGCTGGGTTAACTGCTGAGGTAGCTCCCGCTCCCACTCCCCCTCCCGTCCCACTGCTAATCTCCAGCTTGCTCATATCTGGCAGCGACCGTGTCGCCGAGCTGGAACTACCGCTGCCCGATCCGCTCGAGCAAAACGAACTGGACGAGGAGGAGGAGGACGAGGGCGAACAGGCCGCCGGCAGTTCCACCTTCAGGCTGGCCACAGGTTCGGCAAACTTCTTTGATTCCTGGCTGCCGCCCGCTGTTAAGGTCGTCGCCGCCGCCTTCTTCACCGGCAAATGCTGCTGCTGCTGCTCCGCTGTGCCGGCTGCTCCTCCTCCTCCTGACTTCTTGCCACCGAATGTCAGCAGCTTCTCCACAATCACTGAGGTGTATTTGGGCGTGGCCGAGCCACTTCCGCCAGCTGCGGAGCTGTTGCCAAATCTAGCTGGTGCTATCAGGGTGGTGGGCTTAATGTCCGCTCCCGAGAGGAAGGGTGGCTTGCTCTTCGTGTCCTCCTCGGTTTTGGGCTCCGCCTTGGGCTCCACTTTCAGCTGTGGCTCCTCCTTGACAGCCTCACGCTTGGGCATGGACTGATCCTGCTGCAGTTTCGAGGATGTGGTGGGCTCCCGCTTTCCGGCAGCTCCTTTGGGCTGCTTACGATAGTCGGATGACTGGGAATCCTCATCCGCATAGGATTCCGTTTCCGAAGACATTTCCGTGGAGCTGCGACTCTTGGCCAAGGACTCCAGCTTGCCGGGCTCCTTCTTCACAACATCCTGGAGCAGGGTGGATGGCTCGCCAGAGGACAATGATTCGGTCTTAATGGCTGCCTCCTTCTTGCGGTCCTCGTTGGGCTGGCTATTCGTGAGGAGCTGCGGCTGGAAACCCTTCAGTTCCGATCGAATCTCGCTGAGATCGTAGTCGCGTCCCTTGGCGGAGGCTGCGCCACTGCTCATGGCTCGATTGCCGCCAGCACGGGAGCCTCCACGCGCGGAGACCGACTGCTGCTGCTGCTTGGGAGGGTGCTCCTCCTCTTCGTCTTCCTCCTCGGAATCCTCGCTGGGATCTTCCCTAGGTGGGGCCGTCGAGGAGGCACTGCTGGCCACACGGCCCTTGCTTTGCTGCTGCTGCTTACCCGCCTGCGTTTTATCCTTTGCCAACTGCTGCCTCTTGGGACGACGCACTGGCTCATCGGAGTCGGAGTCCGATTCGGTGGCCATCGAGGCGTCCGAGGTGCGACGGGATGTGGTGGTTCCCGGCAAGATGCGCGTCGGCCGCTTTTTCATTCCCTGTGAGGCAGCTGGGGATTTGGTGCGCCCACCGGCAGAGACCACCACCGATGAGGGCGTCGTGGAACGCGGCGGCATTGAGTCACTACGCCCGCGTCCACGCTTAGCGCCAGCAGATGTTGGTGTCTTCACCGCAGTGGAGGAGAGAAGCGAGGGTGTGGAGCTGGCCCCGCCCAGGGAACCGGGCAAGGGGGAAGCTCCCGAGCCTGGAGAAAATCCCGCCGAGGGTGGAATTTTTGAACCACCCTCCTTGGCGGACGGCTGCTGCTGTTGCTGCTTCTCCGCGACTCCTGGCGGCAGGGAGCCCTGCACAGAGAGGGAGCCAACACCACCACCACCTCCTCCTCCTCCGCCGCCGCCGCCGCTGCCACTGTTCGCACTGCTCGTGCTTATGGTGCGGGTCTTCTGCTTGGATCCCTTGGTCAGATTCTCGGCAATCCGCTCGCGAGGCACCCACTCGTCGTAGCGATTATTCCAACCGGTGTAGTGGACCAGATACATCGGCACGCCGCGCTGGACACTGATCTCGATGACCTTGGCCTCGTAGGTGCTGCCATGCGAGCTGGGTGACTTCTTCTCATGGTAGTTCACCTTCAGCTTGTCCCCGATCCCGACCACAAAGTCGCCCGTGTCGATCTTCTCCACGCTAATCTTCTCCTTCTTGCGCTTACCGCTACCTCCCGGCTGTTTCTCCTCCTTGTCCTTGTCCTTGTCTTTATCCTTGTTGTTGTCCTTGTTGCTGTCCTTTTCCTTATCCTTATCCTTGTCGGCCTGCTTGGCACGCTGGTGCTTTTCCTTCTTGGTTGACGACGGCTGGGCGCTGGCAGCTGGAGCGATTGAGGAGCTGCTAGCCGCAACTGAAGGCGGTCCACCAGAGACTGTGCAAAGCGAAGGAGAAAAGATGATCAGTATAATGAGCAGATGATCAGTGCCCACCTTCTTTCTGAGCATTTTTTTAAATTTTTAACTTGGGATATAGGTAAAAAAAAATTGTAAAAGATACTGAGGAAGACGGTTGGTCTCCTTTAGAAGTAACTAAGGCTTTATTTGGCTTTTCTTGAATAGAATTCCCAACTAATTCTAGATTCTAATCCCCTGAGAATATATATATATTTTTAAAAATTTTTAAAAATGTTAATAAAATAAAAAAAAACAAATGGCTAATAATATTCATCCATTATGAATATTTTTGGGGAAAAGTAAAACTTAATAATATTATAACTCGGTCAAAACGGCATTAATTTTGATTCGGAAGACTGTGCTGTGTTAGTTTTTAATAGTTTAATAAAACTGCATAAGAATTGAACATTTTCAGAAATCAAAATTTTTTGGTTAATTTTTGAAAATTTTAACGATGTAACCCCCTATAAAATTTTGAAAAAACGGGTAAAATTTTTTTTCTTCCCGACATGGCTAGGTCGACTCGGCTGTAAATGATCATGAATATATATGATTTATAGGGTCGGAAACGACTCCTTCGCTGCATTAATAGCTGCGAACTGAAATTATAATACCCTGCAAGTGTATATGGTAATAAAAGGGAATTTTCGAGAGCTTCTTTTTAATCGAAATTTAGAAATTTGAACAAGTTTTAAAATATATTATACAGTGAGTCACAAAAGTATTCGTTGCAAGGTTCCCGACGAATAATTATGTTATTTTTTTAATGATTAAGTATCAAATTGATCACTTTAGTTTTTATTTTATGTTACTCAGATATTAAACAATAGGGAAACAACAGAAATTTGTTAAAAAACTAGCTTCATTGCTGTTTTTTTCTAAGAAATTCATTTGAACTACAAAATTTCATGTCACAAAAGTATTCGTTTTTTTGTTTCGCCATTAAATATTTATTATTTTTTTATTGTGTTATATATTATATGCAATCCTTTGTTTTATTTAATAGCTTATAATCGTCCTTGCACTGGCTCTACCCATTTTGGGCACCTCTTTCAGGATATATTTGACCATTTCTTCCGCATTATATCATTAAGTTCCTTTTTAGGCAGAAATGCGCTGTTCCTGGAATTTTAGCTTAAGATGGTGTCATAGATTTTCAGTAGGGCTAACGTCTGGGGGCTCTGTGAAGGAGTTTTAGTCTGGTTTCAATAGTACAACACCCACATCTTGACTTTAAAAGTCGTTTGTTCGGCGCTATTGTACTGGTGGAAATTGAACTTGTCGGGTTCTGGACACATTAGGGTGCCACTAGAGAGTGAAATACACCTTAATACGTTTAAATATATATCAGCAATTATTATCCTGTCTAAAAAAAAACATATTTCCAACTCCTGGGGCAGACAGACACCCTAAACTAGAACAGAAACTCTGACGTGCTTTACTGTTGCTGTATAATTTTTTAACTTGAGGGCTTTTCCGGGCTTGCGGCAAACTATCCCTTCTCAATCCGATCCCTAAACATTGAAAACCTTTTTTACTTAATATTACTTGCCCTGAATACTCCAAAATTTGGTTCAAAAACGCTATATCTAAGAAAATAGCTTCGGCATATTGATAGGTGAAAACAAGGATTTTATTTTAGGGCTTCTACCATCCTCACCATGGCTTCTAGGAACTGTTCCAATAGTTTAAGTGGATACATTTGTTCCTTAGAATGTGGTCATGGCGGTGTTAATTTTTGCAGCCTATAAATGTATGCCTTTCCTGATTTTTTTAAAGAATTGTTCTATCTTCTCTGATTTTCAATTACTATATTCGGCCAAAACGCGGCTTATTTTCCAGGAAATTTTTTGATTTCAGTAGAAAAACCACGCTTATTATGGTAAGAGGACTATTATCAAACATACCAGAAATATATTTAAAGGATCAACCCTCATTGTGTAGGTGTAAAGTAATTTTCTTCTGGAAAATGTTTTGACTCCGTACTATTCGCCATTTTGTAATTGATTACGACCCACAATGACGCTTAAATATTGTGTTTTTCCATGAATTAAATTTTAAAATGTATTCCCAACCAGAATACTGAAAAAAATTGCACTAACCCATGAAAAAAGGAAAAAAAATATTAAAAAAATCTCAGAAACGAATACTTTTGTGAGCATAAAAATCGATTTAGTTTTATATATTTGTCTGTAGATTGTTATTGAAAAGGTTTTCTCTAAGTTTTTTTTTGTCATATACTAAACAAAATATACAGCTGTGTTCACTGAAATAGCAGTGCGACAGAGGAACAACTTCAAAACGTTTTTTTGTACATATTCCTTTTTGCAAGCTGATCTATTGCACATTGTTTTTGTAAAATGGAACATAAAGATAAGAATCGAGAAAAAATTCCGTTAGATTTGCTCTATTTTAATGTTTTATTGATATTTTTTCACATATGCAGCTCGTTTTGGCCGATCACTGAAATAGCAGTATTTAATTTTATTTCGCAAAAAGTGCCGAAATTTCTTTTAATTTTGTAAAAAATGAGTTTAATTACGGTCGTTATTATAGTTTATACTATAATACACCTTTACAACGCAAAAAAAATTATTTTAGTGGGCGCAGGACCTCACTGCTCCATGAGAGAAAGATATCGGATAATTTAGCCTAGAAAGAAGGGCAAAACATGTAAAGAGTCTCTAAATCTTTCAAATTGTTATTTTAAAATAGTTTATAAGTCATAAAATATGAACCGAATCCAAAAAAACCGAGGTACGATTCGCAAAACCACAATTATACAGGCTCGACGCGTACTTCGCTTCAGCAAAGCTCGTCCTTTTGCATCCTCTGGGGATATATGAGCGGGAATTGGCATGGGAATCAGTCTTGGGACCATTCGCCGGGGACTTATTGAATAAATTTTAGATTCGCGAAGTCCATGGAAAATGTCACTGCTTGGTTAAAGGCATATCAAGGCAAGATCCGAGTTCGCCAATAGCCACTTGAACTGCCAGTATTCAAATGGCGTAATATCCTTTGGACAAATGACTCCAAACTGGTTTTATTTGGTGGAATAGGACAAGACAAGACCTCCAAATAGATAGTACCCCCCAAACCATACGCTGAAGACAGTAAAACACGGTGGCCTAAAAATCATGGTATGGGTATACTTTTCATACAACGTTGTAGGTCCCGTATATATGATCGGTGGGATCAAAGACCATTATGTTTATGTCGAAATATTGAAAACTGTCTTGCAGCCGTATCCTGATGAAAATATGCCATTAATTTGGACATTTCTGCAGGACAGTGACCCTAATCATACCAGCAAGGTGGCCAAGGAGTGGGTTCTGAAAGAAAAGGTGGATGCAATGCCATGGCCTGCACAGTCCCCGGATATAATTCCGATCGAAAACTTATGGAAGACATCAAGGGCTACGTATTAAAGAAGTTTCCGACTTCTAAGCCGCAGTTTTGGCGATTTTTGCAGGAGGAATGAGACCATAATCCCCTCAAGCGTTGCTAAGACTTGGTGGACTCCTTGCCACCCAGGTATGAGGCTATGATAGCTTCTAAAGGCTATTTAACAAAATATTAGATCATAGTCAATTAGAATTTAAGAAGAAATAGGTTTCTTAAACGATATTTTTAAATTTATGAAGAATTTTAGTTTTTCACTGCTATTTCAATGATCGGCATAATATAGACCTTTTTTGTTGTTATTACCTATATCTTCTAAAGGGGTTATGTTACCTAAATTAAATGATTGTGGTATTGTTACTAATTAAATATACTAAGCTTTTATGAAAAAAAAATTTATGAAAATAGTGTTTGTAACAGGATTTTCCGATCTTAAACGTGCAGGTCGTTGGGCACTGCTATTTCCGTGAACACAGCTGTACATCTTTGGGATAGTAATCCATTTCTTCACATTTTGAAGCTTTTAGCTAGTGAAAATTTTCCTCAAGACCTCCTTTGCAACGAATACTTTTGTGATTCACTGTATATGTTATATATTATATTTTATCACATTACTGACATAGAAACAGTTGGAAGGGTATACAACATATACACTCTCATCTTCGTCTGACTGAAAACCTCTTCCACAAAAGCTCTCTCCTACATTTAAAAAGAGAGGCAATTAGTTACCTTTTCGATTTTTAAATCATATAAATAATAATGCAAAAGAACTTAAATAAATGACAAAGTCACTATATATGGTCAAGTAAAACATGTTTGGCCGCTATTTTTGTATTTGTTTACTTATTTGTACAAATAAACAAAAGTGAAGAATGAATAAGAGCGAGAGGGCAGATGCCGTAGTACATTTTCCCTTATCACAATAAAAACACACACATATACAAAGCAACAAGTGTTTGTTTTGGCAGCGGCTCAATATACATCGACCTCCTATATATATATACATATATCAAACCCACTTGTGCGCTACAACATTAACTTTAATTCCTTGATTAACTTTCATTTTTGGTAATTTACTTTTGCCGATGACTCTCACACGCAGCATTTACGCATACATGTACACATGTATATCGGGAGTCATCGATAGCTCGCATCTATCGGCAAAACAGGTGTGACTCGCGTGAAAGGAAGAGGAGTAAAAGGAAAGCATAAAAAACAGCCGAGAATTAGCGCTTTCGGCGAGATTGCTTATCAATTAAACCAACGCTGAACTCACTGGGGGGCCAGAGGGTGCCGGGGCCAATGTCGCCACTAAGCAAACAGCATTTATATCAATAGAAAGCCACGAAATCCGGACTCGCGCCCCAACAATCTCTGCCGGCACCGCGAAGCATACGCAGAAGAGGCACAGCAGCGGCAGCGGCAGCTTGGAGACTTCAGATTTCGCTTGGTTTTTGGCTGTTACATAACCATGCGGTTGCTGTGGCGCAGCTTGAGAGGATTGGTTCTGCACCACCGGCCACACAGACGCTTTCTGGCCACCATCTCCAGCACAGGCAATGACCAGCGGAAGCAGCAAAGTCACAAATGGAGCTCACCGGGCAGCAGAACCGAGAGATTGCTGTATGCCGCCTACTGGGCAGGAGGCCTGGCCTTGGGCTACCACTGGCTAAGCGACGGGCACAAACCCCTGCTGGCTGAGGCACAGGTGGTTCCGAGCGATGATGAGCAAGAGGCTCGGGCTCGCCTGTGGCACATCACCCCGAGGGCGGATTTACCCAACTACAAGACCGACCAGGTGGAGCAGCACAACTCCGCCAAAACGGGCATTTGGATCACCTATGGCCTGGGCGTCTATGATGTCACAGACTTTGCCGACAATCATCCCGGCGGCGATAAGATCCTAATGGCCGCCGGCAGTGCCATTGACCCCTTCTGGGCCATCTATCAGCAGCACAACACCCTGGAGGTGCTGGAGCTGCTCGAGGGTTTCCGCATCGGCAACTTGGAGGGTGTGGATTTGAAGCCTGGAGCCAGTGCTGCCGAGGACGAGCTGGGCTCGCCTTGGGCCCACGAACCGCAGCGCCATGCTTTGCTGAAGCCCGCCTCCAAGCGACCCTTTAACGCAGAGCCACCGATTGGACTCCTAGCCGAGCAGTTCCTCACGCCCAACGAGCTCTTCTACGTCCGTAACCACCTGCCGGTGCCAGTGATAAGTGCGGAGGAGTACGAGCTGGAAATCGAGAGTGGTTCATCGAAGAAGAAGGACCCGCTGACACTGAATCTGGAGGAGATCAAGGCCTTGCCCAAGCACTCGGTAACGGCGGCCATCATGTGCGGTGGCAATAGAAGATCCGAGATGACCAAGGTCAAGGCGGTGAAGGGTGAGTGGGTCTAGTGTGAATTTTAACCACCTAATCCTTTGAATTACCATCCCTTTTCCAGGTCTCTCGTGGGGCGCCGGAGCCGTGGGCAATGCCAAGTGGTCAGGAGCTCGTCTCTGCGATGTCCTGCGAGAGCAGGGTGTCCAGCCGGATGAGTCCAAGCATGTCATCTTCGAGGGCGCCGATCTGGATCCTACTTCCCATCCCTATGGAGCATCCATACCCCTGTCCAAGGCCCTGGATCCCCGCGGGGATGTAATCCTAGCCTACGAAATGAATGGCGAAACCCTAAGCCGGGATCATGGCTATCCCATACGGGTAATAGTGCCTGGGACAGTGGGAGCACGCAATGTCAAGTGGCTGACGAGGATCGTGGTAGCGGATAAGGAGTCGGACTCGCACTGGCAGCAAAACGACTACAAAGGCTTCAGTCCAAGCACAGACTGGGACACCGTGGACTTTAGCAAGTCGGATGCCATCCAGGCGATGCCAGTCACCTCGGCTATTTGTACGCCACAGCCGGGAGCCAGGGTGAAGCCGGATGACGACGATGGTCACATCACAGTCAGGGGATACGCGTGGAGCGGCGGTGGCAGGAAGATAGTACGTGTGGATCTGACCAGCGATGAGGGTAAGAGCTGGCATGTAGCTGAATTGGAGCAGGAGGATAGTCCCGATGGACGACACTATGGCTGGTCCTTGTGGACAGCTCGCCTGCCCATCTCTGAATCCAGCGGTAGTGATGTGGAAATCTGGGCCAAGGCCGTTGATTCGGCGTACAATGTCCAGCCGGAGAAGTTTGAGCACATCTGGAATCTACGTGGCGTGCTGGCCAATGCCTATCACAAGGTTAGGGTTAAGATTGCCTAGATTTAGCTCTAGCTCTGGCCAAGACTTCCAGTTGAGGATTCTTCTAATTGTTAAGAAATAAAAGACAAAGAAATTGATCCCTTAAGAGACTCCTAACCAACATTTTGGGGGCTTCCTAGTTACCGAACTAATTAAATTCCAATTCCCCTTCACTTACCCGAAGGCGAGGCATCCCTACTGCTCTGCATCTCCGCTGAGTTGGCCTTGCTGGAGGCAGAGGCGCTACTGCCGGAGCTGATGTTCGTTTCCTTCTCCATGCTGTTGTTTCTGGTTGCTGCCGCCGCCGCTGCTGCTGCAGCTGCCTTAATCTTGGCCAGCGGCAGGTCCGATTCGGTGTCCTTGCTGAATGCTCCAGAGGCTGAGATGGCACCGGCACTTCCAGGTGTGGCTGGGGCAAACGTTGAAGAAGCCGATGGATTGGTGGTGGTGGTGGAGGAGGAGGTGGATGCTATTCCCGTGGTAACTGGTGTTGCTGGGACTGCAGTTGATCCGCTTGTACCTGCTGTAGCAGCTGCTCCCCCGCCTCCGCCTCCTCCAGCCTGTGCCGCAGTCGATTTCTCCTCGTACTTCTCCACCAAAGTCTTAACCTTGCCCTGCTGATTGCTGCTGGCTGCCGAAGAACCCTTTCTATGCTTCTTGGCTGGGGGCAAGTCGACCACAACACTGGACTCGCTGGTGTCCTCCGACTCTACCTCCACCGCTGATTGGGAAGCGGTGGATGCAGCTCTCACAGGGGTAGATGCCGCCGATGCAGCTGCTGCCGAGCTTGATGAGGCTGCCGTTGAAGTAGAAGCCACCACCACATTTGTTTGGTTTGGCTGGGCCAACTTGCTGATGGTCTCCGTTTTCGTTGTCTCCGTCGGCTTGGGCGACGCCACCGAATTGGCTCGCACCAGACTTCTTCCTTTGCTGCGATTGGAGTTCCGGGAGGTCATCAGCATGGAGCAGCCAAGCTTGCGATGGAAGTCACCATACGGCTGCAGGAACTTCTTGTAGGCCTGCTTCACCAGGTTCATGACACTCACCGTGCAGGGCGTGAAGCCCAGGCGAACGGCAATGAGCTTCCACTGATTCTGGGAGGTCACGCGGTTGTAGCCGCCGCGTTTTTGTACCGCCCGAAATAGGCGGTAGAGATCCACATCCCGGCTTTGGATGGATGGCACCTTGTTGAGCGGCGTGCCCCTGTCATCCATGTACTTGTATAGCTGCGCCACAAAACGATCCTTCTCCTCGTGCGGCTCGTCATCGGATGAGTCCGAATCGATCTCGCCCTCGTCGTCGCTGGAGAGATTCGACAGGCCAAAGAGCGAGTCGCGGTCCCAGTGGGGCGGCAGGATACTGCTGTCGAGGAACTCGAGGGCCGCCTGCACAGCAGGCACATCCTGTTTGCTAGCCACTTCGCGAGTGAACTCGGTGGCCTCCTTCTTGGGCACCGTGTAGTAGCGGCCGTCCTTGAACGAGCGCACCAGGTACTCGTCCTTGACGCGGATGCGGACAGTAGCCTGGATAGGAAAAAGGAATCAATCACTACATTCTGTCTGAAAATATTCAAGCAATTCCCCTCACCTGTGCTGTGGGCGCCACAACGAGAGCTGGGAACCATTTCTCCTTGTCCTTCTTCTTCGACTCGGTCTCCACGCACACCACCTTGCCAATATTCTCCTCCTTCTCGTTCACCACCTCCTTGGCATCACTTTCATCATCGTCATCGGAACTATCCTCGTTCAGCTGGCCGCGCCTACGTCCCCGGCGTCCGCCCACCACGGGATTGCCAAAGTGTTCCGGATGCGTCAGCGGCAGCTGGTCCAGTGTCTCGCTCTCGTTAAAATGCCGCCCGCTCTTGAGGCACAGAGCCGTTCTCCTCAACGTTGTAATGTCGCCGTCATCGAAGACAACCGTATATTGAGAACAATCCTGAATCTTGGTTATGGTGGCCTCCACGATCTCCTTGCGATCCGGATGACGCACCTCTACGACGGCCCCCACGCGTAATTGGCCGGTGGGTGCCTTGATGGCGTCGTCGGAAACAATGCCAGAGCCCAGGCCCTGCTTGTAGGCAACCTTTACCTTGATGTTGCGCACCACCTTGCTGACCTTGGCCTCGCAGAAGGCGCCCTTATACTTGGCACTGACCTCCGTGCCCACGGGCAGCGATGGGGGATCGTCCATTTGCTGGGGAAAGAAATTAGAATTAGTTTTATTTCACCATGTCATGATTTGTTTTGGTTTACCTGCATCTTTAGCGAATCTGTTGTGTTATTGCCACTGTTCTAAGCTCTTCGCCTGAGCATGTCTTCTGCACTGCGCTTTTTAGTTGAATTCTCCGGTTTCTTAACCGAGATTTAATTGAATTCGCGTTCCTTCCTTTTGTTGTTTATCAGCCGTGCAGCGTTGCCGCTCTTCTTCTTGCTCCGCTGCCGCGCAGCATCGGCTGTACTATTGAAGCTGCCTCTGCTCTCTCTCTCTCGCTTCGTGGGCCACCCGCCCCCTAAGAGTGGAACGGCGCACCAAGCGATCTGTTCTCGCGGAATTCACTTTGCGGGCAGCTTTCAATTTGTCCCGCTGCCCGGATCTTAATTATGCACTGAGAAGGGCAAGTTAGCCAGTTGGTAGCACTTATAGGTGATAATTCGACGAAATCTTCTTTAGTTTACGTTTTTGGCGCATGAAATTTTCGCTAGAGCTGTCAAATCATCGATGGCAGCGCTATCGATGGCAGCGCTATCGATGACGTCGATTGTTTGGACTATTGCGATAGTAGCCCGAAATATAGCTGGCCACACTGGGGATCACCCACAATTTTGACACTTCTGCTTCTTCGTCTTCGCGTTTTTTTTTTATTGTGACACTGCAAGAGACGTTTATTGTGCATTATTTTAGTTAAATTCGTTTTTAAGCATATAGTTTAATATTTAATTTATTACGATGGCCGAATTTCTGGATTCCGAGGCCGAGGAATCTGAGGTAAGTCGCACTCACCGCTCAAAGGCGGACTTTTCGCGTTGCGTTGCGTTCTGTTGTAGGCGCGCGTACGTACTATGTGTATATGTGTGTATATCTGTGCGCGATAAATATACATACATATAAATATATACATATATATTGCATTTTCCTTGGACTTTTCTATTTTTTGCAGGAGGAGGAAGAATTGGACGTGCACGAGCGCAAGAAACTCAAGAAGTTGAAGGCCGCGGTCTCCGACAGCAGCGAGGAGGAAGAAGGTGCGTTTCTTTCCAGCGCGCGGCGAGCAGGGTGCGTGCCGCCGACAATAACACAATTGTGCAGCGGCGTTACTCCGCTTCGCTCTTTTCCAACGATCTCGGCTGTGTCTGCCCGGTGGACAGTACATACACATAAGTTCCAAGGGAGCGCGGGAAAGCGCAGCCCGCTTTGCTCCTAAATTTTTTTTTTTTTTTTGTTTACAACTTTGAGGTTATGTCTTGTGTTTTTACCGTGCTACCGTGGCCATGGCCAAGCCAACAACAATTAGCGCAGCCACCGCTCGGGTATGTGGCTTTGTTTCGGTGTGTGCGAAATGCGGCGAATTGGAGGAGCAGCTAACGCGGCTTCTTCGAGAAATTGCAATCGAAATTATGCTGCCTGCATCTCTTGGAATAATCAATGGATGGCAACTGCGGCAGCCATCAATGGATTTATTCCTATGTATCTCTGCACTTCCAATGGCAAATCACATAGTTTTAAATAAAAGTTGCGATTTCATCATAGGATAATTTTCATCATACCAAGTGGCGCTTCTTGTTCTTTCGGGCAATATTGTACATCAACATACTTGTCCAAACCTTTCCATTCTAGGCACTCTTCTAGTTACTTTATAGAAGATTATTTTATAGCAACTAGCGAGAAAGGAGGCAAAGCTTACTAGAACACGAAAGGAAACCGATGGGCAGGTGACAGCTTAACAGGTGCAAAAAAACAATACAGTGTTGTGTTATGGTTAAGGCATGCTCCAACGCTCTGGAAATTTAACCATTCTCCTCCCACCCCTGGGCGAGGAGCAACCAGTTGATCCGGATGTGTTCACCCTATTTTAAATATATTCTCTACAATTTACCCAAAACAGATGACGAGGAGCGGCTGCGCGAAGAGCTCAAGGATCTAATTGACGATAATCCCATCGAGGAGGATGACGGCAGTGGCGATGACTCTGACACCGGTAGCGGTGGCGATGACGAAGGCGGTGGAGGTAGCGGCAAAAAGCGTAAAAAGCATGAAGACGATGATCTGGACGATCGGCTGGAGGATGATGACTACGATTTGATTGAAGAGAATCTGGGTGTTAAAGTCGAGAGACGGGTAGGTTGAAGGTTCACCAGGAATTTCTTTATCTCTACTACATGTTAATTGTTATTTGATACTAGTAGAATTGTTATTGTTGCAGCCAAGACTAAAGAAACCATTAAAACTTTTCAAAAAAAAAAAAACCAGGAATTTAAGACATCGTTTTTATTGTACTTCCTCTCCTTTTAGAAACGGTTCAAGCGTCTGCGTCGCATCCATGACAATGAGAGCGATGGCGAGGAGCAGCATGTGGACGAGGGTTTGGCCCGCGAACAAATCGCCGAGCAGCTGTTCGATGAGAACGATGAGGTAGGTTGTGTAACCCCTCACATCGCGTTTATTAACCCTTTCCATACAACAGAGCGTTGAGCATCGCAGCGAGAGAAGTCCCAGAGAGGCGGATGACTTTGGCGAGGATGACTCGGAGTCGGATGCAGATGATTTCATTGTGGATGACAATGGACGTCCCATAGCCGAGAAGAAGAAGAAGCGAAGACCCATCTTTACAGATGCGTAAGTTGTTATCCTTCCCAACTATCTGTATCCTTTGATATAACCTGCCTTAATAGATCCCTGCAGGAGGGCCAGGACATCTTCGGCGTGGACTTTGACTACGACGACTTTTCCAAGTACGAGGAGGACGAGTACGAGGAAGATTCCGAGGGAGATGAGTACGACGATGATCTGGGCGCCGGCGAAGAATCCCGCGTCAAGAAGAAGAAGGCTCTCAAAAAGAAGGTGGCCAAGAAGACAATCTTCGACATTTATGAACCCAGCGAACTGAAGCGCGGTCACTTTACCGACTTGGACAATGAGATTCGCCAGACAGACATACCCGAGCGGATGCAGCTGCGCCAGGTGCCCGTCACTCCCGTCTTTGAGGGCTCCCATGAGCTGGATGACGAGGCCGACTGGATCTATAGGTTCGCCTTCTGCAAACAGACCGTTTCCGAGCAGGAAAAGGCCGACAGTCGCGAGAAACTGCGCAAGCCACCGACGGCAGTCAACAAGATCAAGCAGACCCTGGAGTTCATACGCAACCAGCAGTTGGAGGTGCCCTTCATTGCCTTCTACCGCAAAGAGTATGTCAAGCCAGAGCTAAACATCGACGACCTGTGGAAGATCTACTACTACGATGAGCGCTGGTGCCAGCTGACCGAGCGGAAGCGCAAGCTAAAAGCTCTCTTCGAGAAGATGCGACAGTTCCAGCTGGACACGCTCTGCGCGGATCCGGAAAAGCCACTCCCAGATGACGTCCGCCTGATGCCCGACAGTGACTTTGAGCGCCTGGCCGATGTCCAGTCGATGGAGGAGTTAAAGGACGTCCACATGTACTTCCTCCTGAACTACTCCCATGAGCTGCCGCGCATGCAGGCAGAGCAGCGACGCAAGCAGCTCCAAGAGCGTCGCGAGGCCAAGGCACGTCGCCAGGCGGCGGCTGCCGAGAATGGCGAGGATGCGGCGGCAGCGGCGACGGCGGAGGGAGCTCCAACCAACATACCCGAGCCGGAGAACGACGACGACGAGCAGGAGCTGGTGGACGATCAGCTGAAGCAGGCGCCCAACAGCAGTCCCTATGCGGTGTTCCGCAAGGCGGGCATCTGTGGCTTTGCCAAGCACTTTGGCCTCACGCCGGAACAGTTTGCGGAGAATTTGCGCGACAATTACCAGCGCAATGAGGTCACCCAGGAGAGCGTCGGTCCCACGGAGCTGGCCAAGCAGTATCTATCGCCGCGCTTCATGACCGTTGACGAGGTGCTGCACGCGGCCAAGTATGTGGTGGCCCGCCAGCTGGCCCAGGAGCCCCTGCTCCGCAAGACCATGCGGGAAGTGTACTTCGATAGGGCACGCCTCAACATTCGGCCCACCAAGAACGGCATGGTGCTAATCGACGAGAACTCGCCGGTGTATCCCATGAAGTATGTGGCCAAGAAGCCGGTGGGTGATCTCTTTGGCGACCAGTTCATCAAGCTGATGATGGCCGAGGAGGAGAAGCTGCTGGAGATCACATTTCTCGAGGAGTTCGAGGGCAATGCCAGTGCCAACGGGCCGCCCGGCGACTATGTGGAGGAGGCCAAGGCATTGTACCACCTCGATCAGTTCTCCAAGCATGTCCTCGAGTGGAATGCTCTGCGTGCCGACTGCGTGAAGCTGGCTTTGCAGAAGTGGGTCATCCCGGACCTGATCAAGGAGCTGCGCGCCACGCTGCATGAAGAGGCGCAGCAGTTCGTTCTGCGCTCCTGCACGGCCAAGCTGTACAAGTGGCTCAAGGTGGCACCCTACAAGCCACAGCTGCCCGCCGACTTTAACTACGATGAGTGGAGCACGCTGCGTGGCATCCGGGTGCTGGCCCTGGCCTACGATCCGGACCAGTCGGTGGCCGCCTTCTGTGCAGTAACCACCGTGGAGGGTGATATATCCGACTATCTGCGACTCCCGAACATCCTCAAGCGCAAGAACTCTCACAATGCCGAGGAAAAGGCCCAGAAGCTGGCCGATCTGCGCAAGCTGAGCGACTTCATCAAGATGAAAAAGCCGCACATAGTGGTGATTGGGGCAGAGTCACGCGACGCCCAAACCATCCAGGCGGACATCAAGGAGATACTCAAGGAGCTGGAGACATCCGAGCAGTTTCCGCCCATCGAGGTAGAGATTATCGACAACGAGCTGGCCAAGATCTATGCCAATTCCAAGAAGGGTGAGTCCGATTTCAAGGAGTACCCGGCTTTGCTCAAGCAGGCCGTCTCCCTGGCCCGCAAGATGCAGGATCCCCTCGTGGAATACTCGCAGCTGTGCGATGCGGATGACGAGATTCTCTGCCTGCGGTACCATCCGCTGCAGGAGCGGGTGCCGCGCGAACAGCTGCTGGAGCAGCTCAGTCTGGAGTTCATCAACCGGACCAGCGAGGTGGGCCTGGACATCAACCTAATGGTGCAGAATGCCCGCACCACCAACCTGCTGCAGTACACCTGCGGCCTGGGTCCGCGCAAGGGTCAGGCGTTGCTGAAGCTGCTCAAGCAGAGCAACCAGCGGCTGGAGAACCGCACCCAGCTGGTCACCGTGTGCCACCTGGGGCCGAAGGTCTTCATCAACTGCAGCGGCTTCATAAAGATCGATACATCCTCGCTGGGCGACAGTACTGAGGCGTATGTGGAGGTCCTCGACGGATCCCGTGTGCATCCCGAGACCTACGAGTGGGCCCGCAAGATGGCCATCGATGCCATGGAGTACGATGACGAGGAGACCAATCCGGCCGGAGCCCTTGAAGAAATTTTAGAGTCGCCGGAACGTCTCAAGGATCTCGATCTGGACGCCTTTGCCGTGGAGCTGGAGCGTCAGGGTTTTGGCAGCAAGAGCATCACCCTGTACGACATCCGGAACGAGCTGAGCTGCCTGTACAAGGACTATCGCTCGGAGTATACCAAGCCCAGTGCGGAGGAACTTTTCGACATGCTGACCAAGGAGACGCCCGACTCCTTCTACGTGGGCAAGTGCGTGACGGCCATGGTGACGGGCTTCACCTACCGCCGGCCGCAGGGCGAGCAGCTGGACAACGCGAATCCCGTGCGCATCGACACCAGCGACAGCTGGCAGTGTCCCTTCTGCCACAAGGATGACTTCCCCGAGCTATCGGAGGTGTGGAATCACTTTGATGCCAACGCCTGTCCCGGCCAGGCGTCAGGAGTGCGTGTGCGGCTGGAGAACGGCCTGCCCGGCTTTATACACATCAAGAATCTGTCGGATAAACAGGTTCGCAATCCGGAGGAGCGCGTCCGTGTCTCCCAGATGATTCATGTGCGGATCATTAAGATCGACATTGATCGGTTTTCGGTGGACTGCTCCTCGAAGACAGCAGACCTCAAGGATGTGAACAACGAGTGGCGGCCACGCAGGGATGCCTTTTACGACTTTGTCACCGAGGAGCTGGACAACCGGAAGGCCAGCGATGCGAAGGCCAAGGCGCTGAAGCGCAAGACCTACGCCCGCCGGGTTATAGCCCATCCCAGCTTCTTTAACAAATCCTATGCCGAGGTGGTGGCCATGCTGGCGGAGGCAGACCAGGGTGAGGTGGCCATACGACCGAGCAGCAAGTCCAAGGATCATCTAACCGCCACGTGGAAGGTGGCCGACCTCATCTTCCAGCACATTGATGTGCGCGAGGAAGGCAAGGAGAATGAGTACAGCCTGGGGCGCAGCCTCTGGATTGGCACCGAGGAGTTTGAGGATCTGGACGAGATCATAGCGCGACACATCAATCCTATGGCAGTAGCCGCCCGGGAGCTCATCCAGTACAAGTACTACAAGCCGAACAAGGCGCCGGCCAATGTCAACGAGCGCGACTTTATGGAGCAGGTGCTGCGCGACGAGAAGACGCGAGACCCCAAGAAGATCCACTACTTCTTCACGGCATCGTGGAGCATGCCCGGCAAGTTCCTGCTGTCCTACTTGCCCAAGACCAAGGTGCGGCACGAGTATGTGACGGTGATGCCCGAGGGCTATCGCTTCCGCGGCCAGATCTTCGACTCGATCAACAGTCTGCTGCGCTGGTTCAAGGAGCACTGGCTGGATCCGACTGCCTCGCCGGCCTTCACCTCGTCGGGCTCGAATGCCACCCCGCTGCATGGCCTGCACAGCATGCGTCCGCCGCCCTCGGCCTCGGCCTCCTTACTCTCCTCATCCCAGCCGCCGTACAGCCTCAGCAGTAATTTAAGCGGCACGCCTCGCAGTGCCATCAGTAGCTCCGGCGGTGTGGGCAGCTCCAGCACCAGCGGCGGTGGAGGAGCTAGTGGTGCTGGTGGTGGTGGTGGTGGCGGCAGTTCCAGCGCCTACTCCGTATCGCATTCCATTGTGAGCTATGGCGCCACCACAAACGCCTCCCTGGCGGCGGCAGCTGCCTCAGCGAGTGCTGCCTCCCACTATGGCGGCCTCTCGTCAACGCCCTCGTTTGGAGCCATCATCAACACTCCGTACACGCCCAGTGGCCAGACACCGTTCATGACGCCCTACACGCCGCATGCCTCGCAGACGCCGCGCTATGGCCACAATGTCCCAAGTCCCAGCTCCCAATCCTCGTCCAGCCAGCTGCATCACTATGGCAGCTCTGCCACAGGCACCACGCCCAGGAGCTACTATGACATGGGTGGTGGTGGAGCTGGCAGCGGCAGTGGCGGTTCGAATGCCTACAGCATGCAGCCGCATCACCAGCAACGTGCCAAAGAGAACCTCGACTGGCAGCTGGCCAATGATTCCTGGGCAAGACGCAGACCACAATCCCAGCAGCAACAGCAGCAGCAGCAACAACAACAGCAGCAGCACCATCATCCGCAGCAGCAGGGAATGGGCATGAACATGGGCATGGGAATGGGTGGCAGCGGTGGAGGTTACAACTCCACCCCTGGCAATGATTACCACAGCAGCAGCGGGCACAATCGCAGCATGGGAGTTAACCATGGACATGGACATGGACACGGGCATGGACATGGGCATGGGCATGGGCATGGGCATGGGCATGGGCATGGTCATGGGCACGGTCATGGTCACGGGCACGGCTCGGGAGCATTATCCTCGAAGGTGTCTGTGCGGAGTACGCCGCGGACCAACACCTCGCCGCACTCGATGAATCTGGGCGATGCCACGCCCCTCTACGACGAGAACTAACTAACGTAAAGAACACTAACATAACTATATATAGCATGTACGGAACGAGAACAGAACCGAACAGAACAGAGATCAGAGAACAGAACACAGAACCCTACAATAATAATACACACACGCAGCTGGCGGAGAGGCAGCTGCACCCTAATCTTAGTAAGTTGATGTGCGTTTGGCATTGATCCTCAACGATAACTAGTGTTAAGTGCAAATCGAAACTAATCGCGTTATATATAAATATATAAAAACACCTCTATACATATAATCCGAAATTGTCAGGAGTCACGGCGACGAGTCCGAGGGAGTCAAGAGTGGAAAGTGAAAAGTCGAAACTCGGAAATCAGAAGTCAAAAGTCAAAGGTAGAAAGCAGCTAACAGCAACAGCTGAAGCTGAACTAAAGTTTGTGACGAAGGCGAAGGACGAAAAATAAATTTGAATTTTTTCTGACCAGAAACAGTATATGTTTGAGTTCTTATTTCTGGGAATTCCCTTAGCCTATGAGGCTATCCTTGGTATTTTGCCACAATATTATTTTTTTTAACAGTATCCCATTTTGCACCCAATTAAGGGGGGACATCTGAGTAACTTTTTTTAAAAATCGAAAAAATTTTTTTTTGCTTAAAAAATTCTTTAGGGTCATAAAAATAATATACCAAACGATAGAGTCCGGCAAATGTGTCTAAGTGTCGAAATTTTTCATTCTGCGGCGATGCCTCTCATGTAAATATATACGATCTTAAAACTTTAAACGCGTTTTTCTCAAAACCACTTTTTTTGAGTTGGCCGAAAACATAACTCAAACAAATCTTAACCGATCGAACTGAAATTTTGACAGTATATCCAAAATACCTATGGCTATCGACACACGTAGGATTTTTTTTTTTTTTCTTACTTTTTTTTTTATCAACAATTTTGTGACGTTTTTTTTTTCATGAAAATTGAAAATTTTAATTAATTACTCACCATTTTGCTAAAAATCAAAATATCGAAAAAATCCTACGTGTGTCGATAGCGGTTGAGATACAGAAACTAACAAAATTTAATTTTTTGTTCTTGATAAAAAATTAAGGACGTTAGGTTTTCGGCCATGGACCCCTTTCAAAAAAATAGGGCCTACGAAGACATGCTGCACAGCCGCCATTTTGTTTTCGATTTATAAAAAAAAAAAATTATTTTGTAGTTCACATCTAACATTATCAAACCAACTTTAAAATTTTTCGATTGGCTTTTTCATTTGGCCAAAAAAAATTCTAGAAAATGGGCTTTTTTTTTGCCAGTTACTCAGATGTCCCCCCTTTACCTTACCCTCTCCCTCTCCCACTCCTTAAATATTAAACATTTTCCCAATTGCAGACAGATATCTTCTAGACTCCAACTATTATCCCGAGTAAAAGGCAACTCCATTATTCATTTTGTACAGTGTATTTCATATCAAAGTGGAAATATTAACGATTTGTGGTGGAAACATAACTCTGGAATCACGGAATGAAGCTGTTTCAGGTCCCAAGGTCTCGAAACCGCAAAGGTTTACTTCTGGTTAACTCCGCGCCTGATCATATAGACCAGCGTGATGCCAAGGGCGGCGGCGACCAGGGCCATTCCGATGTGGCGGCAGCTGGAATATACACATATATGGAATACACCGAGAGAAAAGAAGATAGAGAGCAGATGGTGAGAATCAAGAGTGAATACAAGGTAAACTTCGCATAAACCAAGACGATTTCTATTTTTTTTTTGGTGGGGGATTAATGCAAAATGCAGCATTGCTTGGGGGCGGCGGCGGTCTCTTGGTTCGCTTCAGTGGGCGTGGCACTAGATTTGGAACGGGGAGGGATGCACAAAACCAAGAGTCAACAAAAATCAAAAGCAAAGAAAGAAAATGCAAGGCAAAGTGGGGGAAAATTACAAAGTGCAGGGTTAGTTTCTCCACAAAATAAAAAATAAACATTATTTATTAGTAAATATTATTTGATAGGTTCTATATATACTACTATATACATTTTACACACACACATTTCTATTTACAGAAACTTACGGGGAATCCCTCTTCAAGCAGCCCTAACACTAGCTCTTGTAGAACCTGACTTTGGTGCTAGAGAATGACTTGAAGCTGGGAAAGAGGAGGCGATAGGTTGGGAAACAAAAGCAATTGTTTTAAAATAGGGAAACACAGACGAAGGGTTAGTAACTAGCGCTCTAATTTCTTATTTATACTTATTATTATTATTATGAATAAAAAATAGAAATAAAGAATAGGAGAAAAGAATTACCTAATTTGAAAAATCTAAGGAATATTACAAGATGAGTTTCTTAAAAAAGTACCCCCCTCTTAACCCTTATTTCAGTGTAATAAACATAGAAGTAAGCAGGCACTAAAAGAATCCCAGTAATCTTCCTAGGAAAAACCTACTAAAAATACAAATTTGTCAGGAAAATCTGGAATAAACAAGCCTCTACTCCAATAACTTGAACCATTTACAGGACGAAATGTACGGTAATTATCATTAAAATGGTAATGGCCAGGAACGCCATAGGCTTTCGGGGCACTTTCGAGGCTTCCAGTCGAATAATTGATTGAACAAACAGACGGCGGCAGTAATGGGTTAATGCTTAATAATATTAATATTGATTACGTCAGGCAACCAGGCCAAGCTCAGGCAAAGCTGCCTTTGGCTTGGCCACGAATGATGCTTCAGCTCTCAACGGAAATGAGATAACAAGATCGATTTCAATCAGGCAGCAGACAGGCAGGCGGCAGTCTCTTTTATTTACATAAATTTGATGGGTGATGGGTGGACTTTCATGCGAAGGGAGGACAATGTCTTGAATGCAATGCTCACCTAATAGGACCCTTCTTCTTGGCAATATCCTCGGCCGCCAAATCGCCAATGTAGAATTTCTTCAGGATCTCCCTAAAAATGATCAAAAGTCAAAACAATTTGCTAACCATACACGAGCCAGCAGCAGCCGCTCTCTGCCCACCTCGCCTCCGAGCTGTGGCCGACGTCATTGAACTCCTTGGTGCCATCTCGACCGGCCACCTCCAACAGTGAGTCCTCGCCGCCGGGATGCTGCAATGGTTTTTAAGCAGGGGAGTTGTGATAATGAGTTCCTCCCACCCAGAACGAGCACACTAACCTCCAGCAGAAACTTGGTCACGTCGTACACCCTGTTGTCGATAATCAGCCAGAGGTCATTGGGCTTGTTGTGCTCCTTCACGGTGGCCAGCGAGATTTCCTTGCTCATTTTAGTGACTGTGTTTAGTGCCTGCCTGCTGCTGCTCCTGCTCCTGCTTTCCGGAATCCGGATTTTCAATGCGAACCTGTTGGGGCCCCAAAAAAGTAAGTAGGGGCCAGTGTGGCCGCCGCTCCACCGCTCGAATATACCAAGGAGCTCCTCAAAAATATACTAAGCTCGAGGGGATCGTAAATGAGTAAAATACAAATTTATCAAAATTTACAAATAAATTTTATTTTGACATTTAAAAATAAAAGTCGACGAAAAACTTGTTGTTTTTTTTTTAATTCGAAAAATAAAAGTTGAAACTGAGCGGTCTATTATAATCGTAAATATAAAAAAAAAAAATGTTTTTAAATCATCAATAAAATAAAATCATTAAATCATTAAATCATAAAATCATCAATAAAATAAAATCAAAATATTATAAAATCACGAACAGACGGACGTTTAGTATGAAGATTTAATAACCCAAAAAATTAATTTATTAATTAATGCCTTTTTTTAATTTAATTAATTTAATTTAATTTAATTCGGATTTGTTGTTGGGTTAGGCCTGTGGACAAACCTTTTAAGCCTGGATTAAAATGTATCTGATTTTCAACCCCTCATGTTGTTGTTAAAATTATGCATTAATTTTATTTTGGAAAGTGGTTCTGAGTTAGTTTTTATTAAGTTAATAAGTCTGCATACTACATTTAAAAATTAAAGAAATTCCAATGTTGTGTTAATTTTTGAAAATTTTAACGATGTACCCCCTTATCGAAATTTAGAAAAATTATTACAAATTATTTTTCTTTCCAACATGGCTTGAAAGACTCGCCTGTTAATGCTGATCAAGAATATATATGGTTTATGGGGTCGGAAATGACTTCTTCACTAAGTTGTAAGCTTCTGACAGAAATTCAAATACCCTCAAAAGGGTATTCAATTTAAATTTAAATATTCCCCGACGAATTTAAACATTTAAGCTTACTTTTTTTTACTATACAAATATTTGATATAGATAAATAAATAACTTGTAAATTAATAAATACTCAAACTGCATTCTTTACCTAGCGGATTCGTGGTTTCTTGCACAAAGCAAAGTCCAAACGATGGCAGAAACCTCCTTCGGAAACCAAAAGAAAATACCAGAGCAAGTTTATTTTTAAGCACACCAATAGTAGATTTATTATTTAGCCGAATGCTCACTACATGGATTAATTAAATTTTGAGTTTATTGAATACTTGTGTTTTAACTACGCCGTGTGGCGGTAAGATCAAGTTTATGAGATTTGGATTTTGGATTCTGGGTTTGGTGAGAAAATCTAGAGAGCGCCGCCACGCAGACGCAGGACCAAATGCAAAGTGGACTCCTTCTGGATGTTGTAATCGGACAAGGTGCGTCCGTCCTCCAGCTGCTTTCCGGCAAAGATCAGACGCTGCTGGTCTGGGGGAATGCCCTCCTTGTCCTGGATCTTGGCCTTGACGTTCTCGATGGTGTCGGAGGGCTCGACCTCCAGGGTGATGGTCTTGCCAGTCAAAGTCTTGACGAAGATCTGCATGCCTCCGCGCAGACGCAGAACCAAGTGAAGGGTCGACTCCTTCTGGATGTTGTAGTCAGAGAGAGTGCGACCATCCTCCAGCTGCTTTCCGGCAAAGATCAGACGCTGCTGGTCTGGGGGAATGCCCTCCTTGTCCTGGATCTTGGCCTTGACGTTCTCAATGGTATCGGAGGGCTCGACCTCAAGGGTGATGGTCTTGCCGGTCAAAGTCTTGACGAAGATCTGCATGCCTCCACGCAGACGCAGAACCAAGTGAAGGGTAGACTCCTTCTGGATGTTGTAATCGGACAGGGTGCGTCCGTCCTCCAGCTGCTTTCCGGCAAAGATTAGACGCTGCTGGTCTGGGGGAATGCCCTCCTTGTCCTGGATCTTGGCCTTGACGTTCTCGATGGTGTCGGAGGGCTCGACCTCAAGGGTGATGGTCTTGCCAGTCAAAGTCTTGACGAAGATCTGCATGCCTCCGCGCAGACGCAGAACCAAGTGAAGGGTCGACTCCTTCTGGATGTTGTAGTCAGAGAGAGTGCGACCATCCTCCAGCTGCTTTCCGGCAAAGATCAGACGCTGCTGGTCTGGGGGAATGCCCTCCTTGTCCTGGATCTTGGCCTTGACGTTCTCAATGGTATCGGAGGGCTCGACCTCAAGGGTGATGGTCTTGCCGGTCAAAGTCTTGACGAAGATCTGCATGCCTCCACGCAGACGCAGAACCAAGTGAAGGGTAGACTCCTTCTGGATGTTGTAATCGGACAAGGTGCGTCCGTCCTCCAGCTGCTTTCCGGCAAAGATCAGACGCTGCTGGTCTGGGGGAATGCCCTCCTTGTCCTGGATCTTGGCCTTTACGTTCTCAATGGTATCGGAGGGCTCGACCTCAAGGGTGATGGTCTTGCCGGTCAAAGTCTTGACGAAGATCTGCATGCCTCCACGCAGACGCAGAACCAAGTGAAGGGTGGACTCCTTCTGGATGTTGTAATCGGACAGGGTGCGTCCGTCCTCCAGCTGCTTTCCGGCAAAGATCAGACGCTGCTGGTCTGGGGGAATGCCCTCCTTGTCCTGGATCTTGGCCTTGACGTTCTCGATTGTGTCGGAGGGCTCGACCTCAAGGGTGATAGTCTTGCCGGTCAAAGTCTTGACGAAGATTTGCATGTTGGCTGTGGGCGGAGAAAAAAAAATCAAATTCAGTCGTGTTTGTGTGTATATGAAATTTGGCAGGAAAGTGCGCAATTGATTTTCTGCGTAGTGACCCAGTTCTCGTGACCCAGTAACATACACACACACAGGCGTACTTCTGGGTTTTCCCCCGAATGTTTTCACAACTGAATACTTAATAATTTCGCCATGAAACGTCGAATTTACGACAATGACTAATCGGAAATTTAGAAGAAAAAATGGCCCTGGAAGCACAGCCACGCACTCATTCCCCCATTTTCTTTATTCTTAGCTGCACTTCTCTGCTGCGACGCCATTTTGGATGCAGTTTGGAAGGGGGCACACAAAAGAACTAAGAAAAAAAAACCGAATTTTTCATTCTGCAGTTGCTCACCTATTGGCTTGACTTTGTATAAATTAATTTAATTTTATTTATTCTCGTTCTACAATTTGAGTCCGTGTTTAAAAACTTGCTTTCTTTTTTTTCTGCTTTATCGTTCTCCTATTTCTCACAACGATGCTTCGCGAGCGACTTTATAGGCAGCATTTTTCATTCTACATTTACTCACCTTATTGGCTTGACTTTGTATAAATTAATTTAATTGTATTTCTGCACTTTTTAACAATTCACAGAGTCCGTGTTTAAAAACTTGCTTTCTTTTTCTGCTTTATTCTCCACTATTTTCTCAACTGCCAGATGCAAAGCGAGCGACCCGTATTTATAGAGGGCGGTGGGTATTTGTCGGACTAGATATTCGTCTCGCTCACTCTAAGACGACAATTGTGCTCGGATTGCTTTGTTAGCTGATTTGTAATGAGCTATCGGCTTGACACATAAGAAAAACATACAATTTGGAACTTAAACCTCAAGTATTGCCAAGAATATCGTTCGTGTTTAAATTAGAAATGGTCAAAATTAGGCATTGAAAACAAAATGCGTAGTGCATTTGCTTTCTCGCTCGCGCTCATGGACATCATAGCCGAGCTATCGATAAGTTCGATGTGGGCTTTTACAACACTGTCCAATGTGTATGTTTGTAATTATATATGCGTGTGATGTGAATGTATATGTTCTAGCTGTATTTTTTTCTTTGTTTGGCGAGTTAAACGACCTTTTTTGTTTTGACGCTGCATGATTTGTCTTCGCTTTGGTCAACAGCCTCAGACAAGACCCCCACAAGCACACGCATATATACATACATATTGGGGCAGACCTCACTTTTTCATTTCCCCAAAGCATATACACACATATATACACTTGCATGCACGCACATGTGTGTGTGTGCACACTGATTCGTGACTAACTGCATCTGGAACGTTCGCTTACTGTAAAAATTGAATTGCTGATGAAATGTGATGTTAGATGATGTCAGCTTTTCGAGCGGTGATGTAACGAAACTATCACTAAACCCCCAATATTTTAAAATCCAGATTTATTTATTTTTTATATTAATATGAAATACCAATTTATTACTGCAATTGTTAAATATTGACCCAATAATTCGCTGCCATCGAAATGTATTTAATTTACTTAACCTTACGATGAACCTTAACCCCTGGTGACCGCAGTAAATGCTCGCTGTCTTTATACAATTTGTTTCTTTTATTCGGTTTTGTGGGTTCTTTGTGGATTTCGTATGTTTGTTTTTAAATGCAAGCCACTGACGTGCCGACCACACACACTCAAACGAAATACGCCGCCAGCTGAGCCATTTTATCCTTGGGCTGCCTTCCACCGCGTCCGCCACGTCCCCCGCCGCCACCCGGTGCGCCCGCTCCTCCGGCAGCCACCGCTCCACCTGGCCCAGCGGCAGCGGGTCCGCCGGCAGCGCCACCGCCGCGTCCCACCTTGCCGCCCCGGGAACCGCCTCCACTGCGAACGGGTCGTGACGCCACCGCCCGATGCTTCTCCACCAAATGCGAGAAATCCGTGGAGCAGAAGATGCAGCCGGTCTTTTCCTCGCTGCCATCCTTGAATTTGCTCTTGTCGGATTTATACACCACGTTCACCTGCTGCGCCCCGCACTCCTGGCACTTGGCCTCTGCAAGGACAAATAATGATTAAAGCCAGGACAAACAGTGAGATGCCAAGACCCACCTTCCACTGTGATCTTGGTGGCGCCCTTGAAGCAATTGATGATCACATCACACCGATTGCAGCCCAGCTTCCAAGTGGGCGCCAGGGTGCAGTCCAGCACCAAGACGCCGGTGGGACACTCAACGCAGCCGGAGATGCCCAGCGTGTTTAGCGAGTGCGGGCAGGTGGAGTGCGTGCAGGTGTTGCAGCCGCCCAGATTGGGCATGTCGCTGAACGGCGGATGGTTGTAGCAGTAGGGACAGAACGGATACGACCGTCCCTTGACGCCCGTGGAGAAGGCCAGCAGATCAAAGTCATCCAGCGGGCACTTGAACTCGCGATACACCTTGACATTGCCCATGGGCAGGGAGTAGGTCTCGTCGCAGTGCGAGCAGTGCAGCCGGGCGGGCTTCGTCTGCGAGGGGGAGAGAGAGAGAGAAACCAGGGATTAGCTTGGAGCAGGCACCTCCATCGTGAGTTACCCACCTGTATATACTTCATGTACCGTCGACACTTGCCACAGCGCGAATGCGCCTTGCCCGACTCCGCCAGCGGCGAGAAGGAGACCTCAAAGAGCGCATCCATGTTGGCAATGTTCTTCACAAAGTACATGAACTTCAGCTTGAAGATTTGGATGGCGTGGCGCAGCACGTCCTGGAAATCGGCCGAGCCCTGGGCAATTAGCGTCAGCATCCGTTCCACCTCGGATCGCATGGTGGGCAGCACCAGTTCCGGATCGATCTTCTGATAGCCGTGCACCAGCACAATGCCCAGCGTCGTGGGTATCAGCTTCCGTCCGTTCTCGATGTGCACGTAGTTCCGCTGGCAGATGTTGTTGATGTGCACCGGAATGGAGGCGTCCGTT
This sequence comes from Drosophila kikkawai, assembly GCF_030179895.1. Taxonomy (NCBI): domain Eukaryota; kingdom Metazoa; phylum Arthropoda; class Insecta; order Diptera; family Drosophilidae; genus Drosophila; species Drosophila kikkawai. The sequence continues at coordinate 8,489,546 of NC_091733.1, read as the reverse complement.
CCGATGCCGTGCTGCTCCATTAGCGTTATCAGCTCCGCCTCGGTGAGATAATCTGGCGGCCCCGTCTGGCTCTCCGCCAGCCGGACATCGTTGATGGCCACCTGAGTGCCCTGGACAAACGGCGGCATTGGCTCGTCCCGGCCAAAGGCCTGCCAGGTCATCACCTTGGTGAAGCCAGCGTCGAGCAGGACATTCGCCGTGCAGGTGAACGTCTCAAGGCCCACGCTCAGCTTGGCCGTGGTGACGCGGTATTTCAAGTCGCGCGACACCGTGCCCATAAAGTGCCGGCAGATGAACTCATAGACGCGCCAGGTATCGCGATCAAAGTCACTCCGGTTGCCCAGCTTCATGGGCGTGATTGGTGGATGGTCGCCCGCGTCCTTGCCCTTACGCGGCGTCTGCAGGTCACCCAGAATGGTGCGTGCCTCGTCCCCAAAATCGCCCGACGGCTGCAGCACACGGAGCACGGCCGGCAGGTCAAAGTTGGCCGGATACTGGTTGGTCTCCGTTCGCGGATAGCTGATGTAGCCCTGCGTGTACAAGCGCTCCGCTATCTGCATGGCCTGGAACGGGCCAATGCCCAGCCCGGAGCTGCATATCCGCATCAGTTCCACGGTGTTCAGGGCCTGGGGCTTGCTCTTGAATGCCTCCTTGCTGCCCACGCTCTCCACCCTGAAAGATCATAGCGAAAAGAGAAGAACGAAGGGTTAGCGACAAGGATTAGGAAGCTGTTAGGGGAGCTGTCTTACGTGGCCTCCTTCTGCTCCTTGACACGATTCAGCAGCATGATGGCCACATCCTTCTTGAAGACGCGTCCGCGCGCCCACTCCAGCGTGAACTCCGGCTGGCCGGCGAGCAGCTGCAGATACCAGAAGCTCTCCGGCTTGAAGGTTTGGATGTCGTCGTGACGCTTCACACAGAAGCCCAGCGTGGGCGTCTGGCAGGGGCCGTAGGAGATTAGCGAGGAGTCCAGGTCGCCGTAACGATCCTGGAAGAACTTCGTCTGGAAGCGGGTGAAGGCACAGCCAATTCGCAAGTCCAGCTCCTGTCGCGCATCCACAGACTTGGCCTCGTTCTCGTTGGGATGCCCCAAAGTCTCCATGGCGCCCTTGATGTCCTTGTCGGTAATGGCGGAGAAGTGGGCACGATAGGTCACCTGGCGGCTGTACACATTGTGGATGACGTGCTGCACTGCGTCCATTACCTCAAAGCAGATATTCTCGCCCTCCTTGTCGCAATCCAGCCAAAGAACCAGATAATCGCAGCCACGCGCCTCCTGCGCCAGAAAGGATCGCATGTGCTGCTTGGGGTTCGTCTCCTTCTTCTCGGTGGGACAGCCGAAGAGCTCCACGGGATCCACCTTGTCCCACGAATTGTACTTGCTGATGAAGTCCAGCGACATCACGTGCCCGCACACCGACGTCATCCGAAAGTGGACGCTGCCTTCGTTGCGGAAGCTGCCCGTCCACTCGTGCGTAGAACAGCCGTTGCCGGTGCCTGGCTTAGGATTACGGATTATTATTATATTCCGTGGGCAAACGGAGATTTTACACAAACTCACCCCGCTTGGCGGTGCAGCGGCCGTTGGAGAGGATGCCCGCCAGCGAGGCTGCCAGCGAGGGCTTCTCGGCCACCATCAGCACGCTCTTCATGGCCTAAATATAATTGATGACTTTTTCGCTATTTTCTATTCGCGCAGAACTCGCTCTGTGCTGCTCTGCTTCTGCTCTTCTCGCCAGCCCTCTCTCTGTCACTCGCATGGGTTTGGCCCGCAGGGAGCAGCGTTCTGGGTTGCCGTTGCCGGTTTATTGCTCGCTCTTGGGCTCCTCTTTGCGGAGTGCCTGCTGCTGGTTTCCGGTTCTGGGCCGGAGCGGGAATGCTTCGGATTCAGCTTGCTTCGGTTCGCCCACGCATGAGATTTTCCTGCTGTCAATAAGCCGGTCGTTTTGCCGAAATGTTTGTTAATGATATTTTCGCAAAAAAAAAAAATAGTTTGCTGTGTGACCGTGGCGCGGGCGTTGCAATAAGCCAGCAAAAAGTCTGCCCCGGGAATATACCAAAAAAGGCTGAATATACCAACTGCTGCTAGCTGGTTTACCGACGAGTTGGCAGCACTGGCACCGCTGAAAGCACTTTTTATTTTTTTTTTGTGCGGCGCCTTCGGAATTTCGGACGACACGCAGGAGCAATGGCAACGATTTTCTTCGCCGAGCCCGAGTTGGTGGTCGGCCACGGCCGCAGGGTGCTGTTCGTCAACCCCGACGACCTGCAGATTTTTAAGGAGATCGAGCTGCCGCCTGATCTGGCCACGTGCGGCCTCAAGGTACCCGAGCCCGGATCCTGTCCAGCCACTGGACCCGGCCCCGGCCAGGAGCAACAGCCTGCCGCTGCTGGTGGAGCTGCAAAGCAGCGGGAAGCAACAGCTTCGGGATCTGGTTCCGCGGCCGAGGTGGCGGTGCAGAATGTAAGCTACTCGCCGGACGGACAGCTGCTGGCCGTGACCACGTCCGGCGCGCAGAAGGCCCTGCTGCTCTACCGCGCCCGCCCGGAGCATGCCCGCCTGCTGTCCGCTCGGCCGCTGGCCCGCGCCGCCAGCGCCTTGCGCTTTTGCAGCGACAGCAGCTCCGTGTTGGTCACGGACAAGACGGGCGACTGCTACCAGTACGACTGCGTGGAAGTGGAGGCTGCTCCGCGCCTCCTCCTCGGCCACCTGAGCGTGGTGTACGACATTCTTTGGTCCGAGGACCAGCAGCACATCATTACCTGCGACCGGGACGACAAAATACGCGTCACCAACTATCCCGCCACCTTCGACATACACAGCTATTGCCTCGGGCATCGGGAGTTTGTGTCGGGTCTTGCCTTGCTCACCGATCGGCACATTGCCTCCGCCTCCGGCGACAAGACGCTGCGCATATGGAACTTCATCGAGGGCAAGGAGCTGCTGGTGCACGAGCTGCCGGCGCCGGCGATGCGTATGCAGGTGCGTGAACTGGAAACGGACAAGGTCTTCCAGGCGGCGATGCTATTATACGATTATGAGGATGCTCTGGCCCTGTTCCACCTGGAACGGAGCGGCCGAGAGAGCTGGGCAATCAACCTCACGCAGCTGGTGCGGGCGGACGCAGGTGCCTGGAACATTTGCAACTTTACTTTAACCGCCAACCGGATCTATGTGACAGGGGCGGTGAACGAACGCCTGGAGCTGCGGGTGTACGACAGCGCCACGGGCATACCATCCAAAGGAGTGCCCGAGGGCTGGCTGAAGATGGTGCTGGAGGGGCTGCATGCCCTGCCGGATGCGGATGGCAACTGTGTGAACTTTCAGCCCGAGGACCTGTCCGTTTGGTTCAAGAAGCGATTCGACAATGTCAGCGACTATTTGGAGCGCAAGAAGCGGCGCATCGAGGAGCAGCAGCAGCAGAAGAGCAACTAAGTAACCAAACCCGTATCTTTACATAGCATTTAATATTAGCGTATGGAGAAGAGCAACGGACTATGTATGACAAGCCTGTTTCGTGGACATAATATATATATCTGTATATGTGTGTAAATCCCTTCGTGGTTAAGTCTACTGTGGGCTTCCTAGACGGGCTTGTAGTCCAGCTTGCTCTCCAGCTTCTTGTTGTCCGAGACCTTGCGCACTGCCTTCATGAAGTCCTCCTGGATCACATACTCCCGCTCGGCGCTGCAGCAGGGAGAGATTGGGGAACTGGTTAGAGGGGTGCTACTCCCTTCTTCTGGTTGTACACTCACCGGATGGCAAAGAGACCCGCCTCTGTGCACACATTCCGCAGATCAGCGCCGTTGAAGTTGTCCGACAGCTTCACAATGGCCTCGTAATCGATCTCGCCATGCTTGGCGATCTTCAGGGCGTGAATCTTAAGGATTTCCAGACTAAAGAGAATATAGAAGTCATGTTAATGGGGGTTCCATGGTTCGTATAAAATTGTAGCTTTCTGACTCATTTTCTGGTAGCTTTGTTTGCGCTCCCCAAGATAAGCAGTAAGTCCACAGAATGTATATAATTAGCCTGGCTTTTGAGGCAGATATCTAATCAATGGAAGGACAGGACTGTCGCATAAATCACACCCAGGTGATCCATCTACTTCGAAGCCAGTTAAGAGCCACTCACCGGGCCTGCTCATTCGGCAGCGGAATTTCAATCTTGCGGTCCAGGCGACCAGGACGCAACAAGGCAGGATCCAGGGTGTCCGGCCGATTGGTGGCCATGATCATCTTAACCTGGCCCAGGGAATCGAAGCCATCCATCTGGTTGAGCAGCTCCATCAGTGTGCGCTGTATCTCGCGATCCGCCGAGGTGCCCTCGGAGAAGCGTCGTCCACCAATGGCGTCGATTTCGTCCATGAATATGATGCAGGGCTGGTGGTCGCGGGCGTAGTTGAACATCTCGCGAATGAGACGGGCACTCTCGCCAATGTACTTGTCCACAATGGCCGAGGACACCACCTTGAGGAAGTTGGCGTCCAGCTGGGAGGCCACGGCGCGGGCTAGCAGAGTCTTGCCCGTGCCGGGGGGTCCGTACAGCAGGCAGCCCTTGGGCGGCGTGATGCCAACGCGCAGGAAGAGCTCCGGGTTGAGGAGCGGCAACTCGATCACCTCGCGCAGCTCACGAATCTGCTCGGTGAGGCCGCCAATGGCCGAGTAGGTAACATCGCCGGGGTCCTCGTGCGACATGTTGTACACCAGCGGGTCCACCTCGCGTGGCAGATACCGCATAATGGTCAGCGTGGTCATGTCGAGGGCCACACGGGTGCCAGACTTGAGCTTCGCCTTGTCCAGCTGTCGCCGGCATCCGACCACGTAGCGGGGTCCATTGGTGGCCTTCACAATGACTGGAAAACAAAGGAAGCATGTAAAACACATACACACACACAATACGCCCCGCGGGAAGCTGGAATCTCACATTTATCCTCGGTGAGCTGCTTCAGCACTTCGCCTACGATCTGACCCACGCTCTGCAGCGCCTTCAGGTCGTTCTCCGACTTGTCGTACAGCTTGGTCAGCTCCTTGATCTCCTCGCGCTCTGAAATGGGGAACAAACGATGAGGATTCGCCAACAAACTAATGGGGGCCGGCGGCGCAGAACGTACTTTCTTTGAGACGGCCCTCGATCTCCTTGTGCTCCAACAGCTTCTTTCTGTAGTCGGAGAAGGCTTTCACCCTCATATTGTCGGGCAGTGGCGTGGCGGTCACGGTCATCTTGTAACTTTTCTTAAACTCTCAGTAGGCAACGCTTAACAAATCAACAAATTCTTTAGACAAATTTCGTGAGTTGCAGTTTTGCTTTTTCAGAGTGACCAGCTCGGCTATATTCTTCGATAAATATATTCAGCAGGGTCACACTCGGTCAGCGAAGGCACTATCGATAGCCAATTAGTCCGGTTAAAAACCAAACACAAAATATTTTAAACTTTCTGTTAAATATTTTACATAGAGTTAACATGGTTATGTTAACGTAATGCATATGGCCACGGTGCTGTTAAATAATGGTTACGTTAAGGTTTAAATTTAAACATGAAGTTAGTCGCTTTTTCTTTAAATTTGGAAATATATAAAAAAAAGGATAAAATTAGTATGCCTTAGTAAAAGAATTTATAATATATTAACCTACATAGCAGCTAATGCTCTTAAAACATACGTTAGCAATTATTTTGTATACCAACTGTTAGGTTTATATAAATAAATACAAAATATTAACCTAATTTGTGAAATTGGTATAAATTATTATTGATTAAAGCAAATTATTTGGCATTAGTTGAACAGGTGCGACTTAAAAAAAAAATAAATAAAAAATTCTCAAGAGCTTGATAAATAATACAAAACAATACATTTTGTTAACAATTTAAGGGGTAATTCCACCACAAGTGGGTTGAACCAACAAAAGCCTTTGTTGCCTCAGAGTTTTGTCTGCTTGCCAGATGTACGCATGTTTAGCAAAAAAAAAAATAAATAAATAAATAAATATAATAAAAATACAAACCAGTGTTTAAATACAATGTACTGTTTAATTACCCTTTTTTGCACTTTGTTCCACAAATCACCAACACAGGCTCGCCTTTTTCAATTAATTTTTATTTGTTTTGTGTTTGACAATTTCTCCTAAGAAAGACTTAAAGGTAGCCTGCTGACAAAAAAAAAAGAAAATATATTAAAAATAGAAATAAAAGCTTGCTAAATGGCCTTCTTGCGTCCCATTGAAATAAATTCTAAAACATAAAACATGAAAATGGGAAACGAACCAAGCCTCAGCTCCAGAGAGCCGATAAAAGGACGTGGGCTTGAACACAGAGCGGGGGGATTGGGAACTAAGATCACAACAAATTGGATGACTTCTATTCCCGCTAGTTGCATGCTTTGTTGTCTTTTCGATGTCGGATGTGGGATACTGTGTAAATGCGGGCTCCTCACAGAGGCTTCTTGCTGCTGGTTTGACTGAATGCGGAGAGAAACATTATGTTTACGATTAGTTTAGTTTGGCGGGCGATTTTGTTCATTCGACTGCTCCTGCTTCTGATCCTTCTTAGAGCTCGTCGTGGCCAAGGAACTTCTTGAGGTAGGCCTGCAGCTCCGGGAGCCGGCGACTGCCCTCGTACTCGCTCTGCCGCTGGCCATTCTTGTAAAGGAACAGCGTGGGATAGCCCTCCACCTGCTGGTCAATGCAAATCTGCTTGTTCTCCGGCGCCGTGCAGTCCACCTTGGCGATCTTCACGCCACTCTGGTGGGCCTGGTGCGTCTCCGTGGCCAGCTGCTCCCAGGTGGGCTGCAGCTTCTGGCAGTGTCCGCACCATGGAGCATAGAACTTGATGAAGGCCACGCCATCGGCGATGGACTCGTCGAATTCCGCCTCGCCGGTCAGCTGCTGGGCTGTAAGCTTCTTGGCTACCTCCTCCTCGGCATCAGCATCCTCCTTCTTGGCAGCTTCATCGCCAGCGGTCTTGTCCTCGTCGCTCTTCTTCAGGGGCACACCCACCATCTTCTCTACATAGGTCTTCAGCGTGTCCAGGTCTCGGGAGCCAGAGTACTTCTCAATCTTCTTGCCATCCTCGATCCAGAGCAGCGTGGGATAGCCCTTCACCTCAAAGTCCTGGCAAATGGAACGGAACTGGGTGCAGTCGATCTTCGAGATGGTAACGGCGGGCTCCGGCACCAGCTCCTTGGCCAGAGTTTCCCAGGTGGGAGCCAAGCGCTGTGAACATAATGGGTAGGGTAAAATGGGTTTAATGGAAGCCAAAAAATTATCAACCAATTAAAGATGGTTTTGGCTCAAAGAATCTTTCCTTCCAAGGTTAATTACCTGACAATGACTGCACCAGGGAGCAAAGAACTTGACGAAGTGATTGCCGCTGGACACATGCTTGGCAAAGGTCTCCTCGTTGAGATCCACCACCTTGCCAAGATTGGCATTCTCGCCCACCTCCTCACGCTTGGTTGCCACGCTCAAATCCGCCTCGGCCAGTGTGCTCAGCTCCTGGTTAAGGAAGTCGGTGATGGCGGGCAAGTCGCGGGTTCCCTTGAATTTCACAGACTCCTCCTCGCCCAGCTTGAAGAGACGCAGTGTGGGATAGCCGGTAACCTGGTGGGCGCCGCACAGGGTCTGGTGTTTGGTGCAGTCTACCTTGGCGATAATCACCTTTGGTTCGTCCACGTTCATGATCTCCGCCAGCTGCTCCCACAGGGGCTGCAGGCGCTTGCAGTGACCGCACCTGATTATAAATCAAAAAAGGTGTAATTTTAATATTTTTATAAACGAAACTCTATAAATATTAATATACTTTTTAAATATTTTTAAATTTATTTTAAAACTGCAAAAATCGCTTAATCGATAATCAATTTTGGTGGCTGCACACAAACGGGGACAAAACAATGAGCCCTGATAAGGCTTTGTGCTCCGTCCTGTGTGTGCTTTGTGCCGAACAAAGAGTTTATCATCGAGCGAGTCGCAGTTCAAGTTCCCTCCTACTCCCCCTCTTGATGCGTCTAATCGCCTTGCAAAGACCACTTCCTAGCAACATAATTGGAACCAATCAAATTAGCCCATAGACACAGCTCCGATGGCTGTGATAAGGCTAAGGGAGAGCACTGACCAGAGCGCTTAGTGTGTCAATCAAGGGACGGGGGCTAGCAGGGGGGATTTCTGGAAACTAAAGCCCCTGTGATCGTCTTATCAGTGAACGTGCCACTCGATTGCGTCTGGGCCATGACGAATCTCTTCGGTTGCGCGGATCTTCGCTTGCCTGACCAAATCGGGCCGAGGGTCATGCCAGATCTTCAGGAGACACATACAGCCAGCTGCACCAACACCAACATCCATTCACCTGCCCTAATATGCGAGTATGTGCCTACATTAACATACATAAAAAGATGTTCCCGCTTTCAAATTCGCTGAATTTGATGAGGGATTAGGTTGGCTCGTTTACGAAATACTTTAGATCCATTTGAAGATCATTATTTATAAATAAATATATAGGAAAATATACACATATGAGACACAAGGGCCAAACTTTAAACCCATTTACTGACTACTTTGCAAAACTGACGGTTCATCAGCGAAATTGCAGACCGGAACACAAACGGTGATTATGTGTGCGTGGCTTGGTCACATCAAATCAACGATGTGGACCGCTGCGATTCGCCGGCAGAAGTTGACCGAAATTGGACTTGGACATGGACTGGGGAAGCACAAATCGAACTACTACTACTACTCACCAGGGTGCAAAAAACTTGACGAAGACATTGCCGCCGGCAATAGCGACATCAAAGGTGTCGGGGTCCAGCTCCACGGCGAACTGTTTCTCAGCCTGCTTGCCGGCAGAGGGGTCCTCGTCCTGGGCCGCGTGGGCAGCGGCGGACATCAGCAGGGCACAAGCCGCGATCGACAGAATTGACTTGGCCAACATGTTGCGAATAACAAAGGAGCTACTTTAACGCAGAGACTTTCAAATGACCAAATTCTGACACCAAATAAGTTTTATTTAGCCTCAGTGTGACCGTGGAACTTTCGAACAATAATACCGTCCGGTGCTTAAGGCAAATTTACAACAAAAAAAAAATAATAATAATAATACTAAAATAATTAATAACTCAACAAAGGACTAAATAAATTTAAAAATACTGTACATTTCTTAAACTTCATCTTATTTATATCATAGTTGTACAAATTTTTGTTTTGTTTTTAATAACCGATTGGAACGTTAGAATTTGAATATAACGGAATAACTTAGATGTTATGTTAGACTTAAATTTTATACCTCTATTATTATAGAGATATTTACGTACGCATACTGTATATACGTTCTTATTTTATAGTATATATAGAAATTAAGTTTAAGTGCACTTGTGCAATGGTAATAAATCTACAAATTGAAGGAATTATTAGACTGGTGTCGGAAGCTGGTCACCTGCTTGTGCTTTTGCGAGGAACTCGAGGATGTGATGCTCGTATTACGACAATGCTTATTTATGGGAGAGACTGTTTTCGCTCGCAGCCGTTCCTGTCCATGTCCCGAGCCAGATTTGGGCTGTGTTTGAATGCCATAACATATCTCCGCCGCCAAGCTGAGGTGGATAAACAATAAAATGATTTAAGCTTTCAACCCGAAGAGCTTTTAACCTAAAAAGGATCTACGAACCGCTTCTCCTTCTCGTTTTCTTCCTTTTGCTTGGCCACCTGTATCTTTATTTGGCGTATCCGTTGTGAAAGCTTCTGGCGTTCCACGCGCATGATCTCCAGGTTACAGTAGCCCTTCTGGCAAATGGACTTGGCCAGATCGACGTCCTTCTGCAGCTTGTGTGCCTTTGCTCCCTACAACCAAATTACTATCATGATCATCCTGATTATAACATGTTCCCCACCTTCTTCTCCTTGACTCTGTCAAAGTGGCGATGGTTGGCCATCTGGAACGTGGTGATGAACTCGATGTTTAGGCTGAACGGCTCCGGGTGGAAGAACTGCTTGAAGTTGCTGGGCATCGTGTTGTTCACCTGGCGACCGCGCACTTTGTTGCGGCAGACGGGACACTCAAATACCGGTGCATCGGTGGGCGTGCGGCCCGCACAGACCTTGACGCACTTATCGCACGCTACGTGGTGGCAGGCGAGGAGGAAGAACTTGGACTTCTTCTGGACGTACTGTTCGCAGCAGCTATTGCAATGGATCCATAGATTTGGTGCCTCCGGATCGGACGTGGTCATGCTGGGAGCGGAAGCTCCTGGCTTAATATTGATTGCAGGCAGCTTCGTTGCCATTATTAGGACTACAAATTTTAACAAAACGCAAAAAGATGTCCGCCTCTTCCAGGACTATCGATAGATCGGTAAAGGGCAGGGATTTGAAAGAGCGAACCGGGAATAGGTAACGAGCTTAGGTTAAGGGAATTAAGAGAATTAAGAACTTCCAATTGAGAAGTTTGGCACTCTAGCTGTAGCTTTTTCCGCGGGGTGGCAACTCCACAGCAACAAAAGCAACAGCAGCAAGCAAAGCAAAGCAGTTTCTGGCGGGACACGAAGCAGTTAAACAGTTTTAAAGCCGTTTCTGGCGGCAAGGTGGCAGCCTCGCCGAGCGGCGGTTTTTTCAGCGCGCATTTTCGAAAAATCAGCTATCTATGGCTGATCGCGAATTATACCGATATGGGTCGAAATCGCGATATAGGGGAAAACTGCCTTGAAGAAGAGTGTCAGAAGAGTGAAGACGTGAGGTTTTGCCAATCTGCAGATATCGGGCTATATATGTATATACCACAGCGATATAAAAGGATCTTTGGAAAACCCTGCCTTCTTTAGCTTGCGGACTCGTTAACCAAGTTGTTTGCCGATCTCGTCGAAAAGGTGAGTTTTCGTCGTCACTATGGTTCCGCGGAAAATGGTTGTTCTGCTCCTGCGAGTTGCCGTGGTGCACCTTCTTTTCCTCCTGCAACTTCGCCCTGCCCAGCGTCTTTTTCGGCTCCTGGCCTTCCTCTGGCGTCGGGGCTTTCCTCTTTTCGCCGCTGTAAATGGCAGCCAACGCGGCCAGCTCCGTCAAGTTGCCCCGGAAATTGGAGCACTGCAATTTTCCGGGTTCAATCGTTAATTGGTCGAATGCGGACATTTTTGCATATTTTTCCCGGGACTCTTCTTGCAGTTAACTTTTTACAGTTACTTTTCGAGTGACAAGTGAAATCCGTAATGAGAGGCGTTAGGAGTTTTTAAGCCGACTCAGGGTCGTTGACCTCGAGCCGGCTCAAACTACTAATTAATTAATTAATTAATTTTAATTTTTTTCTTTAGCAATCTGATTGGGAATCCAAAATACGGAAAACCACCGTTTTCCACAGTCTCATGGACCAAAATTACGTGTTGAACAAACTGAAAATGCCAGACAAGGCCGAGCAGCTGGACAGGGAATACCTGACGCTGTACAGCAACCTAGACAAGTTCAAAAGGACGCCGTTCTATATTATATTAGACGACCTGCATGTTACGGTCGGAGAGTATAAGTTCAAAGTCCTAACGATAATAGGGACGAGCGTGGACGGCGTCCTGAGCCGGGTGCTCTCGGTGCGGCTGTCACACAAACGAAGGAGGCTGGGCGCGACTGAGGTGGCCCTCGACCTGAGGAACCTTCTTCACGCCGGAAAGTGCCTCGAGGTGTACGACAACATAATGGCGGTGGTGAGCGATCAGTGTATCCTTAACACCCAGTGTAAGAAGATCCTGACGCTCCCGATGATTCCGGACTACGACCATTTAGTAGTCACCGTCTCCCGAAAATTTTCGGTGACAGAAACAGTCCTAAAAGGGTTTTTACAAGATTTAAAAACGAACCCCAGCCCAGAAGTCGAGCGGTACCTGGAGCGGGCCCCTCAAGCCGCAAGGAACTTCTACCGCGAGGATGAGGGCACACGGCACTCGCGACTTCTTGGAGGCCAACACCGTGAAGCTGGAGAACCTCGGCCGCGGCTGGAAGGGGGCAATTGCAAAGGCGTGTCGGGAAGCCGGGTCCTCTGAGCCGACCTTCGTCATTCGCCTCATCGGGCTGATAGTCGCTGAGGCCCAGGAGAGTGAGTATCTCCAGTTTATCAGCAGCATCCTCTAATAAATTGCCTTTCCAGAACACATGAGCCTGGGCCGTTAAAACTGGATCTGAAATCCGGCAGCGCTGCCACTCTGCCGCCGGATTCAAGCCAGCTAATGCCTTTTCTGCCGTTTATTGGCTTTATTGGCTTAATTATCTGCTTAATCAATTGATCGATCTTACATACTTAGAAAATATCCTTTATTCAAATCTCGGCTATAAAAAACAGTTTCGCAAATGGGCGCACTGGTCCCGTATTGCATGTGAAATTTTTTAATCCTTTAATTAAAGTTGTGGGCGAGCTCCTGCATCGGCGTCGCTCAGAGTTGGTGGCCGGAATGGCGTTGGCCTTGCGCGTGGCCCAATTTGCTCCGGGTCCGGCGATTTTCTGGCCGCAAGATCGTCGGCGGCTGTTACACCTGTGCACCCTCACCACCACAGCCGCGTCTGCCAGGTAAGCGTTCCGCCGTCCTAATTAGCAATCGGCATTAAAATTCAATTACCACTCTACAGCGATAACCTGCGGAGAGCATTTCAAGCGAAATGAAATTTATGAGACGGGCTGGGATGCCAGCACGCCCATCGAGAAGCCAAAGACCGAGCATATCAGCCACAGTAGCAGCGACAGCTCTTCCCCGCCGGCGCCGCTGGTCACGAAGACGCAGGATGAGCAGCGAAAGGAGCCGGACACGATCAAATCGAAGCGGGAACAGATGCGGGACAACATGCAGGACTACATTTTCACCCGCTACTTTAACTACGTCAAAAACTATGACAAGAACTTCCCCAAGGCCATGCAGCTGTACCGGGTGTTCTTTGACGGCATCAAGGACTTCTTCGGTGACATGAAGCGCTTTCTGAAGATTGCCCGCATAGCCAACGACTCGCCACAGGGTATCCGGGCCCTGAATCGTCAGGAACTGGAGCTGTACATGCAAATGCCGCGGGACATGATGAAGGTGGCACCGGCTCTAATCGGCTGCTCTCTGTGGGCGAAATGCGTATGACGACGACACGATTACGATGCTGACAAACATCGGGGAAAACACCAGCCAAACAGAAATGATTTCGCTAAGGATACTTGGAAGATTTCTACCTGGTTTTTTTGTCTCTCGGGTACTCCACGTGCACGGAAAAAAACTGGGCACAAATTAGTTTTTTTAACTGATCATATTTTTGTGTATTATATAGTTCGACTTAAAAATAAGTGTTAGTGTTGGCGCATGCGCTCGATGGGATCTCTGGGTCGGATGCGGTACCGCTTGGATGTGGAGCCACTGGAGGGCGACAGATCGCTGTTGTACTGGTTGTCCAGCGTCTGCGTGCGCTTTCGCTTGAGAGGATGGACGTCATCCTTTTCGCCTGCATCCCGGCTAGCAGGGCGCACCAAGGAGCCGGCTATGGAGGCACAGCGTCGGATGAGAGAACCCGAGCCCGAGCTCGGGCCGGAGTTCTCCTTATCGCCGCGCAGGCTGGCCGGCAGCCGCATTACGGAGCTCACCAGCGACCACAGACCCTGACCTTGACCCTGTTTTTTGTCATTGCGCGTGGACGCGTTAGTTGGCAAGAACACCTCATCATCGTCGTCCTCTTGCTCGCCCACGTCCTGGACACCGCTAAAGGTCTTTGACTGTTGGCAGTCTCGCAGCGGAGGACGTGGCCTGGGGCGGGGCGGCGGCGGCGGCGGCTGTGCCTCATGGGCCTTCTCCTTGCTGGGCGAAAACTCGCCGCTTAGCTGGCGTGCAACAGTCGCCTGACGTCGCCGTTCCTGAGGGTCGGGTGTGCCCGGATTCGGCGTATAAAAGTGCTCTCTGCTCTCCTCGCAGTCTTCGCCGTCTCCGTCACCTTCTCCATGCTCCATGGCTTTCAGAAGCTGCCTGCTTTTTGGCGGAGTCTCGAACTTGATCTGCTTCTTGTTAATCCCTGTTCCGGGCACCCGGAAAGGTGTAATGGGCGGCACATGCAGCTCCGCGGACTCCGATGTGGAGCGGATGATCTCGACGCTCTCGCAGGAGTTGTAGACCGTGGAGGAGGTCTCGCGCGAATTGGAGTTTGTCCTGGTTATAATGATCGATTCGGTGGTAAGCTTCTGGGCGGAGAGGATTAACTGCCGCTTGTAGGGATCGCCGGCTTGCGAGCTGGAGCTGGCTCCGTGAGCACTGGACTCGCTTTGGGTACGCCGCATGGCCGGCGAGAGTCGTAAGTCCAGGGCGGAGGATCCTCCAGCAGCCGGGCCGCCCTCTGTGGAGTGATTGTTGTGGTCACTGAGGTCAAGTCGCACCCGTCGCTGAATTTCTCCATGCCCAGGCTGAGATAGCATCCCGCCATGCTCCACAAAGGCCTTCTGTATGCTCTTGGACATCACCTGGCGCAGGGGCGTGGCAGCGCTCATTTTGTTGCGTCCGCTAATTTTCCAGGCGCGCTGCTGCTGCATCGGCTGCTGGACGAGATTGTTCTCGGCGGCGGGACTGGATTCCTCCTGGTAAATGCTGGACACATGGCCCCCATTGGAGGCGTTGAAGGCAATCGGCTCCTTGGGCTTGGCAAACACCGATTCCACTTGCAGGGGCGTTGAAGTTGATCTAATGACCTTTCCCTTCACCACTGTTTCCGGCGGATTCACAACCAACTGGCCAATGGAGCGGCGAATGGAGCTGTTGCCGCAGGAGGAGAAGGAGGAGAGATTCCGGATCGAGGAGACGCTGTCGCTGATGAACTCCTCATGGGTAATGCGGTTCTTGGCCTTCCAGTGCATATTGATCACCGAAATGGGCGTCACGCCCGGCGACGTTTGCGTGGAGATGGTGGTGCTATTGATGGCGCATTTACCATTCGGAGCCTTCTTCACCGTCACCTTGGAGGCCTCGGTGTCGCAGGTTAGATCGTTGATGGTGCTGGCTCCCGAGCAGTCCTGCTGCCGGTCCACACACTTGCTGAACTCCCGCAGATCCTCGATGTGCGTGTAGTTGCGCTTGCACTTGCGGCACCGCAGCGGCAGGTGGCAGCTCTCAATGTGGGCCAGCAGCTCGCCGTGCATGGCCTCTTGGAGCAGCAGCGGCCGCTGCTCGCAAATTGGACAGAACACATAGATGGTGGTCACGCCCGATTCCATTTGCATGCGGTGCTCCGTGATTCTGCCGGCGCTGGAGGTAACACCTAGTGGTAATGGCTCTCGCACAGCAATGGCGTGGGCGTTGAACTGATGCTTCTGGCGGCATTTGCCGCAACAAAAAATCCGCTTGCAAATGTGGCACTTGCCCTGGTTGATTAATTAATTAATTTATTATTGTTATTTATTCAGGCTATTTAGGAGGCTTACCTCGTCGGGCTGTCGCATGGTTAGGCCATTGAGAATAGACATTAAGTTCGGAAATTGCGAATTTTACATAGGAAATAGAAAAAAACCGAGCTCACCTATACACCTGCGCCAAAAGCAACGGCTTCTTCGTTAGGTATGGTGACTCACAAGTGGGGATAGATATCGATCACGGAAGGAGATGAAATGAAATCACTAAAAATAACCTCATTTTGGCCGTTTGCAGTGTATATCCCCTCTTAAGGCTATGTATAAAAATAAATCGTTTATTAATTAATTGGAATTTCTTTCAAAATGTATTTAAATAATCGCAAAAAAAGGCTTATTGTCATTACAAATCTCTCTGAGGGTCACAAGACAAAGAGAAAGTAATAAACTTTAAGCAAGCAAAATAATTAAAAATAGATCTCAATCCAAAATAATATTACAAAAATTAAAAAACACATTTTTGTGCTAAATGTAAGCAAGTAAAAAAGTCCCCAAAACAGGATTCCAGGACTCAAGAAAAGATTTCTTTTAGTTGAAAAAAATAACTAAAACAAATCAAATTATTTAAAAAAAGACATAATAAAAATCAAATCATTAAAAAAAACCCAATAAAAGTTCAAATAAAATATGATTAAAAATCCTTTGGCCTGGGCTGAGATGCATTCACCACTCCCCTTAGCTTTTCCATCGACATGGCCTCCTCGTGGACATGGAATCGATGCAGAAGAAAGCTGCGCAGGTCCTGCCCCTTGTCATCGACCACGGTGTCCACGAAGATGGTTCGCGAAAGGACGCACTTTACGCGGGCTGAAAAGATGCGCATCCGCTTGCCCTGCAGTTGGTTGAAGAAGTCAGAGCGCACCGCATCACGCATATCCGTAGACCAGGTCCGCTCCAAGGTGTCCGGTTCGATGCCGATTAGACGCACTTCCATCGCCTGGCCGGGTTCCTTCTGATGAAAAATGTCTTCTTAGATTCTTTAATTTCTATTTCTTTGGAAACCCCACCTGGTGACGCTTCTCGCACACGAAAATCTCGCTCGGTTTGTACGCTAGTCGGTCAATTCCGTTGTCCAACAGACGCACTGTCACCTTCGTATCCTCCGCCTGGATGACGACCACCCTCTCATACCGCTTGAGATTCCTCACGATAACAATCTCCCCAGCCTTTGGTTTTTGGTGCTGGCGCCGGTTCTCCTCCACCTCGTAGTGCACATGCACCTCTTGGCCCAGTTGGCTCATCGGTTGACTAAAGAAATAGAACTGGGTGGGGTACAGTTCGTTCAGACGCACTGCCAGCTGGACGGGGCTGTAGCACTGGGAAAAGTGAGTTAAAAACCCATTAAAACCGATGGTTCGAAGATTTGATTTTAGATGCACTCACATTCAGCACTTGGAAGCGAAAATCCCCCTCGCCGGGGTAGTTAGCCGGCGGCTGCAGCTCCTCCCTCCACATGATGTGGCGATAGTGACAGTACCGCCGGAAGCAATCACCATAGGACGACATTTGGTCGCACAGGGATAGCTTCGCCAGCTGGGAGCTTGGCTTATCCTTTAACCGACGACACTCGGACAGAACACGCAGCCAGTGATCGGGACGGGGTAGCTGGTGCCACACAATGAAGTCGGCCAGCTCCCAGAGACGATCGAAGTCGGACTGCTGGAGCAGTACCACGGATTTGCAAGGACACGATGACACGTAATTCTTATACAACAGGGAAAACCGAAATTTAAATCTCGTCCAGCTAGTGGGGGAGGTATAGTGGATGAGCTGATCAATGGGGCCGCACTTCACCTTATCCACCATATCATCCGTGACCAAGAGAACGAGGGGCAGGCTCTGGAGTCGCCACTGGGTGGCCGTCGTTAGGCCACCATCGTCGTATATGCCCTCCGATCGGAAGCCTGCCCGCGTCAGCTTGTGTCTGAGATCCAGCACTTCCTCCTTGGTGTGGCACATCACCACGATCCGTTCCTTGCTCAGTGTCCTGTCTCGGAGCAGCTGCACCAGGGAACGGCTCTCCTCCCCCGGTCTAATCAGGTTTACTTCTAGGCCTGCTCCGCCATAGACTGTGGCCTCCAGGGGATCCTTAAAGACAATGAGCACATCGGGCACAAGCGGCAGCAGGCTCTTTTGCATCAGTGTCCCTGGCCAGAGGCGCGTGGTGACAAACAGTTGGCTCCCATCAGGGCCAAAGTTTAAGAGCTGGATGATCCAATCGACCATTTTCGCTGTGGTATCCGGCTGACGGCGCATCATGCCTGATAGGTTGTCCAGGGCCAGACACTTCACCGAGTCGAGGTCGAAAATAGGTGCCTCTTTGGTGTGCCATTCCTTGAGCAGGACCAGCATATCCGGTGTGGTCACAAGGATGCCCACGGAATGGCTCAGTCTGTCGGCCACCTCTTGGACATTGCCCTTCTCCCACAGGTAGACGACCTGGTCATGGGGAATCTGACTCCCCCCAGGGTCCAGCGGGTTCAAGAGCTTTATGATCCACTGCAGGATCTGGTTGCCGTTCCGCTGGTTGAAGCACACCACGATGCTGATGGGCCCATAGTGCTCCTCGGTGCACAGGAGCATCTGCTCATGGGTTCGCTGGCACAGGCTGGGCAGGTAGCACCAGGTTTTGCCAATATTCTCAGGTCCTACGGCCACCAGGGATTTGCCACACGACACATGTGGCCAGGCGTATCTCTGGGCTCCCCGAGCCTGGTGGCCATTTCCCAAACCATCCAACATTGTCTTCATGGTGGCCTGAATGGTGGTATTTAAGTCCACCACGCCGGACATGTCATAGCAGGGAACGATCAGATCCCGACTCCAGGCCAGGACGCCAAATTGGGAGCGGGCGAAGCCTACCCTCCCTGATGCCATGGTGGACCTCGCTGAATCTATAGTTGATGATCTGGACGAAGAAGAGGCCTTGCCAAGTCGGCTCCTTGCCTGTACCAAGGCCTCCATATGGCATTGACTGCCACCTACATGGTTGTAATCTACCTTTTGATCTTCTGGTGGAGTTTGCCATCCCTCCAAGTCGGCTTCTTCTGGCAGGGATTCCTTTAAGGACTCCGGTTTATCCTTCACTGAACCCTTTCCTCGGGTAAGAGCACGAGTACTACATACTAATTCCGAAGCCTTCTCCTTATTCTCCAGGTTCTTTAAGGATTTAACCACTGAATTCTGTGCCTTACCATTTTCTTTTTTAAGGATCCCAGTTTCCTCTTTGAAGGCACCCGTGATAAGGGCCAGCATTTCGGCCTTGTTTTCCGATTTAGTCAGCCTGTCCAGGCGCTCCTTGAACTTCTCCACTGGCGGCAGGGCAGTGTGTATGACAAAGTCAACGGGCAGCCCCTCGAACATCTCCAAACAGTCGTCGCAGGCAACAAAAACTTGCTGGATGTACTGAAAATAAACAAGGTTTTCCAATAAAAGCACTCAAACATTTAATTTATAGCCAACTACTTACGCCCTGCGACCACAATAGCACCATTTGACGGGTCGCCTGTTGGTCTGCTTCCAGCAGCATTGTGTTTATGTCGCGATTGCCCATCTCCGATTTCACTTGCCTGGCCTCCTCATTCTGCTGACAGATCACTAAAATGCTGCACGTGCGCAGATCTTTGGCCTGAATTGTGGCCGCCATGAAGTCGAGGAGAGCCTCACGGGACCTGGGACTGGCAAAGGTGATGGGAACACCATGGGACTCGGACTTAAAGCTGGGTACCTCGGTGGTCTCTTTACCCAATGAGAATTGCACACACTTTTTTGCCGAATCATCACTTTTAGGCGAGAAGTCACAAGAGTCTCTGTCCCTTCCCGGAGGGGCACTACGAAAAATAAACAAAATGAAAGGCAATGCCTTTAATAAATAAATAAAAAAAGAAGGGGAATCTCACCCGTTGCGCCGCATCTAGATACCACCGAGGACAACCAAAGAAGAATTGGAAAGAACAATAAGAAAAATGGCAGTCTTAAAGTTTCAAATTTTTAAATGATTCGGTCTATCGATAGCGGGTGTCGGAACTTATCGATAACACAAACGGCCAAGAAAAACATCATCGATGTTCGATATTTTACACTACTTCCATCACTATTTCATATCTTTTAACAATTCGCATGAAATTCAACGTATTTCGCACGTTTCCAAAAAGAGTATCTGCTAATATTGGCCAAAACCAGCATAGTTAATTGTTGTTGTTTGGTTGTTAAGAGGCGACGCAATGCTGGACAACGACACCAGCAATAACAACAACAACAACAGCGGAAATCCACAAAACCTGCCACTCGGCGACCTAAAGTTTTCGCTCTCTGGCCAGGACGGTGTCCGGAAATATGTGCCAGCCTTGGTAGGTGGTTATAAGTAGCGATACCTGGAGCTAAAGACTAACCTTTACTGTACGCAGGACGAGCACTGGGTGCGCCGGGAGAAGCCCTTTGGCAGCTATATCTGCCTCATGGGCTCGTACGGCCGGCTGAAATCCGGAGCCGCCTTGGAGGAGTGGACCTTTGCGGCGAACAACTGTTGCCAGGACATGGAGTTCCTACTAGGCTTAAGTCAGCACGAGTGAGTATGGGGTAAAGCCCCAGGGATTTTGATTATTATTTAATTCTTCCCTCTAGATTCTGGTCTTACATGGTCTACGAGGAGTCGGCCATGGCTGCCGTTGTGACCTTCTTGCAGCGCGCCAATCCCTACTATATGCAGGCCGAGCCCGGCAAGGCGGACAGCCCGGAGAGGGAAAAGGACCTGCAATCGGCCACTGAACTTTACGGCCAGCTTCTGGATTTTGTGGTGCGTCTGGTGCTGCGTCTATCCACCTCCAAGGAGTCGACCTCGGAGTGGATCAGCCCGCAGCAGCACAGTAACCTGTTGTACAGCAACTACCTGATATCGGTGCCCATGATCTTTGATTTGATCATCGCCGTGGGCGATGCGGAGCCCTCGAATATGGAGCTGCTGCGCCAGATTGTTGGGAATGTGCTCCGCCTGCAGCCGGAGTACAGGAAGGACCTTAAGGAAGCGCTGCTCTTCTACGAAAGCGCCTTCCTTAGCATGCAGATCCAGGTGGAGAACGAGGGCTGTGAGGGGGCTGGCGGCGGTGCGCCCTTGGATGCTGACCTGGAGACGCCCTACGATGATGTCGTGCTCTTTGCCATGGACTGTGCCTACACGCTGCGCCTGCTGCTGCTGCTCTGCCCGGAACTGGTGGAGGTCATCGAACAATTGCGGCTGGTTCAAAGGTATGTTCCAAGTGTTTTTTTTTTTTAATATTTCCTCATCCTGGCATCGCCTCTCCTTCAGCATTGCCAACTTCTACGACCTTACGGTGCCCATGCTGTACAAAAACATTTATATGGTCAACCCCCTGGCCAGTTCCCTGCGCTGGCTGAACGAGACCCGACAGCAGTTCCTTTTCGACGTCCGACGCGTGATCACAGTGCAAATGGCGGAGGGACGTGGCCAGCAGCTGGTGGAACTGCTGCAGGAGTGCCTCTCCGCCCAGGCCTTTGTGGTGGACTACCAGCGGCAGTTTCCCCTAGAACAGGACATGGACCTGGTGCTGCAAAGGTGTCCCAATATGTAAGTCATCGTAAATTCCGGGTTAAGAAATCATTTTAAAGAAATTATAATATTACAGAAAAAACTACAAGATTGACTTTGTGATATCCGGCTACCAGAAGGCCCTGAGCAGCTGTCCCAGTGGCATCATGGCCGACGACATGGCCAGCAACCTGGACTCGGAGCAGGACGACGACGAGGAGGACGACGAGGAGAACTCCTCGCCCATTTCCACTTTGCCCTCGCCAAACGCAAATGGTGCCACGCGGGACCTCGACTTGGAGGTGGCCGCCGTGCTGGACGTGCTGCCCGATTTGGGCATTGGTTTCATCCGTAGTTTGCTTTCACGCTACGACGATAGCGAACAGGCCATTGCCGCCATTCTGGATGACAATCTGCCGCCGGATCTGGCGCAAATGGACCGACAAAAGGAGTATATACCGCCCGATCCGCAGGATAAGCAGCAGCGCCAGACCGGCATCCGTCACTTCAATGTCCATGACGGCGATCGCTATGATGTCCTGACGCGGGACCAGCCCGAGTGCGTGATAAAGCAGGGCAAAGGGTTGCCGGGGGCGCCGCGCAATGCGGAGCAGCTGCTGGACGACAAGCGGGATCTGGCGCAGCTAAAGCAGCGCTATCAGGAGTACGCCATGGTGGAGGAGACTCCACTGGAGAACGGTGAATATGATGACGAGTACGACGATAGCTACGAGGCTCTGAACGAGGGACAAGCACCGCCGGTGAGCCTGCTGCGGGCTAAGCTCCAGGCAGCCGCCTCCAATTCCGCCTATGAGGCACAGGACCAGGAGGACGACGATGATGACGAGAGCAGTGGCAGCGGCTCAGATGCGGAGCCAGCGAAACGCAATGCAGCTGATTTCTGTGAGAATCCGGAGGTGACACGGGCTCGTTACCAGCAGCGACAACTGGCCAAGTACGGTCATAGAAGTGGCGGCGGCGGAGGAGGCGGAGGAGCACAGACTGGCAGCTCTGTGGTGGGCGCACCCAAGGGCCAGGGACAATCGCAGCAGACTCAGCGCAATCGTGGACAAAAAGAGGCCCACAAATCCTCGCGTGCCAATCACAATCGCAAGGCTGGAGCGGCCTTTAAGCGTAGCAAGGGTATGATGGGTTAACCCTCAGATCCAGCTCAAAGCTCAGTAAAATAAATGTATTTATACGTAGAATCCATGTACACAAGTGCCTTTTAAATCTGTGCTTCATTTTGGAAAGGGTTTGATTCATCTTTGATTTTTATTTTTTCACTTTTAATGTTCACGGTCCTTGGATTGAATCTCTCAGATCTGTGGTTTTAGGAGTAACATGCTTAAAGCCATGCGACTTGTAAATATAACATCGGCTTCATTATGCTAATATTTGGTAAAGGTACAAAAATATATAGATAGTTAATCCCACAAAAAAAGAACAAGGAATAATAGTAATCGAGTTGGGGTTAATCACAGGCCGCCCGAAGCTGCATATCCAGATACTGCTGGTTCAGGCACCGCATCTTGGAGCTGTGCTCCTGCTCCGCCAGCTGCTGGTATTTTTCGAAAATAAAAGTTTTAAACTCAGTCAAAGTTGTGTCCGGCCGGATACCGTCGTACTTGTCGTCAACGCTCCAGGGCTCCACCACCACCTCGAACTGGCAGTAGTGGCAGCGCAGCATGTCCTTGCTCCCGGCAAAGTCCATGAGGCCGTAGGAGCCACGACCGCACATAGAGCATACATATTTGTAGGCCGCATCGCAGGCATCGATTTGAGTCAGCTCGAAAAGCTGCTGATTGGCCTGGTAGGCCCTGCAAAAACGAAGAAAATTCATCATAGCAGCTTGGCTATTTCGTTCAATTGATGAAATCTTACCACTGGCGACAGGCCTCGCCATGTCCCGTCTCGCGGTTAAAGACATATGCAGCGGCATGACACATTTCGTGGATAAGGGGCTTGATCAGCCTGCCCGGACTATTGATGTTGTTCCACAGGAGCAGGCGGGTCGTACGCTGGCCGGACGAGTCAATGATCATTTCGCAGCGACAGGGCTTGCCCAGGCTCCGCTTCCAAACTATGTTTGGCTGCAAGGCGCAGTGGAAGACGGCGTGGTTGAATACGTTGAATAGCAGCTTGGCCAGCGCCTGCTTGGAGCTCTCGAAGTCGCTTCCGCGATAGGCCAGCGCCTGGGGATGGCACAGTTTGATCGAGGTGGCGGCTGAAATGGAAATTGGTGCATAACGAAGGCATACGTGTTTAGTTTAATCTCACGGTTAAGCGAATCCACAAAGCTGTACAAGAGCGGATGCTGCTCCAGGCAGGCAATGCAGGCCTTGTGACGGCGGCAGTTGTTGGCCCGCCACTTCTCGCTGGGCAGCTCTCTCAGATCGATCGGCGCCTTGATGTAGTCCGGCGTTTCGGTCTCTAAGGTGGCGGCATTAACCAGGAGCATAGTATCGTCCAGCATCTTGGTTTTCCGCTCCTCCAGGGTCAGCGACTGCAGTTGAGATGTGTTCAATATCATGGGCGATCTTATGGGCAATTTTTTGGGCGACGGCGGAACATGCAGAACATGCGGGGACGGGGGCTGGGACTGTGGCTGGACAGGAGAGGTAATAAACAGAAAACTGCGGGAAGGTGCCGTCTCCTTGTGGGGCGGTTCATCCGGCTCCAGGTACAGTTGATCCTCGGGATTGTACAGCTTGCGACGACGCGGTATTAGACCCAGGAACTTGTGCATTTTGGTCTTAAGATCAGCATCGTCTTCGAGGACTAAATCGGCGAATGGCTCATCCATAATAGTGGCCACTGGTGGTTCTAGGTCCAAGTAGATCAGTGTAGCCTCCAGCTGCGAGGAGCTGCTAGAGCTAGTGCTGGTCCGGTTGCTTCCATGACTGGAGCGGCGTCGCTTGCGACTCGACCAGTTCAGCTCCTCGTGGCTGCCATTCAACTGGAACTCATCGTCGCTATCCGTTGCTGACGAGTCCAACGAGTCCTCCGTCTCGTCATCCTCCGGCTGCGAGGATGAGTAGTCAAATTTCTTATCCAGACACATGCGCACCGCACGACCGCTGCGGGTGACAATCTTGGGACTAGACGAGAAGGCGACCATCTCTTTCATGGCTACTAAAGTGTATAAACAGGTTGATTCTATCAATAAAATGGCAGCGGTAGGGCTAGGAGGATGTTAGCATGGATTAGATTTATACAAAACACTCCGCTTGGGTTAGGTCTATCTTATTGTTATCATATCAAGGATTATTGCGAGCCCAGCAGAAGGTCAGTAGAGCAGAATATATGGGGTTTCAAGGCCGCCCAACTCACGTTTCTTGGCCGGAATGTCCTTGCCCAGGGAAAATGGAGAAGTGCGCTTTAATCCAGACCTTGACGCCGCCAAAACACTGCCACTGATGGCATCCAAACTACCTATTCAGGGTTTGGGGACAGATTACTCTCAATTTTGAAGGATTAACCGCGCGTTGCTTGCTATTAAAACAAAACCTTTCAGGTTGTAACCCCAAGACCCCTTGCGACAAGGATTAGGACAAGTTCTTATCAGCAAAGCCCAAATGTCCGAAACCGGAGTAACCTTCCCCCAACTCACATTTCTTGGCTTGCGTGTCGTCGTCGCTAAGGGAATTTGAGGAGCGCTTTAAGGAAGACTTCGACGAATTCGATGACTTCGACGACTTGGATGACTGTGGGGTGTCCATGTCGGCACCACTGGTAGCTGTACGTGTGGGAGGAGAAAGACCAGGACCTATGACAACAAGAGAGTCAGAATGTGATACCAAGACGTTTATCCACCGAACTCACCGTGCTCATCCGCCGCCTCGCTTTCGCTCGTCTCCTCGATGGTGATGCCCAGGTCAGCTGGATCTATGTAACTGACCACGGACGATTCATCAGTGTCCACAACATTAATATCGGAGCCGTCACTGCTGTCGTCGTTCGTGGTGTACAGAATGTTGTCGTTGCTGTTGTTGTCCTCGCAGAGGCTGGATTCGGGGGATACCAGGTCAACCGAATATATATAACTGACCACGGAAGACTCATCAGAGTCCACGACATTAACGAACGAGTCGCCAATGCTGTCATTCGGATCGCTTTGGGGCATTTTGCACGAATCTTCTTGCTGTGCCTGAAGTGGAACCAGTTTCAGGTCGGCGTGCGTCGATCAATTATTGGATGGCAAGACTTACCGATAAGCTTTCAGTGTCGCTGAGCTGCAGGGTTCCGAAAACATCAGTGAGACTGCTGTCCCGGCCTTTGTTGGTTGACATTTTGTGGTTGTTCTATATTTTAAAATTTTTATGTTTCGAGTGCGGGCATCATTCAACAGTAAACGAGGCCAATGTTGGAAAACGACTAGCCTACTTCGGTGTTGGTCAGCTTTACAGTTTAGCGGGAAAAATTAAAACCAAAAATGTGACGACTTTAAAAATACTTGGAACTGTTGGCATTGTCTTCAAGTTTTAATAAGTTAAATGCTAATATTATTTGGTTAAGGAGATCTTTAGCTAAAAACAAAATATATAATATATTGTGAGTACTCACATTTGTCTAGGTCCCTCCTCTGATTGATCAATCTCCTTGATTTCTCTGGTGATATTTGCAACAACTTACACTCTCCCATGCACACAGAGCCAAACACACTCTTTCCCTATCTCTCGACTATAAAAACAAATAGCAAATACGCCCGTAACACTAAGCTACAAAAGAGAGATGGGGTATACTGAAGCACAGCAACACAACAAGTATGAGAGAAAGGAGTAACCACTGCCACAGTACAACCTCTACCGCGCGACCATTCAGCTGGGTTACCTCTTAGAAAATGCTAGAACTGGTTGAGAATTATAGTGTCATACGAGAAATATGTTTTATATTTATTTATATATTTTTTATTTATATAAATATATTTAAAATATTATAAAAAAAAAACACAAAACACAATACATAAATTAATATAAATTAATTTTTTTTAGTGTAGGGGACTTGGATTTTTTAGAGGGAAATTTAAACTTTTTTGATATTTTTTAGGCGACGAACCCAACTGGCATTTTGCAACACAGCTTGGATGTATCGCCATTCCCAAAGCATCGATAGTATCGATAGTAACACCGATGTTTCTGCAGTATAGTATATTTTTGAGGGATAAATGGTATATTTCGATCTGTCCGGCGCGGTCACGCTGGTTTCTGCAGAAGTTTAATGTTAATCTTTTTTTTTCGAGAAAGTGTGCGTGAACGACGATCAAGCCGCCAAAGGATTGCCGTAAAAGCCCCGCCAAAGCGTTGAGTGAGTAGTCGTCTTCGGAAAACAGTGAGGGCCGGGCGGAGGAAAGCGGGGGACAGCGGCCAGCCAGTTATCCGCGCGCGGCAAAAAGGCTTGCGAAGCCACTCACCCGCGCACACGCAGACGCACACACACCGACGCACGCATGCATGCATGCAGGGCGCTTGCAGAAGCCGAAACACAAACACAAACAAACAAACAATTACAGCGAACCAAAACTCATTGCCAATTTCTCTTTTTGTTTCTCCCTTCCGCATCTGCATCATCTCCCTGCAGCCCGGTGAGCGCCCCCCAACGAACGACGCCTGTGTCTCCGTCTGCGTTCCCACATCCCCGCTCCCGACTCGCCACCGCCGCCGCCGCAGCCGCCTCCGCCTCAAAATGTCGGACTACAGCGACCTAGACCGCCAGATCGAGCAGCTAAAGCGCTGTGAGATCATCAAGGAAAACGAAGTGAAGGCCCTGTGCGCCAAGGCACGCGAGATACTGGTGGAGGAGGGCAATGTACAGCGGGTGGACTCGCCGGTGACTGTCTGCGGCGACATTCACGGCCAGTTCTACGACCTGAAAGAGCTGTTTAAAGTGGGCGGCGATGTGCCTGAGAAGAACTACCTGTTCATGGGCGACTTTGTGGACCGCGGCTACTACAGTGTGGAGACATTCCTCCTGCTGCTGGCGCTGAAGGTGCGTTACCCGGATCGCATCACGCTGATCCGCGGCAATCACGAATCGCGACAGATCACGCAGGTGTATGGGTTCTATGACGAGTGCCTGCGCAAGTATGGCTCCACGGCCGTGTGGCGCTACTGCACGGAGATCTTTGACTACCTCAGCCTGTCGGCTATTATCGATGGCAAAATATTCTGTGTGCATGGCGGCCTGTCGCCCTCCATCCAGTACCTGGACCAGATCCGCAGCATCGATCGCAAGCAGGAGGTGCCGCACGACGGGCCCATGTGTGATCTATTGTGGAGCGATCCGGAGGATCAGACCGGCTGGGGCGTGTCACCGCGCGGCGCTGGCTATCTGTTCGGCTCCGACGTTGTCTCCCAGTTTAACCGCACCAATGAAATCGATATGATATGCCGGGCACACCAGCTGGTGATGGAGGGATTTAAATGGCATTTCAACGAAACCGTCCTGACCGTCTGGTCAGCGCCCAACTACTGCTATCGGTGAGTTGGCCATTCTGCCTCTTGAATTACATTCTCTTAAATTTATATGTCTATATTTCACTTGCAGCTGCGGCAATGTGGCTGCCATTTTGGAACTGAACGAGTACCTGCATCGCGACTTTGTCATCTTTGAGGCGGCACCGCAGGAGAGTCGAGGCATTCCCTCAAAAAAGCCTCAGGCGGATTACTTCCTCTAAGACACGCGATCGCTTAGTAGTCGTCGCCAACTCTCACTCCCGCCGCACCTCGTCAGCGGGAGGCATCGTTCCACCGGTGGTCCACTGGTGGTGGCTGCCACAAATCATCTAAGGAAAATGAAACTGCCTGCCTGCCTAAGCAAACGCAAACGCAAACGCGCGACCAGCAACTGCAAATGCAAGAAAATCTATTACATAATGAGACATAAAGTAAGCTGGAAAAGCGAACCGGAGCCACGGCCTCCAACCGGGCTCCCATATAGATCAAGATTCCGGAGTATTCCGTTCGTATAGACATTTTTTTGCCCCTTATACACATTTATATCATATATACCTTGCTCTATGTCCAAGTTTCTCATGTTTGTCGTGTGTTGTACCCTGTACCCATCACCCTGACGCAAGATGCGCATTAATATTATATATAATAATAATTTGTAGGATTAACACACCCCCCTGCCCGGTTCGAGGCGAATTCGCCTGGCCAAGGCGGCCCTCGAAGCGGTCCCTTCTCCATGCGAATTCCCCCGCTGCCGCGCAACATTCTATACGTTTAGGCATTAGCTTTAAGCCAGTAACTAACTAAATATATAACCTCCTAGGAGGCACACACGCTGCATGATGTGGGCAGAGCTACTCCTAGCTAAGAGCCAGCCACCTGGCCTCTGTGTCTCTCGGAAGTGTGTAGGAATTCGTAGAGCCTGAGAAGAAATTGTAATTTACGACCCAGATTGGGATATTATATACAAGTAACTATATATATAAATATTAAAATAAAGATTGTAAGATGTATCACGCACCCGAGTCTTTTCGAGGCTTAAAGAAGCTTGAGTTTCCCTCTACCACCTGGTTTAATCCCCCTTCCATACCATCATCTTTTGCAGTTGCTCAGGTTTATCAGTTTCTTAAAGACTAGTCATAGTTTACAAATGAAAAAAAAAAATACATAGACTTATATTCCAGGGGGGCGCTTGTGGTTCTGCAAAGGGTTCGCGGGTTGGTTTGTATCCTTGTTGTTTAGTGCTCCTCCAGCTCCAGGCCGTGCTCCTTCATCTGCTCATAGATGCAGCCCTCGTAGGCCACGGCTGCCTCGCAGCTAAACGGGAAGAAGGAAACGGGAATCGTATAAAGGTACCCATAATAAACATCACTACTCACTGATCCTCGGGGGCCACAAGGGCCTCGCACTTGTCCACCACCTCAGCGGGAGCAGCCTCCTTCTCCGCATCGTGCTTGCTAATGGCCTTGACCATCTCCATGGCATGCTCCTTGCTCAGTTTCCCGTCCTCAGTCATCTGCAAACAAAAGGAGATAAAAAATGAGCTGGTAATCCTTGCCCAGCTGAAAAGTAGAACCTACAATCTGGAACTTCTTCATCACACAGGCGCGCAGGCACTTGGCCTCGTGCCTCTCGGGCTCCTCGTGCTTCATCATCTTCTCCACATCCTCTGCAATGAGTCAAGGATTAAAGAGAATTTGAGATCTGGCTGGATTACTTACCATCAGTGGCTCCCGTCTCCGCCTTGCACTCGTTGGCCAGCTCTGTGGCATGATCCTTGGTCATTTCCTCATGCGGCTTGGCCGAGGCAGCTCCCAGGCACACAAGTCCCAGCACCAGCAGAGCAGTTAGTTTAACCAGACGCGACATTTCCAAGCAGCGTTCGAACTTCTATTTGGATGCGGAACGCAAACAACCGCCACGTTTTATAGGTGAGATGCCCAGACAAGTCCCGTGATTGACTTGGCAGAACCATCTACGATCTCCAGATCTCTCCACTGCAATGAGTCTCAAGCAGCTGCCGCAATTACTCGCCATTATCGGCTGGGAACGTCGCTGAACTACATGGGCAGCACATGACACTCCAACGCTCTGGACGAGATCCGCCGGAGATGCCCTCGGCTGGGTATCGTGTGAACAACTGACACTTGGCTCCATGATGATGGGAGACCACGGGAAATGGGAGATGGGAATGGACAGATGACCCACCGATCACCAATTACCCGCCTAATTGGTGACTGGCATGAAATCCGAAATTGGAATGGGAAATGGAAATTAAAATGCAAAATGCAAAATCTTTCCCATATGCAATTAAATCGATCAACAGCTGCCGGTGTGAGATGAGTGACTGGCCATCCATCAATTATCAGAGTGTTCCCAGCCCCATTTGAACCTTTTGGAGGAGGTTTGCTCTCGGATTGCGACCGTTTAGCTCCATAAAACACCCCTGATCACCGTCACCTGTCCGTCTCCGTCCGCCTTCCTGTTTGGATAACTGGCCTATTTGCAGTCTGTACTCCCCCAGCCAGTCTGTTTGCCTTGTCACCTCCACAGCTAGTTGAGATTGGGAAGCACGCAATGTGCATCCAAACTGGAAAAGGGCGGCATTCGGAGGGAGCGGGTGCTCGAGTTTGTGAAGTGTGTTTCGATGGGATCTACAGCAAAGCGGACACTGCTTCATCATGTTATACTTATATTCATAATATATTTATCCCCATTTGATGGTATTATAATTTCAGCCAGAAGCTTGTAACGCAGTGAAGGAGTCATTTCCGACCACATTAATAATATATTTACTTGATCAGCATCAACTGGCGAGCCTTTTTAGCCGTGTCCGGAGGAAGAAAAAAATGTAGCCATTTTTCCAAAATTTTATAAGTGGTTAGTTACATCATTAAATTTTGTAGAAAACTCACAAAAAATTTAATTTCTTAAATTTTAAAATTTATTATGCAGATTTCTTAACCTACTAAAATCTAGCACAGAACTGCTTTCCGAATTGAAATTAATGCATATTTGGCAAAGTTATGACTTTTTTAAACTTTTGCTTAACTATAAAAATTATAGTTGTATATATGTATATTGGCATCAAATTATATCTTTATTTTCTTTATATATTTGTATTTTATTATATCTTTCTTTCTTTGCTTTACTTTAATTTGCACTTGAGTGAATTCTCCTACTGAGTGAAAGTGTTGGCTTTGAGTGAAAAATTCGTTTGCACTTCTGTTGTTGTTGTTAAAATGCTCTTGTTGTAAATATGTTGTTATTGTTGTAGACAAAGCCAAAGCTGAAATCTAGGCATTTTCAGTACAAATCCGCCAATACTGGGATTTCATGTATCAGGAGAACAGAATCAGCAGGAGGTGGATTTACGTTAGAGCAAACGAATATTTTAACTCAAATTACGATATTATTTTTACTCAATTTACGATATTTCTCAGAGCTGCACGTCAGCTACGGTCTCCGCTCTCCTGCTCTTTACTCGCCAGTTACTCTCTTTGGGGATTTAGACAGCCGAAATGAGTGCACAGCATTGTTTTTACTCAAATTCAAAATTTCTCACTCATTGCACAGAACAGCTCGCTGATTCTTTGAGAGCGACGATTAAAAAAACTCAAAGACCCAATGAAAAAGAACAACTGTTGTTGTTGTTAAATGTTTTTATTGTAAAAATATTGTTTTTATTGTTGTAGAAACAACGAGGCTTCAATTTGTACATTTTCAGTACAAATTCATACATTTCTGGGAGTCAAGTACCAGGCGAACAGAATCAGTAGGAGGTGGATTTACGCTAGTGCAAACGAATTTTTCCCTCAAATTACGATATTGCTCTGGGTTGCACAGCTCAGATACGGTCTTCGCAAGTAATGGGATGCACTCTTCTTTACTCTTTAATTTGCGTAAGAAAGTAACTGGCGAACACAGAGCAGGAGAGCGAAGGTCAGCTCTCGCAGCGCTGAGCGGAATCGTAATTAAGAGAATAAACAACGTGCTCTTAACTTTGTTGCTTAATTCCCCGAAGATCGTAACTAACGAACAAGGAGAAGGAAAGCGGAAACCGTAGCTGACATGCAGCTCTGAGAGATATCTTAAATTGAGTAAAAATAATATCGTAAATTGAGTGAAAATAATATCGTAATTTGAGTTAAAATATTCGTTTGCACTAGCGTAAATCCACCTCCTGCTGATTCTGTTCGCCTGGTACTTGACTCCCAGAAATGTATGAATTTGTACTGAAAATGTACAAATTGAAGCCTCGTTGTTTCTACAAAAATAAAAACAATATTTTTACAATAAAAACATTTAACAACAACAACAGTTGTTCTTTTTCATTGGGTCTTTGAGTAATTTTAATCGTTGCTCTCAAAGAATCAGCGAGCTGATCCGTGCAATGAGTGAGAAATGTTAAATTTGAGTAAAACTAATGGTTTGCACTCATTTCGGCACTCTGATTCCCCGAAGGCCGTAACTGGCGAACAAAGAGCAGGAGAGCGAAGACCGTAGCTGACGTGCAGCTTTGAAAATCTATTGAGTCAAAGAGCTATGATAACCGCAACTCTCACGCTCTCATAAATGGTCCATCTCTCAATTTCGAATAAGTTTCAAACAAAAAGCGAAAGAGCTTAGATGAGCTAATCTGTGGCGAAGAGTGAAAATAATGAGTGGAAGTATTAACATTGAGTGAAAATCTTGCTTTGCACTAAAGTAAATCCACCTTCTGCGGATTCTGTTTTCCTGGTACATGAAATCCCAGAATTGCTGGATTTCTACTGAATTTACATCGTTAAAATTTTCAAAAATTGGCAAAAAACTTTTTTTTTTTACATTTTTAAATTTAGTTTGCAGATTTATTAACCTATTAAAAACTAATACTCAACTTCTCCGATTTGAAATGAATTTTTTATGTCGTCATTATGATATTTTTAAGCTATTATTTATTCAAAAGTTATCATATAAAATTATGGAAAAATATTTAAAATTTAATACAATAGATACTATAGATCCCCTTAAAGATCACCCCCGATTCCATTCCCAATCAGTTACCCAAAGTGTGAACTCTCGGCGTGGCTGGCTTGTGCTTCTCGTCGAGCGTCTGCGGTGCGTGACTTGTGGGGGCGACGACGTTGAGCATGAACTCGATGCTGGGAAATCGGCTGCGTCAGCGGAATGAGTCCAATGGAGGGCAGTTGCACAAGATGTTGAGGTCACACGGGTCACAGCACTATATATAAACCAAGAGCCAAGACCCAGAGCCAGTGCAGAGTCAAGCTCATCCCAAGATGAAACCATTCGCTGCAATTATTGCCCTCTTGGCCGGCATCCTGATCCTGCCCAGCATCGAGGGCCAGAATCAAGCCTTCGATCTGGCCAAGCTGATGCCCAAGAGCGGCTCGCAGCCCATCTGGACGGTGATCAATCGGAATCTGCCGCAGGTACAGGAAATGATCAATGCAGCCCGCAAGGAGTGCCTCCAGCAGCTGGGCCTGCCCAAGGATCAGCGACCGCTGATGCAAGTGGCAAGTCCCACGGCCAAGGAGAAATGCCTGATGGAGTGCGTCCTAAAGAAGATCAAGCTGGTGAGTAGTGGCAGGAGAACTGGGCGGAGGGATTAGCACAGATCTAACCTGCAAAATTTACAGATGGATGGAAACAACAAGCTCAATGTGGGCCAGGTGGAGAAGCTGGCCAGCCTGGTGACTCAGGACAACAAGGTGGCCATAGCCCTAAGCTGTGGCATGGCCCAAACCTGCAACCGGATCATCACCGTCAAGGATTCCTGCGAGGCAGCCCATCAGTTCAACCAGTGCATCGGCCGCCAGCTGGACCGCAACAGTGTGAAGCTGGTGTGGTAGGGAGATGTAAGGGAGGAGGCTGAAGGGATAAGGTAACCCGTGGCCCAAGAGATGACCATTTGGGATAAAACTATTTAAAATATTTTGAAATTATCACCTATAATCTCAAATGGGAAATTTAAGCTTGAACTGGGAAGGACTAAAAGGAATTTGCTCGCCTAATTGTTAAATATATTTATAAACTTATCTCAATAAAATAAATAAAATAAAATATGAAAAGAGATTGTATTAATCAATTGGGACTAGTTTGCGAATTTATAAGTTGTAGAGTTAGGAAAACATTAACCAATAAATCAAAATCTAAATTCATATATATATCTACATCTAAAAGATATATAAAAATATAAATCTGTATATTTAATCATTACATATTTTATTTATTTATATATATTTTATATTTATATGTATTTATATATATTAAATATATAAACATATACATTTAGGAAATGTATCACTTTTTAAGTAATTTTTCTGTGTGTATTTATCCTTTATCCCCTTGCCGATTCCCGGTAAAACACCATTATCCTTCTCTGTCTGGGCGCTTTATTTGCTTCGGGAACCACACCCTGCTCTCGAGCTGTCTTTTAATAAATTGAAATCTAACACAAAAAAAAAAAATAATAATTAAATGAAGAACAGGCGCAAGTGGGGGGCAGGAGGAGGACCAGCTCAGTGATCTCGCTACTCCTTGATTTCCGGAATCTTCAAGCCGGAGGCGCGCATCTCCTTCAGCATGCACATGGAGATGCCATGGGCGGCCTCGCATCTGAATCGAAAAGAAGCAAAAAAAAATAGAGATATAAATACCAACGAAAAAGCAGGAAATCCTGACCAGAGAGATTGGAAGTCCATGAAGGATGCATTCTCTAAGAAACTAATGGGAAGATCGATCACTAGATACTACTATCCGCCTCCAAAAGCGATGAATATCCTTTCAGCCAGGATCAGCCTTAGAGATTCCTTCTACTCACTTGTCCTGCTCCGCCTTGAGACGATCATTGCAGGCCTTGGTGATGCGGCGGCTATCCTCCTCGTTGTCGGGGAACATCATGTTCATCATCTCCACGGTCTTGTCCTCATTAAACTGCAACTGGCCCTCGGGCATTAGCTCGAATTGCTCCAGCAAGCAGTGGCGGAAGCACTTGGACTCCCGCTTGGCATCCTCCTTGTTCTGCACCATCTCCACGATGTTTT
This sequence comes from Drosophila kikkawai, assembly GCF_030179895.1. NCBI lineage: Eukaryota > Metazoa > Arthropoda > Insecta > Diptera > Drosophilidae > Drosophila > Drosophila kikkawai. The sequence goes on along the minus strand of NC_091733.1, from coordinate 8,455,123 downwards.
CTGGACAGGATCATGGTGGAAATGAAGTCTTCAGCTTGAATTCTAAGCACATACCCTTTGCCGGGACAGGATCACAGCCCTCGCCGAAGGGCTGGATCAGGTCCACCACCTCGTCCAGGGTCATGCTGAGCTCCTCGTCCGCCACCGTCGATCCCAGAAATATGCCAGCACAGGCCAGCAGGAGGAGTTGGTTCATCATTCGCTTGCTCTGCATCATTATCGCTTGTCTTGTGGAAAGTGAAGGATCATCGTTCGCTGTGGGTTGCTTTATACCCGTCGCAGCAGCAGCAGCCGTGTCCGGCAGTTGGAACATCCGGTACATGCTCGAAACGCCCCGCTTGTAGATCTCCGCTAACCGATAGCCCTGACATTGCTGGGGCGGATCATGCAACCCAATCACACAAAAATGCACCACAATTAGCTGGGCCCGCGCGGGGCAAACCTTTATTGATTGAGCTCGCCCGGAAGAGGGAGCGGGGCTCTGACCATATGACCATGACAATCAATGGAATCAATGGCCATGGCCTGGGTCTGGGCATCGTCTCTCTCTTTTAGGGGAAGACGAAATCCTTGATGTTGCTCTTCAGGCAGGAGAGCAGCGCGTGGGCGGGATCGCAATTGGGCGCATTCTTCAGGCCCACGGTGGAGTCCTTGCACAGTTGGATGCCCCGGCGGTAATCTTCCTTGTAGCTGTCCGGCAGCATTATCTCCATTTGCTTGATGGTGGCATCCAGCTGGAACTTGCCCTTCTTGATCTAAAAGCAGGGGCAGAGTAGGGTCAAAAACCAAGCCAGAATATATGTTTAGGCCTACCCACCGACTGCATCATCTCCAGAATGCAATTGATGTAGCAGTTGCTGTCCTTGCTATAGGGTATATTCCCCACCTGAATGGCATCGGCCACTTCCTCAGTGACCTTCGGGTACTTGGGCAGGCAGACGTCGCGTATTAGCTTGCTAGCAGATCGCATTTGCTCGTATGTAACCTGGAAATGTCAGAGTGTACTCCTGGTTATCCTATATAGCTAAGAGTTTGGGACCTACCCCAGCCTGGGAGACGTCCACGAGGAGGGCGCAGGTTGCCAGCAGCAGCAGCGAATTGAGCTTCATTTTCAACACAATTTTTGCAGATCGGTTACCCTAGTCGCTGGGAACAGCTCCTTTTATATCTCTGCCCCACGACAACATGCAAATAATTTGGATCTCCATCGCCACTAATGGCATATATCCAATCGAACTGGGCTGGTCAGGTGGGTGTGGGAATTACTAGGTCAGTGCGAATTGACGCCACCCGACTCATTTCCATAACTTGGCAGGAGGTGGGTCCAAACCGGGTCTATAATCTGGTCAGGTTAATTGACAGTCCAGTGGAGCACGCGATTCCCCGAATTGCGTAGTCCGGTGGCCAGCGAAGATGCGTTGACAATCGTACATCGAATTCAAGATTTTTGAATTTGAGATTTGAGGGGGTGGCACCCGGAATTCTAATTACTAAGGGCAGAGCTGGCAGAGAAGCTATTGAAGCTGAGGAAGCCGAAGTCTGTATACACTAGCTGGGGTTTATTTGTGGACGTGGGGGAGTTCTTGAACTAATTTTTAAGCGGATGAGAGATCATTTTTCCTTGTATTCCTTGAGAGCTGGTTATAGCCTTTGAAGCTAGGGATCAGCTAGATCAGTTCTCCTGGTGTTGATGTCCTTGCTACACCACCTCGTCTCCCATTTGGACAAACTTCTGGTGAATAAGAGAGGACCCCAGCCAGCGTCAGGGCATCGCAACTAATAAATACATTTGAATATCATTTGTAGTAAGTATCTCTATATTTAGGGGGTGACTTTAAGTGTGGGTCTGGCTCCCTTGGGGCATTATATTCAGAATCCAAGTAGGCCTGGCCATTGCCGTTGCCCACCTATTCCCATCCCTTACATTCAGATTCGACCCAGGCCCGCCCAGAGACAGCCAGCACACGCACACACACAGCAGCTCGCAGCCGGATTCCAAATCACTCACCAGAACCAGACGATGGCCGAAGGCTTCAAGAAATACTTCAATGGTACCACCATCAATGGACGCGCCAACGTAAGACAAATCCGGATCAATAGCTATATTTTTGTATACCATTCAATCTCCATCTCCATCTCGCATCTTTTCCAGGTGGCCAAAGCCACGTATGCCACCCTGGCCCTGCTCTACATCTTCTATCGCCTGCGCCGCGGCTCTGGCAAGGAGTCCCAGCTGGCCAGCGAAACCTGCAGCTGCGATGCCGAGACTGAGACCATGCCCCACGGCGACACTGGAATCTATGGCTCCAGTGATCCCGACTGTCCCGTCTGCCGGGATCGTTCCGAGCGGGCAATGAGCGAGCATGATCGCGAGCAGCAGCGCAAGGCGGCGGCCGAGGACAATAATGGTTGTCGGGACGATCCGCCGCCACCGCCGCCTTCTAATGGCGGTGCAGGAGGTTCTGGCAGGCCGCGGGCCAAGTGTCCCTGCGAGGATTCGCAGAAGCGCGTGAATGGCGCCCTCAAGAACAGCAATAGCCACAGCAGCCACATCAGGGCGTGGAGCCATCAGCTACAGCCACCGAACCAGTACCAGCAGCATTTCCAGCAGCATGTAGTTACCGCGCCAACGGATCAGGGAGGTCCGGTCAGCGAGCTGATGAGGCAGGTGCAGGATGCCGTCTCCCGGGTGATGCGCGGCGTCGTAGACGCTGTGACGGGCGGTGCGGCGTCGTCGTCGGTCAACACCACCACCGGCGGCAGCACCAGCAGCAGCAGCAGCAGCAGTGTGGGCGAGGCCCAGTCCAGTAGCCAGTCCTCCTACTACGGACAGGATGAGGACGAAGAGGAAGATGAGGAGGAGGATGGGTGGGACGAAGGCCGGGTGTATGACACCCGCAAAAATCCGCTCTTCTGTACGCCCACATCCAACGCTAGTGGCACGGCGAAGCCCCAGGAGGATGCCTTTGAGGACAACTACAATGCCTTCAGCGATGGCTTCGCCTCGGATATGTTCTTCACCAGCGATTCAAGATGAGCGGCGGGAAGTCCAGAACTAAGACGGGGCTGTGCGAGCGCCTCTTGTGGGTTCTAAATTTATGGTTTCCTTAATAAATCTGGCCGAGAGACCAATTTTTTGGTATTTCATGGTTTTTATAGGGTTCTGGGGGGAGCGCCACAGAAATCCTTAGGGTTGCGGAAAGGAGCTTAAGCTGATTGGCACCCCAACCCATTAAAGCACTTTTTAAGACAGCTCCTGAGGGTCTACCCAAAGCCTAGGGATTTCTGTTAGTAAATAAATATAAACTTCTTAAATTACATACACTTTGAGGGACTTTCCCCTGTTAATTTCATAATATTTAGCATTTTATTTAGCTTCAGTTTAGTTCAAATAGAGTTTCCTGGCGGCGCCTTGCCTAAGTTTTGAATTGTGATCATCATTAGCAACGAGTTCCAGGGGGCTGCCTTTGGGTAAGCGCCCCTGTGGCTTAGTTAGCACTATTAATATCAATTGTCTCTCTTGTGGGGAGGCGGGATGGATGGGAATGGCTTGCGTCTAGGGGTTACATTTTTTCGAGTGGGGGCTTGGGGCTTCAACTAACATTCATATTTATCTTTATGCTTAGGTTTATCTTTAAATTTATGCGTAATATGTATATATAATATAATATATTATGGAAATAACTTTAACGCTTTGCTTTTTGGTTTCATTACACGATCTCGATCTCGACATCGTTCCATCGCTCTCCTCCCTCTCTCTCTCTCTTTTCCACTCTGTATTGCCGTCCTGCTCTGTGGCATGTGTGCTGCTTTAAAATATATATATATATGTTTATACGTGTATATGTGTGTAAGTGTGGGTTCAACGTGAATGCTTCGCTATCCTAGGTCCTAGAGTGGGGTGAGGATCATAAACTGCTGGGAGATTCGCCAGGTTGCCGGGGCCCATAAAGACCCCATTTGTTCGGTTTGATTCGTGTCGGTTGGTTAGTTTCTGGACAAGATTGAGTGCTCAGTCTAGCCCTCGTGGCTGGCCACCGACTCCAGGTCGCTGTTGTCCTCGCTGCCGGTCGCCTCGGTGGGTTCGCCCATGGCCACGCGTGCATACTCGTCCGTGTCAATGCTCTTGCAAAAGTGTATGGCATACTTGAGCTTCTCCAGGAGCACGGCCTAAAAAGGAATTAATAGCAAGTTGTGGTTAGGGATCTTCATAAATGGGGGTTAATTCGGTGCAAAACGAATCCCTTCGTTCTTGACTCACCTTGCACGAGTATCGCGGCATCTTGAGCAGAAAGAAGCAGGTGTAGCTCTCGGGCAGGAAATGGTCTGGCGGATTCTTCTCCAGCACCTGCAGCACAAAGTCCCTTCCCCGGAAGTCGGCTATGGTGCGTGGTAGACGGGTGCGGCCCCAAACAAATCGCAGGAAGAGAGAGCGCTCCTGCAAGGATTAGGAATTCAAAGGGTTACAAAATAATTAATAAATAATATCAATAAATAATTCCACTATTTTTTTTTTAGTTAGTTAGTTAAGACACCCACCTGATTGGTAAACTCCTCCATCACATCCCAGAACCAGGTAACCAGGGCCGAGCTCGGATCGAAGCCCTTGTAGGTGGCCACCGACTTGAGCAGGCCCAGCGGTATATCCGGCGAGCCGCAGACCATCGCCTGCAGCTCTGCGGCGGAGAAGAGCGATAGCAAAGGCACTGGTATCACCTTGGACATGCCATCCCGCACCGCCTTCACCTGCTCATCGAACTCGTGCAGCCGGAAGCCCAAGGCCAAGCGCACGTACTCCGAGCGGTTTCTGGGCGAGATGTGCGTATAGCGCGTGGACAACGGCACCTCGTGACCCCGGGCCGAGGACGTTGAGAATGGCAGTTCCAGGGTATTGAACAACTTGGGATCATCGTCCATGTTGCGTATGCACAGCAGCCCGGCCACATAGTCGCGGTCCACCTCGGTGAGGTCCGTGGGACGCAAGACTTCGCCGGTTAGCTGACGCCACACGGGCTCCGCCAAACTGAAAGGATTAAGATGGTTTAGAGGGGTGAGTTATAATGGCTTTAACGAAATGATAAATCTTTTGAGGAAATTACAATTATAAATCTATGAAAATGTATTTATTTATTTTGCCAGTTCAAATAAATAGATGAATCTTTGAAAATATATTGACTAATCTATAACAATGTAGCCTCAAAAATCTAGATAGTCCGCTTGACGTGTTGTCGTTCTCACTGTTGTTCGTTTTTGAATGGAATTATTTAATTAAATTACATGAATATCATTTCACGAGAAAAGAGTCTTTGTTTAGCAACAAATTAGCTTTTTTTGTGACCAAGTTAAGTAAGCTTAGTTACTGGTTAACTAGATTATCAGCTTGATTTTAATAGCCTTGCAGGGTACTATAATTTCACTCAAAAGCTGCTAATTTTGGGAAGGAGTCATCTCCGACCCTATAAATGGTATATATTCTTGATCAGCATCAACTGGCGAGTCTTTCTAGGCGTGTTCAGAGCATAAACATTTTTAAGCCATTTTTCCAAATTTTGATAAGGGGTTACATCATTAAGCTCTCAGAATTTTATAAAAATTTGGATTTTTTTAAATTTTTTTTTTACGCAGATTTAATGACCTAAGAAAAACTAGCATAAAACAGCTTTCCGAATTGAAATTAATGCCTTTTTGGCCGAGTTATGATATTTTAAAGTTTAAATTTTCAAAAAAATTATCATATATTCTATATGATGGATAAATATTTACTAATCCAATTAGTTAATTATCAAAAAAATTAATTAAAAATCCAATTAGTTACTCACTTGATACTGAGCGGCGATCCAGTGCGCACTGCAATGCCCATGAGCACGCCCAGAAAGCGGAACATGTTCATCTGCAGCACCGAGCCCAGGGTGGGATCCAGCAGGAAGCAGTCGCGATTGGCCCCGGCCTCGCCTCGTCCATTGGGCGTGCTGATCAACAGCGGCACGCTGCCATTCTGCAGCTCATCGCACATCTCGGCTATGGACTCGCTGTAGCCGCCGCCGCAGTCGTCCACGCTCTCCCCGACGAACTTGACCTTCCAGACGCGATGCGGCAGGGCCAACGCCTCCTGGGTGAGCAGCGGCAGCTTCTGGACCATCTGCCCGAACACGCTCTTCATTCCATCGACGCCGGCCAGGCCGTTGCAGCGGCTGCGTGAACGCTTCACCTGGATGCGATTCAGCTCGATGACGGGTCCATGCTGCTTGTCCCGCACCATGGTGGTCTGGATGACCTTGCGGAAGGCCGCCTCCTTGATGTTGTATACCAGCACGTCCTTGAGAGCGCCCAGGCTCAGGTCGCCGGCAATGGGCAGCATGGCCAGGCAGGGGCACAGCAGCTCCGAGAAGTGATGGAGGAGGATGAGGCGGGCATGGAGAGCCTCCGGGGCCAAGTCCCGAACCAGGTCATACTCGAGCGGTGGATTGGGCAGCGGACGCAGTCGCTCGCTCAACTGGGATGTGGACAAAGCCAGCGTGTGGGCAGATCCGCAGGTGACCTTCACTATATGCTTGCCCTGGAGGGCGGCCACCAGCCGCGGTCGCTGTATGGCCGTGACAGTGCCATCGCCCAGTTGACCCTCATCGTTGTCGCCCCAGGTGTAGACCTCTCCCGAATCACTGCAGGCGACGCAGTGCAGCGACCCAGTGGCAATCGAGATGATCTTCTTGCCCTGCAAGGCAGCCACCTTCTTGGGCCGCCGCACATGATCCACGGATCCATGGCCCAGGCGATGGAAGTCACCCTTGCCCCAGGTGTACACAGCTCCTGACTTGGTCAGGGCCACCGAGAACTGGGAACCGCACTCCACCTTGACCACTCCCAGGCCGGCCAGACTCTCGATTTTGTAGGGCAGCTTGCAGCCGTCGCTGCCGCCGCGTCCCAGCTTGCCGTAGTCGCCATCGCCCCAGCTCCAAACGTTGTCGTCGTCGGTGATGCACAGCGTCTGGGCATCCCCCGAACCGCAGGCTATATCGATGGCCCGATAGCCCAGCAAAGCCTCCACCAGCTTTGGTCTCAGCTGATCCTCCGAGTCGCCATGTCCTAGTCGGCCATACCGACCCTTGCCCCAGGTGAGCACATGTCCACTGGCCGTTATAGCCGCCGAGTGGGCACTGCCGCAGGCAATATCCGCCACGCTCATGCCATTCAGGTGCTCCACTAGCTTGGGTCGGTCGTAGCTCATCCGATTGCCGTGTCCCAGCTTGCCGTCCTCGCCCTCGCCCCAGGCATACACCTCGCCCTCGGTGGTCAGGGCCAGGCAGTGCTTGCCGCCGGAGTTCACGGCCACCTTCTTCACGAACACATGCTGCAGGGAGCCCAGGAGCGTGGGTATGGCCCAGCTGTCGCTTCCACCGACTCCTAGTCTTCCGCCAGAGCCATAACCAGTGGCAAAGAGCTTGCCATCGGGTGTGACGGCGAACAGGGATTGCTCTCCGCCTGCCAACTGGACAGGACGAAGGAGGCTGAGAGCCTCGCAAGGCGTGGGTGTCTTGATCCTGGATCCCTCGAGGCCACCCAGCTGTCCGCGATGATTGTGTCCCCAGCCATATATGGTGCTGGCTCCGCCCCAGCTCAAGGCCCAGTCATCCGGGCGCCGGTTGAGCCACTGCAGCAGCTGGGCATCGTGGGGGGCCTGGAAGAGGGCATGATCCTCGTGCAGAAGGGTGCTGCTGGTGTCCAGCTGATGGATGGGACAAAGCAAGTCCAAATGCTCGGTAACTGCCGGCGGTGGAGGCGGTGACACATTGCTGGCCGTGCTCGAGGACAGCGACGTGGTGGAGTTCAGCATGGAGGCGGCGGGCGATTGTCCTCCAGTATTGGACATGGCACTGCAGTGGGAGCTCGAGTTGGGCAGCATCTCAACGAATTTCTTGCGCACCTCCAGGCAGAAGGCGCGGGGCAGCTCAGTGCGCCGGATGAGGGACTGGGCCACCCGCACGGCGATGCAGTAGCGCTTGAACCAGGCCCACTTGTGGACATCGCCGGTTGAGGAGGAGGCGGCGGAAGACGACATTGAGCCGCCGCCGCCAGCCGGCAGCGAAGCATCCAGCTGCATGTCACAGGCCAGGGCGGCCAGTGTCTTGAAGTAATCCGAGTGCATCAGGTGAATCCCACCGCGTACCTGCGGCTCCTCGTACTCGTACTGTCGCAGGAGCTCCGGAATCAGAGGCTGGAGGAGCGTGGCCAAGGCTGGATCCTGGGGACGCGGTGCCTGCTCTAAAAGCAACACCGCATGCAGCTTCCGCAGCGACCAAATCCTCTGGGCCGTGGTCAAGGCCCCCAGCTGGGAGCAGGCCGCCAAGGCAGAGGCCAGGCGAAGGAGTACCCCCGATTGGCGTGGGGCCAGTCTCGAGTCCAGCAGGGACATCACCAGCGACATGGACGGCTGCGAGAGCACGGCCCGGTCCGAGCCGCTCTCGCCTAGCGTGGCCGCCGGCATGATGGCATGCACCCAAAACCGCCAGCCCCATCCATTTACCGAGCTGTCCGAGGAGAATTTCCAGCGTAGCTCGTCGCCCGGCACCCGGATCTCGGGTGCCCAGTGGGCAAACTCACGGCCCGAACGCATGGCCAGCACACGGCCAGTGCCGTCCATGATCACCAGCGGATCATTGCGCTTCTCCGTGCTGCACTGGCTGTCGAACTCCAGGCGCAGCATCTCGGCGCCCGGTATGCGCACCACTCCAGTCACATTCACATTGTCCACATACGGGTGGCTGCTCTCCTGCATCACCGGCTTGGGCAGCTTGCCCAGGCAGTGCCGCGACGTGCATAGATCCTCCAGTTCCGTGATGCAGGTCTCCAGCAGCATGGCGGCCACTGGCGGGGCACCAGCTCCCAAGGAGATCAGGGTTTCGGCAATGGTCTGGGCCGTGCTGGGCGGTCCACAGCGTCCGCAAACCGCCAGCTTGAGCAGCTCCACCAGGCTCTTGGCCTCGGGCTCACCCAGCAGGCCACCAAAATCTTCCAGGCCGTGGCAGTGTCCTATCTGGGCTAGCATCTCCTCCTGCTGGGTCATGGTGGCGGCCATTACGGACATGGCGCTGGCCGACATCCGGGAGTGCTTGTGCTGGGGCAGGGCGCTGCTGGACAGGGAGCCCGACATGGACAGGGATCCGGTGAGGCTCTGGAAGGCGCTGAGCGGTCCGGCAGTGAGAGGTGGTAATGTGGCAGCTCCTCCGGATACACTAGGATTGACTCCTACTCCAACTCCTCCTGTTAGCACTTCCAAGTTCGCATCTGGACTGTGCTCCTGGAGAGCTGCATCTGCTGCATCCGCCGGGGCTTCGCCTCCTCCTTGGGCTATTGTCTCGGCCGTTGGCAGAGGCACTCCTCCCAGGGGTGCACCTCCTCCTCCCATGAGCTGCTCCTCTTCGCCGGTGCCACCGCTAGCCACATTCCTCTCCTTGTAGTTCACCTTGCTGTGGCTGGTGAGAGCCGCCACAATGAGCTGGCGTGCCTGCAAAATGCTCATGGCGCGCAGGACATGACCCAAGGCTGCCTGCCTGGCCGCCGGCGTCTCCAAGGCCAGGCTCTCGCTCAGGCTGGTCAGGTTCAGAGGCTTTGGATCCGGCTTCAGCAGGGCCTGCTGCATGGTCTCCGCCTCGTAGATTCCTAGGCTGCTGCCTCCTAGAGGGTCGCGGGTGCTGCCAAAGGGCACGGGTCCGCGCTTCTCCTCGTCCAGCGAGGCATTGGGCAGGCCCCAGGCGATGGAGTGCGAGCTGCCGCAGGCCACGCGGTTCACAAAAACGGCATCCAGGCCGATGACCAAGGCGGGCTTCTTGTTCACAAAGGTATTCCCGCTGCCCTGCTGGCCATGGTCATTGTCTCCCCAGGCGTACACCTGGCCGGCATCCGTTACGGCCAGGCAATGGAGGGCTCCAACGGCCACATGGATGACACGCCTGCCGCGTAGACCCCCGATGGGTTGAGGCTTCCGCACGTGCTGGTCACCGCCATGGCCCAAACGGTAGTAGTCACCCTTGCCCCAGGTCCAGACCTCGCCGGCCCGCGTCAGGGCCAGGCTAAACTGGGCGCCACACTCGATCTGGATCACTCCGATGCCCGACAGCCGTTCGATTTCGTGCGGGGTGTCCGATCCCTCGCTGCCGCCGCGTCCCAGCTTGCCAAAGTCGCCATCGCCCCAGGAGAACACGGCTCCGTCCTCGGTCAGAGCCAAAGTCTGGGCATCCCGACTGCCGCAGGCAACCTGGATGACTCTCCGGCCCGTGAGGGCAGCCACCAGTTTGGGCTTCAGCTGGGTGGCATTGTCGCCATGTCCCAGGCGTCCGTACTCACCCAATCCCCAGGTGTAGAGCTCGCCCTGGCTGCTGATGGCCGCCGAGTGCGATGAGCCGCAGGCCACGTCCCGGATCTTCTTGGCCCTCAAGGCCTCCACTAGCCGCGGCTTGTCCAGCGTTGTCCTGTTGCCATGTCCCAGCTTCCCGTCCTCGCCTTCGCCCCAGGAGAACACCTTGCCGTCCAGGGTGAGGGCCAGGGCATGCTTGCCGCCGGAATGTACTGCCACCTTCTTCACCACATACTGATGCAGCACGGGCAGCTGGTGGGGCAGTGGCACATTGTGGGTGACTCCTAGGCCCAGGCGTCCATTGGTTCCCTCGCCGCAGGCATACACCTTGCCATCCTGGCTGACAATGAACAGACTCTTGGAGCCGCCGGCTATGTGGATGGGACGCAGCCGGCTGATGGTCTGCGAGAAGGTGGGCACCTTCACCTTGGAGCCCTTGAGGCCGCCCAGCTGCTCCTTGTCGTTTAGACCCCACACCATCACAGTGCAGGGCAGATCCTGGTCAGGTCCTGCGCTGGGCTCGCCATGCTGGGAGGTGCTCACAGCTCCCACTCCCATGGCTGTAGCCACTCCAGGTCCTAAGCTACCGCTGTATTCGCTGGCCAAGAACTGGGCATTGGCCAGGATGTGATGCAGATCGGGCTGCTGCCGGCGGCCAATGAACTGGAGGCCATGGATCTTGCACTGGATGCCATTGTTCTGGCACTGCTTGACCACCACCTCCACCCAGGGATAGTAGGTGGGCACCTGCTGCATGAGCACCACCTGGCCGGCTCCGGCAGGCACCGGGATCCAGGTGTATTCCTTGAGGCTGTCCACGCACTCGCCCACGCGAATCTCCAGCAGCGAGGGCATGTGCGAATGATCCTCCGGGCTGACTTTCAGGATGAGGCTGTGCACTAGGATGCGGTCATGGAGCTCGAGACGAATCCAGTGGCGGCAGGGTCCGCTTGAGCAACTCTGCCACGGTTGTCCGCTCCCGTCCAGCAGATGCTTGGCCGCCGCCTCGTTGGAGCTGACGGTCAACGAGCGGATGCAACGTGACCAGTCCTCGATGAGATCGCTGGGAGCTGCTTGATTGCTGGGATCTGGAACCAGAGGAGCAGCCAAGACATCCGTAGTGGAGTTGGTCACCAGCTCTACCTCGTTGATGTGTCCCTGCCAGGCGGGCAGGCCCGGAAAGTCCACGGTGAGCTGTTTGCCACGCACCGAGGTGACCAGGCCCACGGAGGATGAGGATGATGTTAATCCCGCTGCTGCCTCGTTCCTGGCCAGTCGCATCTGTCCCAGCAGAGCAAACCGCAGGGAGGAGGTGCACAGCCTCACCCGGGCTCCCACTACAATCGGAGGCGGTCTGGGTTGATGCTGCGTCTGAGCCTCCGCCTCCACCAGTTCAATGTGGACGAAGCACACCCAGTAGGTGCTGCCATGGTTGCGCCAGTCCACCTGCACATTGAGATCGTGCAGGCCCTCGGTGTCCACAATGAGCACGGTGCCCATGTCACCCTGCTTGATCTCCTCAAAGTCCCGGCAGCAGCGGACAGTCATCCCAGGACGCACCAGACCCCGCACATAGAGAGCATAGAGATCTGCCGTTTGGAAGTCCTTGCGAGACTCAAATCTCAACGGGGGCGAGGCCACAGCTCCGGCTGCCACCGGTTGACCCTCCACTGTGTCCGAAGATGAGGAGGAGGAGGACGAGGATGTTGTAGAGTTGGAACTGGGACACTCGTTGTCGGAATCCGCCTCGGGATCGTGGGATGATGATGTGGAAGTGGGAGCCAGGGGCAGTGAGTCCTCCTCAATGGTGTTGGCACACACATCCGGGTGCTCGAGGATCCACTGGACTATCTGCTCGGGCGTGGGCATAATCTCTGCCTGGAGGGACAGCTGCTTGAGGGCCAGCTCCACGGTGCGTCGCGTGAAACCCATCTCCATGATCTGGCCGATGAGCTGGGCATCGGTGGCTGCGGCTGGCCACTTGTTGCTTTTTGGCTCCGCCTGCTGCTGCTGCTGCTGCTGCTGGTCTGGAGGTGGCGCTGGTGGCGGCTGCTTCTGCTCCCTCTTGGCCACATTGTAGACTGGTACGCCATGCACCATGGTGGGTTGGGGTGGGGTAACCAGGGCTTGAGTGTTACCCGAGGCACTCCCACTGCTAATCCCCTCCAGGCCTTCGCTTAGCTCTTGGTGTGCCTGGGTGGCCAGCGACTGGATGCAGTTGAGAGCAGCGGTGGCCAGATCCGTGTAACTATAGCAGGCCTTTACGGGTGAGGCCTGGGTGGCCCTCAGCAGGATGGCCTGGATGAGGAGCTGCGTTTCCTGTGCACTGCCAATGGAGAGCTGCGGGTCTTGCTCTTGATCCTGCTCCTGCTCCGGCTCCCTCTCCCTCTCAGGATCACTCCTCTCCTGCTCTGAATCCTCGGAGGAAGTGTAGATGCTACCCGGAGCCCTTTGCTTGAGTATACGCCGCAAGGCAGCCTGGTGGCGATATAAAACACCATTGGTCTGGAGCACCGCCATCTGCAGCTGCTGCGCCCGCAGCAGGGCCAAGTCCAGGCGACCCTCCACGGTGGCGGGCAGCTCTCGGAGCTCCGAGGCCGGGCCATACAGCAGCACTGTCCAGGCATTCAGCAGCATCTCGTTCATGGGCAGCCGGCTCAAGCTGAAGACACTGTGATCCAGATGGGGCATTACGGCCGAGAGCGGCACCTTCACAAAGCCCAAGCCAGAACCCAGGCCTCCGGGAGCCAGGAGACACCTTCCTTTGGGCGTGAAGCTGGCTATGACCATGTGACTGCCCTCGTGGAAACAGTTCAGACCCACGCGCGGACGCAGATCATGGCCACCCATGGCTCCCAAAACGCCCAGCACAAAGACCTGCTCGCTGTCCAACGTGGACGTGGAGGAGTGCGTGGGAGATTGCTCTGCCAGGAGCTCGGCAGCCACGCAGAGTTTTTGCGCCAGAAACGAGTTGATCACTGGATTCCAGGCGGGCAGAGTGTGCAGCCGCCGGAGCAGGGCCACCAGCTCCTCGGCCACGCTGCCCGAATGGGAGGCGGTGAGTAGGACACGAGCCTTGCCCTCGCTGGTGGGCTGCAGGCTGGCATCTCCAGGGCAATGGAGGGCAATGCGTCCCAAGGTGGCAAAGAGCTGGCGCACTAGCGCAGGCATCCTAAGCTCCTCCTCCGAGCCCCACTGGGCCAGGATGAACTGCAGCAGGCGGAGACAGTGGAGCTGCCGGTAGACACCAGCCTCATTGCCAGCCGGCTCCTCCAGCAGGGACAAATAGTGAGTCAGCCAGGCGGGGGTGCTCAGCTCCAGGCAGAGACGTGGACAGTCGCCTGGAAATGGGTTCAAGGATATTAGCTCCCACGTGGTCATGGGATGGTATGTCACCTTGCTTACCTGCTATGGCTCGGATGAAGCCCAGATTCAGCCAGCCTAGGGAGTGCGCCACATTGGACATGGCTGGCTTGGGATCAATGATGGCTCGGAACATGCTGGTCATGCCGCGCAGGGCAAGCTTGTCCAGCTGGGCGCCGTGAAGGCCACTGCCCACGGCCAGGATTTGCAGGAGCTTGGCGGCACTATGACGCAGCAGTTTGGAGGGATGCGAATCACTACTGGGCGAGGCCTCGCCGCCAGCCAGATGCTCCTCTCGCTCGGGTTCCGTGGGTGAGGCCACATTCATGGCACTATCGGCCAGCTGAAGGTCATACTGACCCTCCTTGCCCATGCGGTAGGAGTTGGTGGCTCCCGTATACCACTCCACACGAACCCACCTGTAAAGAGGAGGCCGTTACTCAGAGGGGAATCTTTCAGAAGAGAAAGAGTTTTAAGTTGACTTACCCATCCTCCCCCACTTCGCTGATGATGCGCCCTTCGCCAGGCGGATTGCCATCCTGGTCACCCCATTTCCAGTCCGCTCCTCGCACAATCCTGGTGCCAATCTTCATCAGCTTGGCCAGATCCGGACCACTTAGCTGGGCCTTGCTGGACTTTTGCTTGAGGACGCTGTCCTCGTAGAGCACGCTCAGTTCGCCGGGAAGGTGGCCACCGGCCAGACCCTCGCCTCCTGTCTGAGCCAGCAGACCCAGCACCGTGCCCAGCAGTCCAGAGTTGATGAGCAGGCCCAGCTCATTAGGGCCCAGTTCCTTGGCCAGCAGCCCGAAAACGCTCAGCAGGAAGCGGGCACGTGGGAGACGCTTCAGCAGGACATAGGTGCCCAGGTTGGAGCTGTCCTTGCCGCGGGCATGTCCAGGCTGCTCTTGGTTGACCAGGCGGCGCAGCTCCCGCACGGCCCAGTCCAGGACACGGGCCTGGGCCAGGAGTAACCTGGCCTTCTGGTAGGCACTCACCATGTTCAGTTGGCCCAAGACATGGAGGGAGCTGCCCGATGAAGCAGCACCAGCATTGGACTTCAGGTGGAGTCCCAGGAAGCCATTCAGGAGGCTATACTGTGCCGCATCCAGGAGGCCGTGCAGCTCCAGCAGCTGCTGGACAAGCTGTAGCCCAGCCAGGCGCAGCTGAAACCGCTGCATCTGGCAGTACATGGCCCGGCGTGCTGTCTCTACATCGCAGCTGTCCTGCAGGGCAAAGTCCACAATGTCCTGCATGAGTCCAGGATCCAGCTCACCCTCGCCATGGATCTGTCGTTCGTTGAGCCGCCTTAGCAGGGTCTCCTCCTCCTCCGCTTGCTCCTCCTGCTGCTCCAGCTTGGGCATGGCCTGCTGGGGCTTCTTCTCCTGCTCCTGGTGCTGATGCTGCTGGATGGTGGCATTCAGGAGATCCTCCGGCTTGGCTGGCTGTCGGGCACAACGCAACTCTTGGAGCAGCCTTCGCACCAGGAGACGGAAACGGGGTAGCCTTTGCAGAATGGGCAGGCGTCGTAATCCTCGCTGCTGGGGGCTTATGGCAGGACGCACCTCGTAGAGCAGGAAACGTAGCCTCTCCAGAATTGGGGCACACACCTCCTTGTAGCTGCGGTTGAGCTGCTGACGCGTGCGCACCACCGACCACTTGGCCTGATGCACCAGCCGTATGATCTCGCTCAGCTGCCTGGGCGGCGGTGACTCCCCCTCCGCCTCCAGGGAGCTGAGCACCAGGCCACCCAGATACTGATGTCGGATGAGCACGGCGCTAAGCAGGCGCTCCAGCTCCTGGACGGGATGTTCGGTGGCAAACTCCTGGTGCCACATCAGATTGTGAGCCTTGCAGTAGCGCTCGGTGAGGCTCAGCCAAGAGGCCACTGGTGGCTCTGAGAGTCGGGCTTCGGCCAGGCCGCTGATGAAGACTTCTGCCCTTTGCTGCAGCTGGGACTTGCCCCTTCCCTGGACCAGCTGATGTGGATGCTGCTGATGTGGATGCTGCTGCTGCAGTTGCAGGGGCAGAGGTGGCTGCTCCGTGGGCGTGTTGCCCGCCGTGCTATGGCAACTGTGACTGCTCCTTGCCTCGCCCTTCTCCTCGTCAAAGGGATTGTTGGGCTGGAGCAGCTGCAGGCCGCCGCTCAAGAGGCTGGACTTGTCCAGCTGGCGGCACTGCAGCTCCGCCGGCTGCAGGGATGGTCCACTGCACATCAGGTTGGCCACCAGGCCCAGGAGCTGGGCCAAAGTGCACTCCGAGCTAAAATGGGTAAGCCGACTGGGTCCTGGCGTCGAAGACTAAAAGGAATCTCGTCAAGAAACGGGAATAATCTCGAGGGAGACTTCAAACTTACCTTCTCTTCGCTGCCGGCCTGGGCCATGTACTTGCCCAGCTTGTGGTGCTGCAGTATATGCTCCAGGGCACTCCTGTGGCCCTGACTCAGCTCCCCGGTGAGATCCTTGCCCAAGCCCGCCTCGAGAAGACTCCTCAAGGCCTCAGACTCGCAACTAACCAGGATAAAAGGCGTGAGTTTATCTTCTCTGGGGATGAATCCCAACCTCACCTGTATCCACTTAGGTCACAGACGTAGCCCGCCAGGATAATGCAGCGAGTGCCGTCCAGCAACTGGTTCTCCAAGTCCGCCCTCCTCACATAGTGGGTCTCTGGGTCAGCAGGCGGCGGGCCACCGCCCTTGGATCCTCCTCGACAGATAATGCCGGGCCAGCCCATGTCATCGCCATCCCTCAGCTCACCCTCGCCCAGAGCCCGATTTAGACGATCCAGGACCCGCAGGAGGGGCAGGAAAATCCGTGCCCAGCGTAGATTCCCCAGACACTGGGGACGATCTCGCTTGAGGAGCACCAGGCCCACCAAGAGCTCATGCAGCAAGGCATCCGAGATGTCCGCCTGGAGAATGCGACCCAAATGACCCACCTGATGGGACAAGGGGGGATGATCGCCGGGCTCCCGGCACTGCAAGGCCAGCTCGTAAGCCTGCTGCAGGGTGGTCACGCAGGCGGGAATCAGGGCATGCAGGTATTGCAGCAGCAAGGCCTCGGCCCCGGTGGTCTCCTCCTCGGGCTCCGCCTGGTGGATGTGGGCCAGCAAGAGCCGCTGGAAGCGATGCAGCAGACTCAAACTGGGGCTGGTGCTGGGCTCCTGAAGCTGCTGATGATGCTGTTGCTGCTCCTCCTCCTTGATCAGCTCATGTTTGCCCAGGGTTGGCGACAGCCTGGTCTGCGTGAGGGCTGCATTGTTGCCCAGCAGCCGGGTTATTAGCTGGAGGAGAGGCAAATGAACACCATCGCCGCAGTCCGCCGAGCAAGAGCTGCTCTCCAGGCGTATGGCATGCTGCAGGGCAGACTCCAAGCCGCCCTCGGCCATCAGAGAGCTAACCAGGAGATCGGTCATGAAGCGATGGCCAGCGGAGGAGGCCTGGCCCGGTTCCGAGGGCAGCAGGGAGGTGAGGGTCTGGGCACGCTCGGCAGCCGTGGGCAAAAGGACACTCCAACCATCCTAAAGATTAAATGTTTATAGTTATTACCAGGTGGGCATCCTTGGTGGTCAACAGGGACTCCTTACCTGCAAAGCCTGCTGGGCGGCCACTTGGATGGTGCGCAGAACTTGGCTGCCACCGGCTAGTCCCAGAATCCTTGTCTTCAGGCTGCTCAGCAGGCGACTGCCACTGGCCAGACCCACCTGGCGCGGCTCCACACCGTTGGCTATCAAGGCTAGCAGCTGCAGACGCACCAAATTGAGGCAGGCCACGGCTATGCACTCGCTCTCCTGGTTCGGCGTCTGCCGGTTGTCCTGGCTGCTGCACATACTCAGGAGCTGGTCCAGGAGCCGGAAAGTGGGCTCACCCAAATCAATCACAAAGGGAGCACGCATGGGCACACCCTGGTGGGAGCTCTGTGTCCAGACCAGACTCTGGCCACCAGTGCAGGCAATGCCGCTGGCCGGCAACGTGGGCAGGGCCACCATTATGGGGGTTCTCAGCAAGGGTTCGCTGGACACAGAGGCGGGACAGATCTGTTGGCTGTCATTCCGACCCCAGCCGAAGACTTCACCAGTGCTGGCCAGAGCCAGGCAGTGGGCCACGCCCACAGAAACGTCCACAATGCGTTTGTGCTGCAAAATAAAAGAAATAGAGACCAAATCCCAGCTTAATTAGGAGTTAACTCACCTGGAGACTGCTCACTAGACGCGGCACACTGCAGCCCTGGACACTGCGCTCCACCAGCTGATGGCCCAGGCAGGTGGCCTTGCCCCAGGTAAAGAGCTGACCCTCGCTGCTTAAGGCCACCGAGAACTGGGAACCCGCAAACACGCGCTGCACTCGAGGCAGAGCCTCCACCAGAATGGGCTGCAGGCTGCCATTGCAATTGCCATTGCCCAGCTTGCCATAGTCGCCATCGCCCCAGGCAAACACCAGACCCTCAGAGGTTAGGGCCAAAGAATGGGCATCGCCACTGCCCAGAGCCACATCCACCACCATGTGATCGGCCAGAGCCACCACCAGGGTGGGCAGACACCTGTCATCGCTGTTGCCATGACCCAGGCGGGCATAGGTGCCGCGTCCCCAGGTGAGCAGGTTGCCCCCACAGGTGATGGCTGCACTATAGGAGCAGCCACAAAACACAGACTGGACGCAGTGCTGCTCCAAGGCAGCAATCTTGGTGGGCACAGCGCGGGCATGGGTGTCGCCATGGCCCAGGCGGTGATCTTCGCCAGTGCCCCAGGAATAGGCATTGTCTATAGAAAAGAATGAGAAAGCGATAGAGTAGGTGTCCTTTAGTTAACCCCTTCCTCTCCTCCACTTACGATTGCTGTCAATGGCCAGAAAATGACGTCCCTCGCAGTGCCCGGCAATGCTAATGAACGTCTCGTGGGCCACCTCCTCCATGAGCAGCGGATCGGACTCCGGCTTGGTCAGGCGCCAGGTGTGCAGCTTACCCTCCTGGCTCAGTATCAACAACTGGGTCTCGCAGCAGGCCACTTGCTTGATCTGAAACCGACAGCTGAGCATGGGCACTGCTGTGGTTTCTCCCCGCCAGCTAAGCGATGGCTCCGAGCTGAAACCCTGCTGATCCTTGGAGAGCGACGGCCAACCCAATGCATAGATCCTTTGCTGAGGCGAGGACTTAGAGGCAGCAGCGGGTTGCGCCTGACCCCGCAGCAGGCAACGCGGCATCAGAGGCTGCACGAGGCGATCCAGATGCGAGATGATAACCACGGCAGCACGACGCAGATCCACAATTGCCGCGGTGCTCTTGGGCAGGGAAAGGAAGCGTAAGAAGGTTTCCGTGGCGCTGGCCACGGGCGCTGGCTCACCGCCAGCCAATCCGCCACCCTTGGCCGCTGCTCCTATTTTCTGGTAACGCAAAAGGATACGGAGCAGAGGAGCTCCCGTCTTTCTTGGCATATCCCGATTGTCATTGCCCGCCCGATCCTTCTCCCAGAGGAGCAGCAGCAGCACCACGCACTCTAGCGTGGCGGCCAGCGTGCCCTTCTGCACTCCCAGTTCCAGGAGCAGGCAGAGAGCCGTATGGCGATCGTTGATCGGTGCAGTGCAGCGTCCTCCCATGGGATCGCCGAGAGCCACCAGGCGCAGGAACTTGATGGAGCGCTCCATGACCTCCAGCCAGAGCGGGGAGACAGCGGCCGCCTCGAAGAGCGTGGCCTCCGGCAGCTCCTGCAATGAGGCCAGAGCCTCGCTCAATAGTTCGCTGCACATTTCGGTGTCCTCGCCGGAACGCCAGGCGCGGCGCAAAAAAGCAAAGCTAAAGTTGAGAGCAGCCCGGGTGGCCACGCGGGCCAGACCCAAAGCTCCGTGTTCCGGTGGCTCCGCCGTCTGGAGCTCTATTGTGGCTGCATTCGAGGCATTGGTGGTGTTTGCCAAGGCGTTCGTAGCGTTGGTGTTGGTGGTGGTGGTGGCATTTGTGCTTATGGTGGTGGCGGCGGCCAGACGCTCACGCTCTCGCTCCCTCTTCAAGGCCACAAAATACCGTTCGTAAACGAAGAGCTGCTGGCGAAGATGCTGGGCGGACAGACAGTTACCGGCGGCCCGCAATGCCAGCTCCTGCAGCTCCGAGATCAGCGAACGCTGGCACTCCTGGCGAGCCTGATGCGAGGGCGGTTGACTCCAGAGCCAGCCGCTGAGCACCATGTCGGTGACCTGGCTAAGATGAGCGGCCTGCTGGGCAGCCGCCTGCGTTGTAAGCTTCTTGATGGCCGTGTCCGAGTCCAGGGGCCGGCAGCCATCGCAATTGCAGGCGGAGAGCGGGCCACAGTAGTCCGGCTGGCAGCAGGAGCACTTCAGCTGTTGGGCTCCGCAGTAGTGCTTGCCATCATCGCCCAGATAGGACAGCTGGCCGCGGGCATTGAGGAGCGGGGCAGCGGGCGAGGAGACCAACTCACAGTCCTGAATCAGGTGATTCCATAGGACCGCACCCTCGGAGGCGTTGCGCAGGGAGGCAATGAGATCGGCGCGCAGCCATTTGGCGTCCAGAAAGGGCAGGGGACGCAGGTAGAGATCGGGTGATTGGCTGGGCGAAGATGCTGCTGCCAGAGATGCAGCTGCAGATGCTGAAGCGGATGCGGTGGGCGGCGGCGGTACAGATGCCTGGGGTCCTGAGCCAGCACCGGAACCCGAGACCTGGCCACTGGCTCCGCTTGCCTGGCGGTTGAACATAGTTTTTATATTTCTTCTATTTCTTTTTCTGGGGTATTCCTCCTACTGCTCTACACACCCACGGACTGGGACTGGACTCGGCCTAGAAACAACAACAACAACGGCATGGCACATTTTTCATACCCTCCCCCAAGAGGGTCGGGCAGGGCCGGGGCGAGGGCGATGTCAATGTCGTCACTCACACACGGACGACACGCGCGACTCGGGGCGCTCGCTCTCACACACAACTGCACTCGGGAAATTGGGGGCTTAGGATGAATCGTAGTTTTCCTTCACCGCACCGCACTGTTTCTGCTCATTTCGTTCTTTTTCAAGCCGATTACGAACCGGGGACTAGGGACAGGGGTGCGGGACATTTGTTACGACACGGACGGTACCTTGGAGAACGATGTACGCACTTCCGAATTGCATTAACTGCGCGCTGCAAAGCTCGCGACACAAATATTAAATGTTTTTGAATGCGTTTAATCAATTAATAGTGTTGCCTTTAGCGATGGGAGATAGTTCGATGTTCGATAGTTCGTGACCCGTTCGCCAGTGTTCTAGAGTCACGGGATTTGTGGGTCACTGCTTCGGAGAAATAAATTCCCAGCTAGCAGGCAGGGACAAGCTACTCAATCATAGCATTTCCGTAATTATTTACATTTTAAAATATTTAAAATGTTGAATTTATTTAAATATAATTGTCATAACAGCTTTATTCGCGGGAGGGCGCTTCACAGCACTGAAACACAACCGTTAAGGCACTCTGTAAAACAATTTTCCAGTAAACGCATTTGGTCACACTTCAACGCGAGTAAGATGGAAAATTTCAAGTTTTAGGCATATTTTCGAACTTTTTATACGCAGAAAGGGCCCAAGGATGCCGTTTTATTACCACAACTAGCACACCAAAACACACACAAACGATGACGTCGCGCAACCTGACGGAGGTGTTCGTCATCATGCGCAACAATGCCTCCAAGAATCGCAGTCACTATGATGATCGGGTGAGTAAACCCAATAAAAGTTAGTTGAAAGTCTGTTTTGACCATATGTTTTTGTGTTAAAGCGAGGCAGCGATGCGGAGCGACTGCTAAAGCACTCGGTTCGCGAGGCAGAGGAGGGTCTAGAGCTGCAGGACGACTATGGGACGCCGCCCACCTGGCTGGACAAGTTCGAGGAGGCGCAGTACACCATGTCCAAGTAGGTGTTCGTTCGCTGACACAGCCTCTCCTCCGGGCATTCCTCTAACATTGAATATTTTTGCTGTAGAATCAAGCCCAAACTGGATGAGCTGGGCTCCCTGCACGCCCGCCACCTGCTGCGTCCCGCCTTCGATGACAAGCAGGACGACGAGTGCGACATCGAGGTGCTAAGTCAGAACATCTCCAAGCTGATCACATCCACACACCGGCACATCCAGTGCGTGCGCTCCAGCCTGGGCGTGGGCAGCAAGGTGGAGCAGCGCCTAACCGCCAATGCCGTGCACTGCGCCCTACTGCAGCTTCAGGAGCTGACTTTCAAGTTCCGCGCCAGCCAGAACGCCTATCTGATGCAGCTGAACTCGCGCGAAGAGCGCTCGCAGAAGTACTTTGATGACGGCGGCGGCGCCGGCGATGTATTCACCAACGTAGAGCTAGGCGAGCAGGGCGGTGTCAACAATTTTGTGGACTCCTTCGACAACTTCCTACAGCCTGCAGTCAACGGAGGTCTGACTGCTGCTGGCAAACTGGGGGGCGGCAATGCTTACCTATTTGAGGACGATGAACAGGCAATCGACGATCACTTTCAGCGTCCGCCAACCAGCCGGATGACCCAGCAGCAGCTGCTGCTCTTCGAGGAGGAGAACACTCGTCTGGCGCAGCATCGCGAGGAGGAGGTGACCAAGATTGTAAAGTCCATATACGACTTGAATGATATCTTCAAGGATCTAGGACATATGGTGCAGGAGCAGGGCACTGTGCTGGACCGCATCGACTACAATGTGGAGCAGACGCAGACGCGCGTCTCCGAGGGATTGCGGCAGCTTCACAAGGCGGAGATGTACCAGCGCAAGAATCGCAAGATGTGCATCATTCTGGTCCTGGCAGCTGTCACCTTCTTCATGCTGCTGCTGCTCATCCTCACCAAGCTCTAGCTCGGCCATTCCAGGCGATATCTCCATGTCGTTCTCGTTTTTGTGTGTGTGTATATTGTAAATGAATGTATGATTAAAATACATGTTATATTTATTATTTATTGCTAATGCTAAAAAAAACAAAGAACTACTTCTTCCCGCTGCGATGGGGCGAGATCACAGTCCCGATCACATGCGCTCCGAGAGGCGTGAGGCGACGGAGCGCAGGTTTCCGTACACCTTGCTGGGCGGCGATCCAAGGATCAGGTTGCAGACGGCACGGCGCGCCAGCTGGATGTTCTGGTAGCTGCCCAGAATGTGGATTTTGCTGTCGGCGAGCACAATGCGGGTCTTGGTCACGTTTTCGATGGTGAATTTGGTGCGTCCACCCTTGCCGGCCAGGCGACCGATGGCACGCGACTGATGGTCGCCGCGCAGCGTCTTCACATCCTTGATCTCGAAGGACTCGACGAAGAGATCCTCCAGTCGCAGCAGTGCCAGGGCATCGTCCACCTCGAAGCCGCAAAGAAAGGCACGCACAAAGTCCGCTCCTCGCTGCAGGTTGGCAATGTCTGGCGTTTCCGGACCGATGCGCAGCTCCACCTGGCGTGCCTTCATGTTAAAGCGGATTTGCAGCTTCATGTGCTCCACCACGGGCGTGAAGATCTTCATCCAGTGCTCCTTAAGGGAGGAGTAACGGTGCGGCGGCACGGACACCTTGCGCAGCTCGCTCCTGGCCCGCTTCGCCTTGGGCGGGGCGGAAGCCCGTGCGGAACCCAGTACTTGACCCTCGATGCCAGTCGCCTCGTCCACCTGCATCTCGGTGTCCTGCTGGCTGCTCCCGGCGGCACTGCGCTTGGTAGCCTTCTTCGTTGGCTCGAAGGCGTCGGCCTTGATGTTCTCCACCTCCATAATGTGATCTTTTTCGGTTGCTATTTCGTTTTAGACAATTGCGTTGTTTTCCAAAATTTAATTCCACGTGCGGCACTGCGATGAAAACACTAACTAAAAGGGTCACACTGCCGATACACTTTCAGCGTAAAGTCCGGCAACGCCGTTTTAGGAGAAATATCGATGTTTCTGGCGACTATCGATATATCGATTTTTTTTCGAATTTTTAAATGTAACAACAAAGACGTTAATTTAAATTTTCATTTGAGTTTGGGAGATTATAAAAAAATGGGATAATAATGTTTGCTCTATAATATTAACTACTGAAATAACTTTAAGAACTGTTTTTTTTTTAATTGTTAGTTAGTGGGACAACTGCAAAAAGCATTTTATAAAATGGCAACCTAATTATCTCTCTCAACTTGCCCATATATGTATGTTTATATATTTAAATGTTTTCTTTACAACATATATCTATGTACATTGTTAAACAATAAAAAAAATATGTATATATCAAGTTAAGCCATTCCAGAGGCCACTATTTAGCTTTCCTTTTGCCAGGCTTGCCTTTAATCCTTTGAGCAGGAACCTTGACCTCGGGAGTGGCGCGGTAAGTTCCATGCAGCTTGTCCAAGAGACCCAGCACACCGTAGTTGTAGTTGAACCTGCCGAGAGATACGAGTAGAATCCGGATTAGAAGAGGAAATATCGCAAGGCAAGAGATCCCACTCACTTGGCATGATGGTAGTCGTGGAAGCGCACCGAGTTTGCCGACCAGGGAAAACTGTAGCCGGTGTGGTCGCTCATTGAGTTGACAACGGCCAGGCCGAAGATCACATAGGCGAGGGCCACATGGGTGCCCAGGAGGGCAAGGGATGTGGCCACTGGCAGCAGATTGGCCATAATGTGCTCAATGGGATGGGCATACAGGGTGATGGCAGCTATGGGAGCGGTCCACTCGTGATGCTTCTTGTGGACATATTTATACACTGATCGGTGGTGTAACAACCGATGGGCATAGTAGAACATGACCTCCTCCAGCACCACAAAAATGGCCACATCCCGGAGGGCACGCCGGAACGTGGGCAGCACCCGGATATCGCCGCTGTTCTCCGACTTGAAGACCAGCTCGAAGAACACCCAGGAGGTAAGCATATTCACCACCGTCAGGTTAAAGAGCACCACCTTTACGGCGCTCCAGAGTCGCCCCAGATCCACTGGCTCATTCTGGCCCGGCTGAATCTTGTACTTGCGCAGGAATCTCGGTCGATTGGTAATATCCATCAGCGTGAATAAGCCCGCGTACAGCCAGTAGACCGAGAATATGACCACCGTGCTGCCCGGCACCCAAAGGCGCCACGGATCATCGCCCACAACATTGAGAAGTGTGAGCCACAGTTCCTGTAAATAGTCACCGGTTTGAGCCCAGCCAGCCAGCAGGGTGTCCATCATTGTGTCGTGATCGAGGTCTTGGCGAAAACTAGTCGCCGGACTAGGAGCCACCTGTTGGTTTCGCGATGGCATAATACCCTACAGCCAGTTAGCTCCATTGGTGCTGTGGAAGCTTTTGTCAGAGTCCAGAAGGAGGACATACCTTGTATCATATTTCCATGTATAATCTGATAATCATTATTTACGGTCCCTGGTAATTAGTCCTTTAAATAGTCTATAGATTCTTTTAATAACTCTTTTTTAAATAAATGCCAGGTAAGTCTTCTGAAGGTCATTGCAAAGATCGGCTAAGCCCAATCATTGGGTTCCCGAGCACTCTCTATATATCACTATATATATGACTGCACGGGGGTCTAGTACCAGCTGATTAGCATTACGTTCGAATTTAGAAATCTAGCTTGCTTATCGTTTTCTTTCGCAGTCGATGTGAGATTATTGCCAGGTATTACTACTGTCTTAAGATTAGGCTTTATTCTATATATAGTTATAGGTAGTACTGTTTACCGTTGAGTAAAAGGTATACATTATTAGTAAAAAAGGTGAGCTATTGTATATAAATATAATAAATATAAATATAAAAAGTAAATAAATCAATTATAGGAAATATTATCAAATTTTTGAGATATTGGGTGTCGAAGTACTACAATTAGGACTAAGACTATGTTATTATCTCACCAGAAAACAGACAGGACTCTAAGGAAGGGGTATTCTGTAGTCGGGACACTCTCCATAGTGGCTTTCCTTAGTTGGCTTGTTAGAGCTTTTCCAAATCTCACCGTTTCAAAGTTCAAGACGTTTGAAGATTAGATCGTTGGGCCCTTGCCCAATTCAATATTACGGGGGTTTGTATGCAAACTTTTGCGTTTCCAGCTAAGCTATCTAGAAATAAATATAATAAAAAATATATATTTTGGTTTGTATTTTATCAATGTGTTGGCAGGTGGTACGATTTGTATCAAAACGGATTAACTTACTTTGAATTTGATCAGGAGGCCAGGGGGCCAACTTTAGGATCTGAAAAGGAAGAAACTCCAACACAGTTTTCAGGATTAGAAAATAATATATAAATTATATTAAGGACTTAAATAATGAGATTAATTTATAAAAAAATATATCATTAATACTTGACAAAAATACAATTTTTTTTAATTTTTCTTTTATTTATTGTTATATTTTCCATCTTTGTATATTTGACTTAAATTGGGCTCGTAGTTCTTTGTTATCTTTTTTTTTGTATTATTTTTATTTTGTTTGTGGGTTTCCTTTTTATTTATTTTTGGTTTTCGATACCCATCTTTACAACAATTCACTTGCTTTTTGGAGATATTCGCCTTGACGACTCTGCCCTCAGTATTCAGTTTTCAGTTTTCGTTTATCAGATTTTGCTATGCTAAATAATTCATTAATTAATTGTTTAGTTGTATATTTATGTATTATGTATTGAAGCACAGATAGACGAACTTGGATCGCATTGAAATAAGCCAGAAGAACTGATAAGTTCAGGGAACTGTTACTGATGCGCCGAACAAAATAAAATGCCAATGAATTGTAAAATTCACTTAAAGTAATTGTCGTACACACGTATTGGTAGTATCCATACATACTCATACACTTTATATTTATATATCTAATGCTTAAGCAGATATATAAATATTGCCTTGTTCATTGGATTGTTTCGTGTCTTTATGTGGATTGGTTGGTTGGCCTTCCTCTTGAAGCTCCGGTTCCGCTTCCCGTTCCTGTTCCTGTTCCATCCATGTATGTGGACTTTAAGCTTGTGCTAATTTTGAGTGTGGCTCTCTTTTTGTGGCTTGTGGTTGTCTTGTTTTAATTTAGTTGAAAGGCACTGTTGCATTCAATCGTTTCCTTTGCTTTCCGTTCCTCTCATTATCCCCCTTAGTCTCATTTTTTTGTAATTTCACGATTTTTAGATTTTTTAATTTAAATTTTTTCCCTTATTTTTCAACCGAATGCCTGCACAGTTTTGCATATTTCACATATATCCTTAATCTGAATCTGTACTTTGAGTGTTGTAGCAAAAACAATGTAAGCGAAATAAGATGCGTAATGCCATGGAGTTATTATTAATGAATTAAAATTAAAAATTAAAAACCCATGTTACACATCTTAATCTTTTACATTGTCTTTGCTTTTTACTTCTCTTTTGGTTTATTCGTGTGAGTTTGCTTTCTTAAAATGTACACTTAATTACAAAATCTCCATCTAGGCGACAAACACTTTTGACTTTTTCTGCTCCTTTTGGTTTTCTTGTGTTTGGTTTTAATTATTATTAATTTTATTGTTATTATTACCACATACATACATGCATACCCTAAGTCGATTTAAATCTTTTGTGCAATTTGTCATCTGTCCTTGTGACTTGTTAAAAATTCTCCAAGTGCAACGCAAGAAAGGCCTTCCTCAAATAATAATGCAAGTTGATCTGGCGCTGTCTTTCGAATGGAATAAATCGCTTTGAATATTGGGTGAATATTTGAAAAAGTCTTAGTTTAAAAAGTTTGAAATAAACATTGTTATTTTCAATTAATTAATGAAACCTTCCACCTTTGTTTTTACATATTATCCAAAATGTAAAACTTCGTTTTTTGGTTTTTGTTTTGTTAATAGCTAATGAAAGGGATTTATATAATAATATATAATTTCAATTGTTTAACTATTCATGGAAGCTCAACAAACAGACATTTCCTTCGGGTAACAATAAAAATAATAATAACTAATCTAATAATTTAAGAAATAATTAAATAATGATATACTTGTGGTAAGCTTTTGTAGTAATACTGATTGTTGAAATAATGATACAATTCTGGTGTTCCCACTTTTCAAAAACTAATAAAAACAAAGAGATTAAAGCTATAAATTAAAGACTATTTATAATTTTTTTGTTAAAATTCCTGCAACATCGTTTAATGCTGTTTGCCAGGTTCGCTACAGTTCCAATTCTCCAGTCTCAACGGGCTTTTTAGTGGGTCCAGTCAAAGACTATTGATCCTATTGAAAAATTCAAATATTTTTGAAACTGGTTTCCATTTGCCAGAACGCTTTCTCAATTTCCTAACTTAAGGCTAACCGACTTGCCGTGCCCTCAGCCAAAGCGGCCTCTTGCCCCTGCCTTCGTTTAAAAGCTTAATCCTAGGGGAGAACCTTGAGCTACAACAACAACTACTAAATGACACTGGCGACCGGGGTGACCACGCCCACTATTATTCAAGCTGTCCACGACGATGGCTGCGATGCCCTCGTTGGTGACGCTGCTGCTGGTGATGGTGATTCCGCGCCTCCGCCTCCGTTTCGCTGTCAGTATCCTGATGCACATGACTCCGGTTTCGCTGATGCTTTTCCTCCTCCTCCTCCTCTTCGTCTTCCTCATCATTATCATCAATGGCATCCTCATCGTGCTCATTTAACAGCAGCGGACTATCGTCGCCAAGTCGATTGGGGGGCAGGGCGCTGCCAGGAGTCGTGGGCGCCGACCGTGTGATCCAACCCTTTCGGGCCACACGTCCCCGATTGACAAAGAAGCTAGCACCACTTACAACGCTGCTCACGGGACTCTTGAGCACACAGCGCTGTGCTCCGCCGGAACCCGATGCCGATCCAATGGCCGCCATGGGTATATATAGAGCCTTGTTGGGCTGAGATTTGCTGCCGGAGCCAAAAAACTTTTTACTACGCCCGCTGCTCAGGCCGCTACCGCTGCCGCCGCCGCCCGAAATGGATGCCGATGTGGTCAGGATGGGCTGGAGCACCTGCTGCGAATTCGAGGGTGTCGATAGCGTGTGTTGCAGCCTCGGCTTGGCTCCAGTTCCGTCTAGCAAGAGTTGTTCATAGCTAACACCTGCCTGGAGCTGACGAATCTGGTCGAGTATCTCGCGAACCTCGCCCGTGGGGCTGGTGGCCTGCGGCGGCGATCCTGGTGTTCCGATATTTGCCAAGCTGCTCACTCCCGAGGCCTGAGCCGACGGCTGACAGCAGTTCTCCAGACTGTGCAGGGGATTGGGCTGAATGCAGCCGTTGCTATAAATAACTGGCGTTCCAGATCCTCCGGAGGCTCCCGTTCCGCTGGCACACATACCGCCCATTGCTAGGCTGTTGAGAGAGGCAGCCTGAGTGGCTGCTCCGCTCTCTGCGCTCTGAGAGGCACCTCCTCCAGCTCCTCCTCCTCCTCCAATGCCAACACCAGGGTTTTCCGGCAGGATTCCCGCCACACAGCTATTGTTCACGAAGATGTCGCTCAGGCTGCTACTGCTGTTCGCCATGTAGCGGAAGTGTTGATCGCTTTGGGATTGGAGATAGCCAATGCCCACTCCCTCCTCGTGGGAGGCATGCAGCCGGGTGCTGTAGAGAGCTCCTCCGCCGGGAGCACTGCCCAGAGCCACGGTGGCGTAGTGCTGCGCCTGGACGGGCATCACTCGCGGCTGGTAGACATCTGGCTCCACCAGCTGGGACGCTGATCTAGGCAGGCCATAATGATGCACGGGAGCTGTTTGAACCTGCTGAGCCTGCTCCATGGATCGCAGATGGTTGACACCGGCGCCTCCATGTCCTCCATGGGCATGGGCATGTGCCACGTAATGATGCAATCCCAGCTCTGGACTGGCTGCACGGGAGTATGGCGGCGGCACCAAGGTGTTCGCCTCGTTGGCATTGCAAATGAAGCTGGAGCTGAGGGAGTCGACAGTGCTAGCGGCGCTCAACGATCCACCCGCTGCCGGCCGGACAATGTAGTTGCGGAAATACTGGACCATCAGGTAACTGGAGCTGCCGTTGCCCTTGCCATTGCCCGCATCGCTATTGCAGGTGAAGACGAGCGGATATAGATCCGGCTTGGAGGTCACCTGGGGAGCAGAAAATACAGGTATTAGGGAAATAATAATTTAAGGCTCTTGGGGATGTCCTTCAGGAGCATTTACCTCGGTGTAAGGGGGTGGTGGATGATGGAACGAGTTGCAGCGACTATACTGTGGAGGCGCATAGCAGGATCCGGCCGAGTCGCCCTCGGACTGGGTGTGATGCTCGTTGAATCCCCAGCCGCACAGAGTTCGCCGCTTCTTCCACAGCGAGTAGGCACACAGGATGGCCAGGATGATGGCCACAACCACGCACCTGCAGAGTGAAAATGGTTGACAGTCATATGGATTTTTCTCTTATTATTATTATTCCGGATTCACTGCTCGGTTTGCAGCTGGCGCGACTGGATGAAGAAACCCATGTTCTTTGGCCCAGATGGCGGCCACAGATGGCGGGATCCGTGTCCTGTTGTGCCCGTAATCGAATTCCGACTGAAATTTGTTTGCCGTTTTTTGGTGGCCAAGAGATGGGATTATGTGAGCAGTGCAGCGGGAGCGACGACTGTGGGCCGTGTGTCTCATTAGTTGGCATTGCCATTTCCATGGGGCACCCCCCTGGGGAGGCACCGGCAACGGCAACTGGCTCTGGCACTGGCACCGCTTGCATAAGCCTCCCCTCCTCGACTTGACTCGACTTTTGACTTGACGCAACCCAGTAGCAGTGCCGGCTGTGGGCGCCACCTTTGCTGCCAATAATAATAATATCTCGCATGCCACACAATGCCAATCAGCTGGAGGTCTGCGCCCAGCCGCCCATCGGCCTTGCAGCCGGCCTCCGGGGAATACCCCATCCAAACGATGCATCCATGACCATGGGCACCGGGTACTCGTAAATTCTTAAACTAAAATTCGGACTCGCACTTACCAAAAGAACCAGTGGCTGATAAAGAACAGATTGAGGACATGTTCCGAGGGCGGCGGCAGTGGGCGTGGTCCGCCCTGGTATGGGGGACAACAGCCCTGTGTGCAGCATCCTTGGCTACAGCCCTCGCAAAATCTAGCCGTCACCTGTAAAAGGGGCAATTGGGGAAATGTCAGCAAAAGGTAACTGATGAGAGGCTTTAAAAAAAAAAAATCAAGATTCTGGGTATGGATATATAATCTGTATGTATATATATAGCTCATAAGGAATTAAGAATGTAAGGTATTGATATATAATTTTCCAGCTTAAGACATAAAGATTTAATTACTTTGGGTCAAAGACATTATATTAAATTGTTAACTATATGTTTATGGTGTAACTTTCGGCATTCCTGTTTAAATTTTTAGCAGAAAAGGATACATATGTGTATATTATTTTGTTCTAGAAAGAATCTGCAAGAATTTTATTAGGACAAGTGTTTTTTCTCTGTGCAGCAATTAGCCTCTGCCGTTGCAATTTAAAACAAAGGCAAAACAAACAGTGGGCACAGGGCAGGGCAAGGCAAATGAAAATGTCATTGTCAATATCGCTGGGCCCCAAAGAGGAGTCCGACAAGCCATAAACAACCAGCTGCCATAATAAAGCAGAGAAAGGGAAAGCAATTATGGACATACGGGAAAAGTGCACTCAGCTACACTGGCTCGAATTATTTTTAAATTATATTCATAATATTCAATGCGTAAAAATGCTTAAATTAATTAGAGTTATTTCTTGAACACTGGTTCGAATTTTTTAAAAATATTATTCATATTATTTAATATTATTCATATTATTGTTCATACACAGACTCGTATTATTTTCAGTGCATAATATTTGTAGTTTTATTATAATTATTTTCAAATACTATTCAGTCTATGATAATTTAAAATTTATGTATAGTTATTGCTATAAAACTGACTCAAATAATTATTTCATATTATTTATATTATTTAGTGCACAATATTTTTAGTTTAATTATCGAATTAAGTAAGATAAAGTGTAAAGATGTTTTCGAATTTAATTACATTTGTTGTTCCTATAAAAGTCGCTGTCATTTGGTTGTTTGTGGAAATGGGAAATGTATTTTTGGCCCTGGGGAACAAATCGCAATCAAATTTAAATTCAGATGCATGCAACATTGATATGTCACTTACGTTGATTTAATATAGTTTATATTATATGTATACTACTATAATTATAATATTTATTCACATTTAGTTATTCGTTTATAAATTTTTTATTTGAACGTATTTAATTTGTATTATTTAAATACTAGATTCCTTTACTTGTTTTTTACGTAATTACAATTAATTTTTTTTTGCAACGTTTTTGTTTTGTACGTGTTTTATTTTTATACCGGAAATCGAATAAATATAATTATATATGCTTTGTTGAAATGCTTAAGAAAACAATACTTTAAATACAATACAATAATGCAAGAGAAACTAATATATATTTTACAAAATAATAAAAGCCATGTCCGTAGCCCCAAAAAGTAGGCAAGGCATTTTCTTTAAATCATTTAAATGTTATTCTTTTTGTTTATGCTTATTAAAATTACCATGAAAATAGTGATTTTTTCGCTTTATCAAGTTACCACCGTACGGCTGAGTTTGTTTACTGTTTTTTTTTATTCGCTTTGACGTACCGAAAAAAAAGTGTGTAAATATGAAATGTATTTATTTCCGCGGGGGATAGCGCAAACGCAAACGCAATTGAAATTTAATTTAAATTTATCGAATGCACTTACGTTTGCAGGCAGCAGCGCCAGGAAGAAGAGGAAGAAGCAGGGCAGGATCCAATGCAGCGTGCGACAGAGGAGAGCGGGAGAGGTAGAGGAAGTGGATGCGGATGTGAAGGAGGAAAGGAGCCACCACATGGTGCTCTGTCGCAGCCGCAGTCGCAGTCGCTGGCTCTGCCCGTGCTGGCGCCAAATGTCCGGAGGGAGTGGGGGTGGGGGGTCTTGTTGGCTGCCCTCTCCTTTTCGCTGTTTTTTCTTCTCTTTTTTGCAGCCTCCGTTTTCCTTTAGCCTCGTGTGTGATTTGTTCCTGCCTTTTGTTTTGTTTTCCTATCTATTTTTTTGTTTTTGCTACTTTGCTGCCCCGTTATTTGTGCCACATGGTGTTGTTTTTATTGTTGCACTTGCTCACACACACACACAGAGAACGGCGTCTTGTATTGTCCTTGACTGTTTACCGTTGCATGCTTTTGTGCGTTTGTTATTGTTGCTACTGCTGCTGGTGCTGTTGAAAACAAAACAAAATTGTTGCTAACTCCGCCGTTGTATTTGTTGTACTCGCCACGAGTATTATTTTTTATTTTATCTGAACACTGCCACACACGCGTGCACATATAATACATATATGTGCATACATATATAAAATCACAAGCTGAGAGAGCATACACTATCACACATACACAAACGACGCCAAAGAAAATTTTCTTTTCGTGTGACGCCACTCTTTCTATTCCGTTCACTTTGGATTAATGCAAAACTAATAAGCAACAACACAAATACAGAGTGAGCTCCAGACGCCTTATGGGATTGTTGTTAACCCGAAAATTCAAGGCATATAGAAAAAACAACAGCAGCAGCAGGATGAACGAATGCGAGGGTGTGGGGACTGGGGGATGAATGGTGAAATGCGAATCGCGTGGAAGGCAGAATTCACCGTTAGCCTGGGACGTGGGAGCGCGCACAGCAACAACTGAACGAGAAAACGAAGCGAAACAAAGGAGCCAGCAGATTTGTAACAGTAAATCAGGGCTGCCACCCTCTTTCCAAGGGCCAACGCCAGTAAGCACGCTACGGAATTGTCGCAGATCCTGGCAACCCCAACAGCTGCTGTGGTCTCGGCCAACAGTGCGCATGAGCTTACAAGGCGGCAATTTCAAATTCTAATTTTTTAATCAATTGCAAACTATTAAATGGTTATTTGTAATTTTGTAGCAGTTTATAGATGATAAATAAATATATGTATGCTGGAAACTGTGTAAAATGTCTTGCATTATAAATATTTTGCAGCAAAACACAACGATTTCGTTTTATGAACATTTAAAAAGTTGGAAGTAAAATGCGGATAAGCAAGGAAATTACACTAAAGTGAACACGAAAAAAAATTAATATTAAAACTGCGATGCCACCGAAACCATTAAATCTACTTGACTTTAAAGAAGGAAGCAATGCTCTTGGTGCCCTTGGCTCCCTTTGCCAGGGCTTTCTCCTTGGCGGTTAGCGAGCGTTCCTTCAGCGGTGCGGGAGTGGCTGTAGGCGACGTAACGCTGGCATTGAGATCCCCATCGCTGTCCAGGAGACCGCTGCTTTTCAGTTTAGCCCCTACATCGCTATCACTTAATTTAATCTTTTTTGAATCGCTGCCATCGTCCTTTCCAGCCTTTGATTTCCGCTTCTGGGTAGCCGCCTTCTCCTCAACAATCGCTTGAATCTCACTCGGAATGTGCAGATATCCTGTGAGCAGATCGTGCAGATCGGCGTCCAGATACCGACCCACAATATCGCTGGCCATGCGTGTGTAATCCATCTCGCTGGTCGCATTCTCCGCCGCCAGTTTGTCGCTGCGTACAAAATTCTGCGACTGGGCACTGTGGCCGCAGTGGACTTGCTTCTCCTTCAGGATCCCGGCCACCTGGCGCGTCTTCAGGGCCAGCCAGGCCAGCGTACGCTCTTGGTTGTACTTGTAGAAACTCTGATCCCCGGACCTCTTCACATCTGCCACGCACTTGAGGCTGTCGGGGTTAAGAAACTCGGTTAGCAGGCGACTCGTCCTGGCCTCTTCCACCGCAATGTTGTCCAGCGACATTGCTCCTGGTTGAAAAAACAAGTTAATATATTAATACCAATATATAATGGCAATCTTACTTTGAGCACAATGCTTCCGGAGGTGATGGATTGCCAGCAGCGTGGGATCCAGCGGAGTGGTCATGTATATACGGCCATTGGAGCAGACCTCGCTGTTGACGAGCCAACTGCGGCGGGGTTCTGCATACTCCAGCAGCTCCATGATCTGGCCATCGGGATGGGTGACAAACAGGGCTTCTTTTCCCTGTCCCGGATGAAAAAACCGTTCCAGATGGAGTCTGCGATCGTCGGCATCCTTTGGCAGCAATTTCTGCGACACAAAGAGCACTTTCTTCACTGCCGTGGCAGCGGATTTCTTGCCGGTGGCCACCACATCAGGATCTGGCTTGGGTTTAGTTGCTCGCGTTGCCTTCTTGCTCATTGTTTTCAAGTAAAAATATAAATTAGAAAACGTAAACAACACTGTGGTTCCCGCTTTTGTCAGCGATGAGATTCTTTCGATAGGCACAGCCGATAGGCGATTGCTATTAGCACTGTTCGATAGGTATTTAAAAGAAGTAATTGTGGCGCCAGATCGGTTAACTACAGTAGTAAAAGCGATGAGGAAATTAATTAACTAATTAGATGTTCACTATCTGAGGCAGGTGCGGCGAAAGTGCCTCTATTTATACTCTTTGTAGGGGGAAAAAAAAAAAAATGGGAGAGAGAGAGTGGGAGAGAGAGAGTGAGAGAGAGGGAGAGTGAGTGAGTGAGAGAGAGAGAGAGGGAGTGAGAGAGTGAGAGAGAATGAGAGAGAGGGTGAGTGAGAGTGAGAGAGAGAGAGAGAGAGAGAGGGAGATAGAGAGCGAGTGACAGAGAAATTGAGTGAGTGAGGGCGAGTGAGAAAGAGAGGGAGAGGTTTCCAGAGAGAGACGGGGAAACAGATTAATAGAGAAGCCTGAGTGAGTGGGAGGGAGTACAATAAACAAAACTCTCCTTCTCCTTCGAATATTAAATCCCAAATCCGATCACTTTTTTGCTATCATATATGGTAGATATAAAAATACAATCACCGCCAATTATGTTTGTGTTTTTTATTAACCATTAAAATACAATGGATCTTTGTTGTGCCATTGCACACTGATATGTAATAGCAATACTAACATATGGTAAAAGAGCAGTAGTTATCAGTGGTACGGTTAAAAGCATACCCTATGCTTCTGTAAGTGTATTACTTATTCCCGCAGCCTTCTATTCAAATTATTCCAATTTAAATGTCTACATCAAGGACACTTACAATAGAACAATAAGGACACTTTTGATACACGAGAACACATACATAGAAGGCAATGGGACAGGAATAACACAATCTGGACATTAGCAAAAAGGCTAAAATGGACGGATATTGTTACTCTTATTTAAAATAACGGAATGGTCTTTTGTGCATGCAAATATTCGATAGAAAATAATATTAAAGTGAGAATATATCCACAATAAAAAAGTTTTCAGCAATAGCTGAAGATGAACGGGTATAAATTGATTACATTTTTTGTTCCTACTTTAGGGGAATGATATATAGAGATTTCTTTAAAGTGAAAATAGCTTCACAATCTGATTCGGATTTTTAAAAGGATTTGAATTCGTGGACAAAAGTCGTCTTTTTTTCGTTAAATATCGGTTTGAATTCCTCCTGGTGCCGGTGCGCTTGGGGCTCGGTGTCCTGGCTGGGGACGACGCGGTCGGCTTGGCTCCGGTGCAAAATATGAGGACGGCGCAGGAGCTGATGGGATGGCCGCTGCCGCAGCATGTGCCTGATCCTGATAGTAATCGTCGCCGTATTCGCTGACCTGACGATTGCTGATCTCGTTCAAACGCTTGTAGCGTTCGCGGCGCGCCTCAATCATGTACAAAATACCAGCTGGCATAAGCATCACGGCTCCAACCACGCCCAAAGCGAATGACCAACCCATGTCGTTGTTCTGCCACCCGGGCATCCAGTCGCGTGAGTCTCCCTTGGCACCGAAGATGACCACGGCAATGAAACCGAATATTGAGCCAACCACTTGGCATGTGCCCACCGTCAGAAGCAGCACAACGTTGCGGTCATCGTCGCGGGAGGTGCGCAGCAAAGCCAGGGTCAGCGGCAGGGCGATGAGACACATGACGAAGCAGAGCGTTGCGAAGAACTGCACGGCTATGTAGAAGCCGGGCAGCAGGAAGTCGTGTATGATGTAGTACTCCTCCTCGAAGACCCACATGCATCCCTTGAAGCGGTTATCGTAGAATCGGTGGATATCTTGGAAGTTATTAAAGCAAACTTCCCACAGGCCCAGGTTGGTGAATCGTGGTTTTTCCAGGCGGCCATCGGTGACCAGCCAATACGGCGTGGAGAACGCGATGAGGAAAAGCAAAAAGGAGAACGCGGATAAGCCGAGGGCCACTTGCGTGCTGCGATTGAACGCCCCCATTTCGTTTAAGTTTAGTTTATAAATTTTCGTTTAGAGTTTCACGTCGTCTTGCAACTCTGTTTACCAAACACGCCCTTCAGTGTGACCAAAGCAGTAGTACTGGCAAAAGATCAGAGCACTATCGATACTATCGATGACTAACATGACTAAAGCCTTGTACTCTGACGAGAAAAACCCGCTGTCTAAATTAGACAGCGGAATCGCTGTTTATTTCGCTACCGAGCTAGTGTGACCAAAAAACTAATAGCCACATTTAATAGGTATTAAAAGGATTAATAATTTGTGGTATTTATTAGAGGTATTGTTAGTATTATTACCCGCTATCGGCAAGGTCTTACTGATGTACAGTTCGAACTTCAACTAACCGCAGCGTCATTTTCAAGCCATTTTCTTTTAAATTGCTTTTTCGTTTCTTTCGGAGATGAATAAATAATTATTCAAACTTGTAACCGCCAGTATTCTCAGGTCATATTTTAGTACATAACAGTATTTTTATATCGATATTTAAAAAACTGGTCAAATAAACGTATGTATTTTTTTATTCATGCAGCTGAATTTTTACATTTTAGTATTTTTATGTTCGAAAAAACAACTGGTCGGTCACACTTTTGGGCGTCAAACTGTTTTCGGCCGCCATTTCGATTTGAATTTACCGGCGGCGTCACTTAATTTCGTCAAGATAAACACATTCCCCGCCCAGCGCGTTCAACTTCGAGTTCTCGTGAAACTCCAGTCGGCTATTGGCCAGCAGGCATGCTCTTTAAATAGAACGCCAACGTATTCCTGGCCGCAAATATCAAACAACAAACATCCCGACATCCGAATTAAAACAAATCCAATATGGAGACTCAGAACAACTTTGCATCGTTCAAGGCGGAGATCCTGGAGATGACGGCCCAGAATGTGGACATGCTCCACGCCATGTGGCTGCGCATCTTCGACACCAAGACCTGCGGCGAGTTCCTCCACAGGTTGAAGGACCATGCGCAGACCTTCTACACGGATCTCCTGAACGAGTCGTGCGAGAAGCAGCAGACGATCCTTGACGAGATCTCTGCCCTGCAGGCCGAGGCCAGGGACCTCACGCGACTGCTTCACGAGTCGGTGGACATCGGCGAGCGCCCAGATGACGTTCCACTGGTCATCTGGCAGCTGAAGCTGGACAAGGGCATCGAGCACCTGCGCGAGGAGCTGGCTAGGCGCCGGGCTGAGATCTGCGAACTGCTGCTCCAGCAGGAACAGCTATGCGAGGAACTGGGCGAACTGCCGTTGCCACTGCTGGCCGATCCTTTGCCTCAGCCGGAGGAGATGGATGCGTTCCGAGATCACCTCGAGCAGCTGCGGGCCCAGCGAGTGCTGCGCCTGAAAGAGATGGACCAGCTGCGCCAGAGCATCAAGCACAACATGAAGCTGCTGGAGTGCCTGCCGCAGACGGACCAAGAGGAACGCCTGCTTAACCAGGTGGATCACTGCCTCACGCCCGAGACCTTTGAGCGCCTGCGGAAGATGCAAAAGGAGCTCGCCGACCAGATGCAGGAGATGCGAGAGCGCATCGACGACATGCGCGAAAAGATTCGCGTTCTGTGGGAGCGTCTGCAGGAGACGGACGACTACGCCATGCGAAGGGTGCGCAACGCCACCGAGTACACACAGTACACGTACGACGTTCTCCGGGAGGAGCTGCAGCGCTGCCAGGCACTCCGCAGGCAGAACCTCAAGATCTTCATTGAACAGCTCCGCGTGGAGATCAAGAAGTGGTGGGATCTCACCCTGAAGAGCCCCCAGGAGCGCAAGCGGTTCTCCAACTACTACAACGACTGGTACAATGAGGACCTGCTGGAGTTGCACGAATTGGAGCTGGACGATCTCAAGAGCTTCTACGACAATAACAAGGAGATTTTCGATCTATATGAGAGCCGGGCAGAGCTATGGGCCCGCATGGAGGCGCTGGAGGCCAAGGCCAGCGAGCCGAATCGCTTTAACAATCGCGGTGGCCAGCTACTCAAGGAGGAGAGGGAACGCAAGGCCATCACATCCAAGCTGCCCAAGATCGAGCAGCAGATCACAGAGCTGGTGCAGGCGTACGAGGCCAAGGAGAATACACCGTTCCTGGTGCATGGCGACAACATTTTGGAGCGCATGACCGCCGACTGGGAGCGTCATCGCCAGGCCAAGCTGTTGAGCTCCGCCCGCAAGAAGGCACCGACGGTCAGCACCACGGCATCGGCCAGCAAGATAATGCCTCCGCCCGCTCTGGGCTCGACGGCTCCTCGCACACCGCGCACGCTGCGCAACATGTCGGCCATGTCCAGCTCGACCATGTCTCTGCGGAAGACACCATCAGCCCAGCATCTGCGCCCGCTGAACGTGACTAAGAGCACGGGCAACTTGCACAAGCGCCTCAATCCATCGGCCAGCGTTCAGCCAGGTCCAAGAACACCGAACGCCAAGCGCAGCCTGATTGGTTCTCTGAACGCCATGAAGAGCTCACCGGCAATGCGCGGCAGTGCCCAGCGCTTGCTGAGCGTTAATCAGCCCCACAGCCAGTTGAAGACCAGCAAGTCGCCGATGAAGCGAGTGCGGGTCCTTGAGACAACGCTGCGTCGCAGCGGCGGCATGGGCAGGCGCAGCATTGGAACGCGGGCCAGCAAGAAGCCGCGCACCAAGACCACCGAGAAGGAGAACACACCGAACGAGCCGGATGACGACTATACCACAGATGATAATTCCGAGCAGGGGGTATCCTATGAGGAGTTCCAGCCACCCGGCCGATCCTCAATGCTACCGCGTCAGCGTATCCAGGCGCCACGTATGATGCGCCATGCGGTGGGAATGAAGGAGGATGTGGAGGAGGAGCAGCAGCAGGAGCCACCACGCACCAGGAACAGTCTCCGACCCCCGTCGCCAAGGGAGAGCCTGATGGTGTTCCAGCCACGTCGACAGTTATAGGAGAGAGAGAGCGTTCCCCAGGACATTTTACTTAAGTTTTACTGTTTCCACTTAGTTTACAGTTTGTGTTTCCCTGCACTTCATGTTCTGTTTTATCATTAAATTCTGTTTGCAAACTAATAATAATAAAAACCCTGTTTTTTAAGAGCGTTTGGGTGGGTAAATAATCTCCAAATGGAGCTGCCTAATGGTTTACAGAAGGAAATCCTTGCAATTTTACACTTTCAATGCTTCCACTATATTTTGGGATTTATATAAACAATTAGAAAGTAGGATTAGGGGGGGAATTGGGGTCGCTTCTCCAACAGACGTTAGAAATTCTTACCAAGAATTATAAAAAATGTTTACACTTCAACTAATTACTAAATACAATATTAACACGATAAAAGGGCAGGTGCCTGGGCTTGTGATGTACGAAGGCTATGTACAGGAGCTTATAACTACACTGGAATTGTTGTGCGTGTGTGTTTGGAGGATGCAGAATGCAGGTCCAAGGCGTTGGCTATTTGCCCGTGTCGCTGCCACTCTGACTGTGCTGGCTAGTGCCGCCGTGGTTGTACATGAGATGAGCTGAAAGTGAAAGAGAAAACAGTATATATAAGACAAGGACAACAGCACAGGACAAGATCCTTTTGAAATCGAAGAAAATTAAATTAAGATAATTACCCATTACAGCGGGTGGAAAGTTAAAAGCCCCAAAGGAGGCATTGACTGGCGTCGGTGCAAAGCTGGCACCATCCAGAGTGGTGGAACCTGCTCCTGCTCCTGCTCCAGCCACTCCCGCATTGCTGCTATACCCTTCTGGCGAGTGTATAACCGTGGAAGAGGTGGTGTTCTCGGTGCCAGCAGCAGCAGCCGTTGTTGCCAGCTGTGATGGCGGCATCACCACGGTGGTGAGATGCGACTGGCCACCATCATCCAGCAGACCTGTCCTCTGCAGGCGTCCCGTCTTCGTCTCAATGTGCTTGTTGTGGGCACTCAAACAGTGGTTGCGCATGTTGTACAACTGCAGGAAGTAGGCATCGCAGTGAGGACACTTGTACCGCTCACCCGTGTGCCGGCGGATGTGAGCCTTGAGGTCGTTGCTCTGCGTAAAGCTCTTGGGACACTGGTCGCACTTGTAGGGTCGCTCGCCGGTGTGGGTGCGCATGTGGATGGTCAGGTTATAGGCCCGGTGAAAGCTCTTGCCGCAGGTATTGCACAGGTTCGGTTTCGTGTTTGTGTGATAGCTTTTAGGGTAAGCAAGATGTAACAATAAATTCTTTAAAAAGAAAGTCTTTGGTGAAGACTTACCGCTCGTGGACCTTGAGATCGGTGGCCCGGGGAAAGGCCTTCACACAGTAGCGGCACTTGTAAGGCTTTTCACCATTATGACGCCGCATATGGACACGGAGGTAGTCATTCCGGGCAAAGCTATCGCCGCAAATGCAGCAAAGGAAGTTGCGCTGCCCGGTGTGCGTCTTCTCGTGCTCTCGCAGCTGGCCGCGCTCGCGGAATGTCTCCTCGCAGCTCTTGCAGGCGTAGAGGAAGTCCGTGTGCAGCAGGGTGTGCTTCCGCAAGTACGTTTTGCTGGAGAAGCGCTTGGAGCAGTACTCGCAGGTGTGCTCCGCCAGCTGCAGCTTGAGCTCACTGCCCGGCTCCAGGCCCTCGCCGTTGTGCTTGCTCACCTTGTGCCGCTCGAGGGCATCCAGACGGGAGAAGGCCGCCTCGCAGATGCCGCACTTGTGCTCCTTGTTGCTATGCAGGCTCTGGACATGCGCCTTGAGGTGATCGCTGCGCGCAAATGCCTTGGGACAGTGCGGGCAATTGTGGGGCTTCTTCTCCAGGTGGGACAGCTTGTGGCGCAGCAGGTGGCAGTGACGCGAGAAGGTGCGCTGGCAGACATCGCAACGGTTTTCGGGATTGGGCTCGCCCTTGCTGTGGCGCCGCCGCCTCCGCCTGCCAGACTTGCACTTCTTGGGCGACTGCTGCTCACCGTCCAGCGGCTCCATTTTCATCTTAAAATCCCCATCGTTTCCATCTGCATCTTCATCGTCGTCGTCATCGTCCTCCTCCTCCTCGTCGTCGTCATCCAAAGCACTTTCGTCGTCTCCGTCTCCGTAGTCACCGAAATGTTCCTCATCGCTAAACGGCAGCTCTCCCGTGGCATGCAGTGCCATGAACTCCTCCACACCCATGGGCGCCTCATCCTCGCTGCCCACCAGCTGGCTCTCCTGCTTGATGCTGAGTTGAGGGTCGCCAGCGGCCAGGGGCTCACCTGTGGGGAATGTTCAGTATGAGGATAATGCTGGACTTCAGAGAGCGGAGGAGACACTTACGCTTCACCGGCGAGTCACTGGAGCTCCCTAAACGCGGCTCCGCCTTTTCCCCACGCCGCCGCCGCCGCCGCTGCTTCTTCTCCAGCTTCAGTTGCGTGGCCAGGCTAACTTCCTCAGTCTCTAGGCAGGGCTCTGGCTTGATGTGCAGCCACAGTGTCTGCTTAGCCTCTAAGTTATCCTCATCGTCGTCGTCGTCCTCCTCGTTGCTGGAAATGGGATTCGTGTTGCATTGGAAGATATCGCCATCCTCAGGGTTATCCTTTTCCTCGCTAAGGAGCACTTCCGCCGAGACAAGCTCATCACCCGCAGAGCTTTGCATGGTGGTCTCATCCGCCGGCGGCCAAGTGTTTAAGAGGTCGTCTTCCAAGTGACGGTGCTGATTACGCATGTGTCGCAGAAGATGATCCCGGCGACTGAAGGTGCGCAGGCAGTGGGCGCACTGAAGGCGAGCGGTCTGCTCGTGGCTGCGTGCCAAGTGACTGCGCAGCTGTCGGAGATGCGGGAAGTGCTGCGGACAGAACTTGCACTTAAATTCCTCGACAGCACCGTCGTTGCCTTCAGTGCCATCCTTCGCTGTCCTGTGCACCCGGTTGCGGTGCAGGCGCAGCTCCAAGCTGTTGAGGAACTGGTCGTGACACATCTCGCAGGGCAGCAGGGCCACCTGGTCGGTCTGGGTGCCCGCCTCGGCACCATTGGACTTTAACTGCGGCGAGCGGCCTAGCAGCGCCACCAGAGAGCAGTAGGAGCGCTCGGCGTTGCGCTTGAAGCGATAGGCGTGGCGGGCTGCCTCCACGCAGGAGCCGCACATGTTGGACGGCATACCATCTTGCCGTTCGCACGGATGCAGCGTACACTCGTCCAGGATGCGCGCCAAGTTGGCGCCCAGTTCCAGCGGTCCGTCCGCAAAGATGAAGTGCAGTTCGCCGTCCTGGGAGGCGTCCTTAAGGCAAACGCGGCAGACGCGGTCCGCGTCAACGGCATCCAGGGTGACCAACCTATCGCCCGCCGGCTGCGTCTCGGACTTGAGACCCGGATCGGGCTGCGGGAGCGGGTAGTGGGATGCCATGGCTATAGCTCTTGCTGGGTGCATCAACAATTACCGCCGCTGCTGCTGCATTTCCTTAATTTTCGTTTAACCAATACAAGACGTTTGTTGTGACCCCAAATGTGGTCATACTGGGTGTGCCGTTCGTCGTGTGGCCGTGAACGGTCACATCTGGAATATAATCGATAGGCAGCGGTAGGCTGCACTCCACTATCGTTTCAAGCCAAATCTAGCTGTTTTGGTAAATTAATCGAGAAGAAAATTTAAAATTCAAATTGTAAAGAAATTCAAGAATCCAAAATATATATAAAAATATCCAAATATCCAAAAGTATTATTATTTACAAGATTCATTATTCTAATAATTGTCATTTTAGGGCTTCAATCTCCTTTCCAGCTCCCGCATCCACAATCAGAGTCAACTGTCCTTGATCTGGATTCACCCAGGCAGCGGGAAACTCCTTGTCCAGATCCACAAACACACGCTGTAATGAAACAAGGAAAATAATAGTAATATTTCCAAGCTAAACCATATTAACCAACCATTAACTCACCTTAACGACACTTGCTTTCCCAGCGCCCGTCACCACGAAGGCCACATCCCTGGCATTATTGATCAGCGGCAGGGTAAAGGTGATGCGCTCGGGTGGCGGCTTAGGGGAATTCCGGATGGGTATGACCAGGCGTTGGGTCTCCTGCAGCGTGGCTGGCTGCTCGGGAAACAGGGAGCAGGTGTGGCCGTCAGGTCCCATGCCCAGGAGCAGCAGGTCGAACTGCGGCAGGCCGCAGTCGCAGTTCACTCTATCCTTGACCTTCGCCTCGTAGTCTGCGGCGCATTCGTCCAGCGACTTGGCCGTGTTGGCCGTAACGAACTGCGAGTCCCGGATGCCCGGCAACTGGGTGAGCCACTCGGTCTTGTAAGCGCCGTAGGTAGAGTCGCTGTCATCCTGTGGCACATAGCGTTCGTCGCAGAAGAAGAACGTCCACTTGGCGGTGTTTAAATCTCCCGCTCGCTGCTTCAGAGCCTTCGTCAGCAGCTGGACCAACGAGCCACCTGTCAACAGGTAGGGTATTACGGCACTTGACTTTGGAATGGGCATGATAGCACCGGACAAGGTCACCCTAAGTTGGGCTTATCGGCACAAACGCTTGACCTGAACGGGGGCGATCCTCACCTGAGAGTCCCACGCTGAACCTATCCTGCCGGGCCAGTGCCCCTTGGGAGCAGTGTTGTAAGA
This sequence comes from Drosophila kikkawai, assembly GCF_030179895.1. NCBI lineage: Eukaryota > Metazoa > Arthropoda > Insecta > Diptera > Drosophilidae > Drosophila > Drosophila kikkawai. The sequence goes on along the minus strand of NC_091733.1, from coordinate 8,410,689 downwards.
GATCGGCCAGGCCATTCACCAGCTGGGCCTCCGAATCGGCCCGGATTACCTTCAGAGGTCGCTTTCGATCGGGCATATTGGTGATAATGAAACTGGATTTCGGTCGTGCTGCCAACATGTTGCTATTCGACAGATTTGACTTGAAAATAGCTAAGTAATCGATAACTCGGTAGTATTGACAAGCAGCCGGTCACACTGAAAGTCAACCATCAAAAAATATTTCACAGAATTGCGTTGTCTTTTGTTTTTTCATACCCAAATTTTTCAGGCGGTACTTTTCGCCGCCTAGAAGTCTAAGATCCATAGTAATCCCAATTCCGCGAAGAGCAAGCGGAGCACTGGATTCGCTGCGCTGCGTTTGTTGAATAAAGTAGATTTTGCAAAACACAGAACCCAAGTAAAACGTGCACACGGGTGCATATAAGCAAAAACAAGTTCCGTAAAAGTAAACTTAAATAGTAAACTGCGAGATGCCCAAGCGCGGCGGCGGAGGTGGCCATCGTTATAATAACAATAGCGGCAGCGGCAATGGCGGAGGAGGCGGTGGCGGCGGCGGTGGACGTTATTCCGCGCTCAAAGACTTTGATGGTAAGTGGACGCAGCACCAAAGCACCTCTCTATATGTACTAACTCGTGTTTTTTTTTTATTTGGTTAAACAGAGTTGGAGGATCACCAGCGCCGCAAGGATCGCAACAAGCGTCGCGTCAGCTTTAAGCCGCCACAATATCCGCAAAACAAAAAGGATATCAAGCTGCGTCTGGACGATGTACGTCGCTGGGACGAGGATGATGACATGAACGAAATGACCACAGCAGCCAGGGTAAGCAGCATACAATCAATCTATCTAATTTTGCACAGTGTTGAATATATATATATTTCCTTCAGGAACGTCCCACTTCCCGGCGACGCGGCTCACCCATACCCCGCGGCAGATTCGGCAAACTAATGCGCAACACCTTTGGCTGGTACCAAGTAACGGTGAGTTCCAGAGCCGCTATAAACTCTACAATTGCAACTATCCATGGGCCATATAGACGGGAATGTTATATCTATATGGACCAGATTTACTATAACTATTTTAAGTTTATCGAGGCACGCATGTGATTCGTATCGCAAGTGTGGTGTTTATCGTCTGGCTGTAATTTAGATACTAGCTTAGCCATCTACTTTTGGATTTGTACACATATTCCGACCTAAGGTCACTTCCAAAGCCCCTGTATAAATGGTTGTTTCATCGAGCAGCCGCCATTCAGAGCCCCCCAAGTTGCATCTTTCGGTCTGTGTTTATTTTTGTTTATTTTGTCCACATCCCCCGCCAGCATGCGGGCAACGGGCATTGGTTGCCCGTTGTGTTTATTAATTAATTTCACTCGTAAAAAATCGTAAAGCAAACAAGGCACATTTTCAATAACCGCCGGCTAGAGAGGGGGAGAGCTTTGAGATTACAGGCCAGACCAGGCCAGCCAGCCAGGCCGAGCGAGCAAATAAATATTTATGGATGGCTAAACTCTGACTGCCTGTTGCTTGCTGCAGCTGGCTCTCTTCCTGCTGTTCTTTCTCTTCTATTTCCTTGACAGTTCAAGAGGTCATGAGGTTGTGGGTGGTCCCACCCTTTGCTTTTGTCCCCACCTTAACCAGCAATCTACCTACCTGTCATTGCCAGTCGCCGTCCCGCTATCTCCCGGCGGGGTCGTAAATGCCCATAAAGGCCCTAAAAGCCAGCCAGTTGAGCAGAGCCAGAGGCGGAGCTATTGCCAGTTTCTCCTTTTGGGCCTTCATTTCATCGACAGTCGGCAAACGGTGTAGACGTAAAGCCTTCTCCACAAACACACACTTTCTTCTCGGAATCTCAAGAGGCCCGATTAGGGCCACTTATCAGCCGGCGGCGGCGATTAGATGTGCGATTAAGTTTTGCCCGGGAAAACCATCAAAGAATAGCTCCTCACAGCAATGGCCACTCTCGGTGCCTGGGACTACACCATCCTGGCCGTGGTGATGATCATATCGGTGGCCATTGGCATCTACTATCGTTTTGTTGGCGGCAAGCAAAGCACCACCACCGAATACCTACTGGCGGATCGTTCCATGGGCGTGGCCCCGGTGGCCTTTAGCCTAATGGCCAGCTTCATGTCGGCCATAACCATACTGGGTGTATCCATGGAGAACTATCAATACGGCACCATGTTTGTCCTGATCAATCTGTCGTATGTGGTGTCTACACCAGTGGCCGCCTACCTCATCATACCAGTCTTCTATCGCTTAAAGGCGGCCAGTGTTTACGAGTATCTGGAGTTGCGCTTTGGCTATGCTACCCGACTGGCCGCCTCGCTGAGCTTCTCGCTGCAAATGATCCTGTATATGGGCATTGTGGTGTATGCCCCGGCTCTGGCCCTGGAAGCTGTCACTGGACTCAATCAGGTCTTCTCCATTGTGATCGTTGGAGTTGTTTGCACCTTTTACGCCACACTTGGCGGCATGAAGGCCGTGCTCATCACCGACATTTACCAGTCGCTGCTCATGTTCGCCGCCGTCTTCAGCGTGATCATTTGTGCCTGGGTAAAGGCCGGCAGCTTGGAGGAGATTTGGCGTGTGGCCCAGGAGAACGGACGCATCGATGTGTCCAACTTTAGTGTGGATCCCACAGAGCGGCACACTTGGTTCACACAGATACTCGGTGGCAGTGCCACCTATTTGGCCATTTATGGCGTTAACCAGACGCAGGTGCAGCGCCTGATGTCGGTGAGGAGTCTGAGTGCCGCCCGAGCGGCCCTGTGGTGGTGCCTGCCCATCCTGTGCCTGCTGAGCATTAGCACCTGCTTCTCCGGGCTGTGCATCTATTGGTATTACCGCGACTGTGATCCAGTGCTGGAGGGACGCGTCAATTCGAGGGACCAGGTAATGCCGCTCTTCGTCGTTGACACCATGGGCGAGTATACGGGACTCGCGGGACTATTTGTTTCGGGCATCTTCTGCGCCAGTTTGTCCACAATCAGCTCAATTATCAGCTCATTGGCGGCCGTCACACTGGAGGATTACCTCAAGCCTTTGGTGCGTCACTTTGGCAAGCGTACGCTTACGGATCGCGAGACCCTGTGGCACTCGAAGCTGCTGTCGCTATTCTTCGGTGCCCTCTGCATTGGCATGGCCTTCATGGCGGGCTCAATTGGGGGATTGCTCCAAGCGGCCCTATCCATTTTTGGCATCATCGGTGGCCCCCTCCTGGGACTCTTTACGCTGGGCATGTATGTGACCAAGGCCAACGAAAAGGGAGCCATTGGAGGACTGCTCATCTCGCTGGGATTCTGCTTGTGGATTGGTTTTGGTCAGCCGAAACCGGTGCCACAAAGCCTGGACATGTCAACTGCGGGCTGCCCGCTGGACAGGAGCTATGCCCAAGATGTATTTTTCAAGACTGCTGCCAAGGCGGAGGCGGAGGAAGAACACTACTTTTACCTGTACAGGATCAGCTACATGTGGTATGCTGCCTTGGGCTTTGTGATTGCCTTCTTTGGCGGCTGGCTTCTGTCCTGGCTGTTTGCCCTGCTCAACTGGGACAGTAATAGGCACATCTATCAGGATGCTGACTGCACGCTGATCAAGCATGATCTCTTTGTGCCGCCTATAGCCAAACGCCTGCAGCGACGCCAGATGCCGCGGCTAGTGATCACGGCCACCAGTTCGGAGATTGGAGGCATTTCGGTGGATGTCCAGCAGCCGCAACTGGACGAGATTGAGTGGGAAAAGCACAAGGATGTGGCGTAGCAGGCCGGGAATTTTTGTAACTAACAGGGAATTCCGTCTTTAAATAATTTCAATGAGTTACTAGTGTTTATTAAACGCCTTTATGTAATCATTACCATCACTTTCTAGCCATGATCCTGTCTGAAAGAAATCCCATTACACTTTCAAACAATCCTTAAATTATTTTTTGGCACATTTTTATTAAGTGAACTTTGGCTTTAACATTCCGCCGCAATAAATGAGCTTACTCATCATCATGATCGCCATCAAATGAATCGAATAAAAAAATACTTGGACATTAATATCAATAGGCACTGGCCTCCTTCTGATCAACTGCATCGTAGTAGTTGCGACCCTGGGCGAGTTGATAGAGTGCCAGGAGTCGGACCAGTTCCTTGTAGGTGAGCGTACGCAAAGCCCGGCGATCGGCTGTATGAACTCCGGCGGCCTGCAACTCCCGCACCAGTGTATCAAACTGCTGTTCTTCCTCCGGATTCTCCTGATGCCTGGGCGCAATTCTGCTGACAAATTCCGATTCGGAACGGCGGTTCAGTGGCAGCGATTCTTCAACGGATTCCAAAGCCGTTAGTTCCTGGTCATCGTTGGTCATGGGCAAGGCCTGGGCCATGCAAATGCCGAGGATCAAGAGGAGGATGCTTCGTGGAATTGGATTCATGTCTGTGTCGGACAAGCTTGGACTTAAAACTGCTGTCGATCCGTCGATCGTGGCCTCAACTTGGGGTGCGCTCCAATTTCTATATGTTGTTTGCTCTTTACCCCGCTCGCTAGTTCCCTTGGGGCACAGTGCTGTCTGGTTAGGATCTAGCTATTTTATACCTTTGGAGGGAATTATAAGTTTAGTTTAAAGTTAGCAAGGTAGCAAATTTAATGGTACATTTAATAATAATAGTAATTTCAATAGTCTAATTTAATACTCTAAAAAAAAACTAGCACAAAAAAGCTTATCAATATATATAAATTTAAAAAATATCGATTTAAGGAATGACAATATTTTAGGTCTTCTTATGGGCTTAAGATGACAAAAATGCCAATGTTTTTATTAAATGTTATAATAATGCATTTGAAGCTAAGGTTTTAATTTTCCATGAAACTTATTCATATCGAAAAAATGTTTAAATAATGTGCAAAACTGGCTTTAGTTTGTAGCCGTAATTGAGATCACTTAATAGTATAGGGAGGGGAGTTATGTACTGAATAAGTTCAATGCCTATTCCCATTATGTTTTTTTTATCAATATTTTACATTACATTATTGGTATTTACTTGTTTATTATTTGTATCAAACTTTAAAAAAATTGCCAAAAAAATAATTTTTTTACGGACATGGCTAGAAAGACCTGTTGATGCTGATCAAAAATATGTATAATTTATATGGTCGGATATAACTACTTCACCTGCTTTGCAAGCTTCTAACTTGAATTATAAAACCCTGCAAGGTTCTAAAAAGTAAAATTGGTTCTATAATTTAATCACTTAATAAATACTGTAAAATATTTACACTTTGATTTGTGAACTAAATGCACTTGTTGCCTTTTATTTTACGAACCTTTTGAACTGTGGTTTCAACTTTTTCTTCCAGTGTCTTTCTCGCCAAATGCGACCATTTAAAGCTCGAGCGCCCAACACTGTCGTTGATTGAAAAGTCAGTGTAGGGTCGCTCGAAATTATTTTATCTGCACATGCAGCACAATCGGAGGCAGAGACACAGAGCCAGAGTCAACCCTCTTTCTGGCCTCCAGTATATGTTTTCTCTCGTCCACACATGTTTATTAATTGCCTGTGAGAGCTTTCGTTTGATTTCGCTTTCGTTCCTCGTTTTTCGTTCTATTTCGTACACATTCTGTATATAATTTATTTTGCTTGTTTTGTCTCCGCCTCCGATTCACACATTCAATTTATCTGCGCAGTTCGGGACAGTGTGTTGTCGTTGCTGTTTTTCTATTTTCTGCCCCCCTTTACAATCTTATCTATTCCTAATGGTATACCCTCTTGGATGAGCTAAATTACAACTATTAGTTAGTGTCTTTTATTTCTTAAAATTCTCAACGTTTACTTAATAAAAGTCTGTGAAACTCTTCTAAGAAGTGAAGGTGGTAGGATCTTAGAGTTATTTGGAATTTTCAGATTTTGAAGGCTAATCTAGTCAAAATCTGAGACGATTCTGTGAGGGTTTGCTCTTAGGAGACTTTATTATTAAATAAAAGTCAGATATATCGAAAATGTCATTTAATTTGGACTAATCGAAATTTAAAATATCGATTTTATCGATAGTACTGAATAAATATTTATAAAAATGTATTCAATTTATTAAAAACATTATTAAAGTAGTTGAGACTTCTTTGAAATTATTTTCAATAATGGTTTAGACTAAGTTTGGAACATATGTATATAAAAGAGTATATCGATCCAATTCCAATTTATATGTAAACTTTAAAATATCGATATTGATTTAACAGATTTTGTTGCAATCTCTTACAGTTTTTAAGGATTTTTGGTTACTACACTTTAACATACTTATAAGCTTCTATAATCCATATGGATATAGAATTTACCATATCAAGTAATGAATTCTACTTAAAGTATTGTCTACCTTGAGGCGCCTTGAGCTTGAAAGCTTTTCCCCACACTTTAAATTCAAAGATTCGCTTGTGTATAAATTATCGCTAGGCAAAATCAATGCTAAGCAAAGTAATTATTTTTTTCTATTATTATTATTATTGCTCGATAATGTGTGAGTATAAATTGTGCTCTTGGCTGACAAGAGAACAACTAGATTGTCAAGCTGCATGTAACGACCTGGCCCAGTGCGATGTTGTTAAATGCGAATTTCAAATTGCAAATTGCAATTTGCATTTGCATTTTCCCAATGGTTTCCCAGCTGGCATGCGACACGATGTCTATATAAGCTATGGCCATACGTGAGAATGGAATGGCCAAAGCATTCCAAGACGCAATGACTGATCGGTGCTAATGACGGCAAACACGTGCCACTCACTGTTAGTCATTTTCATTCTGGCCCAAGGTATGAAAACAAGGCTGTGATAACAACAGACACAACTGACTCACAGTGTATGGATGTAGTGGGTGTAGGTGGGGGCAAAACCCAACCCCCCTAAGAGCTTCCCCTAATCACAATCACCTTCCCTCGTTCACTGCCCCCTTGTGCATCGCCTGATGTCATCGGCCAGTAATGCATTGGATCGCTCTTCTTATCATGGCAATTGAACTGGCAGGTTGCCCTCTACAGGCCACTCCACCTCATCTGGGTACAGTGGATATCGGTTGAGGGAATTTTATGAAATTCAGTTTATTTAATAAAAAAATAAAGGAAAAATGTTGTGGAAACTGAACACTTGAAAACAATAACTTATTATTAGGAAGGTAACTTCTTTTCTACAATTTTTTCTTTCCGACCTCTGCAAAATATCTTTTATTTTAATTGCTTCTATTTTCTATGCCCTCGAAATAAGTTAAAAATTTAATTCAACTATTGAGGTTAATTAAACTTATTTTCTTGAAATTTTATATAACTCATATCTCAATAATAAAATTATAAGGCTCTAAACTTTATAGTTTCCACCGGAAAGGAGTTTATCATGCCTTTGGAATTCCCATTTTGATCTGGATTAAAAAGCGTACGAAACCAGGGCTGTATACTGTTTCATAGTCAAGCGCAATCGACGCCATATATATACATAAATATATATATATATATTTATAAATGATGGATGAATCAGAAAAATATACACTCATATAGCAATTCGCCCAAAAAAACAAAAAAAAAACAATGTGTAGAGCAAACTCTTGAATTCATTTTGTCTTTGAACTCTAGGCGTAATTCTCTGTACTTTGCATATAGAGTGTATATATTAACCGATCCGTGAAGAAGGGAAACTATTGAACACAATCGACTGCAATTGATTAGCTAGAGCTTGAGAATACTGGGAACCCGATGCTGGGGATTGCTGGGTTGCTGGGAAACCAAGTTTCTTGAGATTTATCGTTTCCACAATTTATTACGAAATTGGAATTCAGGCGCATAACAATTAATAATTATTACTCGATAACAGCTTAACTTGATTTGTATATATATAAATATATATATTATATATTCGTTGTACTCACATTGTTTTTATAATTCACAACACACTTTCGCACGCACACGTAACACAACACACCACACACACACACCACTGTTGGAATTGTTTCAACAACAACAAAAAAAAAAATGTGTTAAAAAAAAATACAGATTGAAATTAAGGAGCAGTTTCTTAAGTTAAATATTTTTGGCAGCTCATCTCCTAGCTACTACGACTAGTACGCCCACGACTACTACTCTTCCGGCTCATCATGGTTGGTGGTGGTCACCGTCTTCTCCTGATGCGTGCTGGTCGTTGTGGTGCGTGTCAGTGTAAAGACCCCAGTGCTGCCCACCTCGTCCAGGGGCTGGGCAATAATGGTGGAAGTGGTGCTCTGGCAGAAGAATAAAAAAATCATTAGTTGGTCAAAATCAAGAGGTCAAGGTCAGTAGACTTACGCCATTCTTGGTCTCCTCGGGGCTCCAAGAGCGCTTATCGTCCAGGTCCTTTGAGCAACAGCCTCCCATGGTGGGCTTGTTGTTATTGTGTTTTTCTATCTAGGGATTCCTAAATCTTTGCCCAGGGACCACTCTTATTTGTTGTTGCTTCAACTCCGCACGTCTGGCAGCGAATGGTGAGCCGTTCGCCGGTGTTCACTTGTTAGTCCCAGCCCAACCCGAATCCGATTCGGAATCGGAATCCAACGACGACATTGCTGTCGCTGTTGCGCGGCTGACGTCGCCGCTGGAGTCGTCACAGAGCTCCATATCAATTCTAGAAATATGTCTCGGCGAGCTCTCGTATATTTTGTATTGTGAGGAATACAATAAATAAAAAATAAATAAATAAAGAAATACCTATATACAGCTCGGCGCAGCTTGCTAAGCAAACAAAGCACCACCGTACTCCCCAGGAACGGGAATGAAAGCGAGACGGAAACTGTTACCGATCCCCAAAGCCCACACAGTCATCATCTTTATGTTCTGGAAAGGTTCTTAACGTTCTTAACAGTTCACTTTGGCTATCGATCAGGTGTTTCGTTCGATTCCCAGGGCTTCCGTTGTTGTCCAAGTCCCCATAATACATTCCATAAGACATTCCAAAGCCCATACAAAGGATGGGACTTTTTCTCCTCCAATGATTCACTCAAATGAAACGTTTTTAATTTTGTCAAATGATTTCATTCAGATAGGGAGGAGAGTATAAATGATAAAGTCTTATGACTAGTTTTCATTTTTAGAAAACATAAACCAGCTTGTAAAAGTTTTAACAACAAGTTTAACTAATAAGTAAAGCCAATATTATTATCTCCAGTAGATAAAAAGCTAAAGAGGTCTTTGTATGGAAAGAAAAAATAAATAATAGATTGATATATATATGAAAACTAAATGGCAATTAAGAGAGTAAAGAGCTTTAACGGAAGTCCAGGCAAAACCCGGCTTTGGGTTAAACCTAGATGGTATGAGAGGCTCTATAGTAGTAGTAGTAGTAGTATATTATACAAATTTTATATCATAAACATATATATTTTTTTGTATTTAACCTTTATTTTTCTTTATTTAATTTTGTTTTTTTTTTTATTGGATTTCTTTGAATTTAAAAATAAATTACTTTGGTTTCGATTTAATGGATGTTATTTTCTAAAATATCGAAACAAATCGATGACTTGAGAACTTTTATATTATAAAAATATATTAATTTTTTTTTTGTTATCTTACTGAACTATTATTTTTCTTAATTTAATGTTTAAAAGTGTATTTTGTTTTATTTTATTCTTTAAATTTAAAATCAAATAACTGTGTTTTCGATTTAATCGATGTTTCTAAGAGATCGATACATCGAGAATCGATTTTTTCTCAGCTCTACTCTATAGTTCAAGAAAAATGAACTTTCCATTAGGAAATATTCCATAAAAAGGCTTTTCACACAAGAGACAAAAATAATAATAACATCTAATGCCCGTAATAAATAAATTTATCGCATTAATGCGCAATGAATGAGTGGGATGGATGGGCGGGCCGGACTTATCTTGTTGATATAAATAGTAGTGTGTCGCTGTGGCGGCAGGGGTATGGATCATTCACACGATCATTTGCCTGCGCTGAAGTACATATATATATATATATGGTACAAATATGTACAGTCTGTACTGGAAACTGTACTCAAAGAGATCCCATAAATTGAATTACTTTCCACTGACTCTTTTGTGTATTTACCCATGCATATGATGGGTACAGTCTGCTGTAGACCACTGATTAGATACCGCCCTGGTACATAGCCAATAATAGCCAAGTGACCGATATTGATATCTGACCTTGGCACGGGAGTGGTACCCTGGAGTTGTTGGCTGTCTCTGTTGCTCTCACTCTCACTGGCACACTCACCTCTCGTTATTAAATCAGTGACAGATCCACTGATAAAAGCCCCACCGCTTCGCTCCGCTCCGAAAGTGTAATTATGTGACAAGTCCATAGACTCGGATATGAATGGCATGCAAATAGGCGGGCGTCCCACTAATTCACCTATCGTAATTGGGTGCAATATGACGAGTGAACAGAGCCAATTACCGATAAGTAGATGGATGGATGGATGGTTGGTTGGTTGGATGGATGGATCACACATACACTCTCCTCTCCGTTCACTCATGTGACTGGAATTTTGCATCCCTTTGAATCAGACGCGCACATGTGATCTTTTATCGAACGTGGAAAATGGTGAGGGTGGGTGGCCACGAGGCCACTATAGCACTTTTCCAAACTTAAAAATTGTCGTCGTTTGGTACGTGCTCCTCCAAGGTGAGACTTCTATCTCTGGCTCTTCCACTCCCCATTGATAGAGCACACAAAGTGAGCCACAAAAGTGGGACATTTCGGGCAAACAAACAAACCATAACACACACAAGGCTTTGTTATGACATAACTCGAGCGATATCAGGTCTGAGAGCTCCTCCCTCCACATTACGTACAAATAATTGCCAGATATATGTAAGCCTTCATTAATCTCATTCCTACCCGCACTCTCTTCCTTTTCCAGATTCACAATGGTCAGATCTATGACAAGGAGACCCTCCTGCGGGCCATTATGGCAGCCATGTCGCCGCATGTCTTCATCCCCCAATATTGGCGCTCGGAGCGCAGCAGTGTCATGTTCTTTACGGATGACTACGAGGTGGCCGAGCGTATCCAACATTTGGGCAGGAATGCCCAGCTCCCAGATGGATTCCGTTTAATGCCACGAGTGCGCAGTGGTATACCGCTAGTGGTCATCGACGATAATCTCAAAGAGAAGATGAAGTTGGTTATGGCCAAGCGTTACAATATACAGACCAAGGCCTTGGATCTGTCGCGCTTTCACACCGATCCCGATCTCAAGCACATCTTCTGTCCGCTGTTCCGCTCGAACGTGATGAGCACTGCCATGGACATTATATGCGAGAATATACCCGATCTGGAGGCCATTAATCTCAATGATAACTGCATGTCCAGCATGGAGGCATTCAAGGGAGTGGAGAAGCGTATACCCAATCTCAAGATTCTATATTTGGGTGATAATAAGGTGAGTTTACTAGCAGGATACTTCTTGTCCCAGTCTAATCAGTCTTTTTCTTGCAGATTCCCTCACTGGCCCACTTGGTGGTGTTCCGGAATTTGAACATCCTGGAGTTGGTGTTGAAGAACAACCCATTCCGCTCCCGCTACAAGGATCATCATCACTATATCAGGTATACTATGGTGTGATTAGTACTCTGCTAACCTTTCTAGAGGATGCTGCCGCACTAAGAGTCTCGAAGTCGACGTGGGAGTCGTCGCCGCGTCGGGAGTCACAGAGGAATTATAGGATTAGCAAATTTCAATTCCATATTGTTCTGTTGCCTCCGTTTCTGTTCTTTTTAGAAGCGTGTGCCCTGCCGAGTTGTGGCCGCAAATAGAAAACCAGGATGAGCTTGAAGTCCTTGAGAAGGCTGAAAGCTGAGACTTTCAGAACTTTATTTTGGTTTTGAAAAAGCAATTGAGCAGGCAAAGGCATTTTTGGGGCAAGAAGTTTTCTAAAAAAAAGAGCTGCCTTCAAAGCAAAGCAAGCCACCTTGGGGTGGATCAGAGATTTTGAAAGGGACACTAAAAAAAAAGAAGAAAAAATACAAAAAAAAAAAAAAAAAAAAAAAAAAAAAAAAAAAAAAAAAAAAAGGAAAAAAAAAGAAAAAAAATCTAAAACCCAGCAAAAGTGCCCCTCAAGCAAACCACACTTTCGACTATCTGGCAATGCCAAACAACCAACACAAAAAAACACACCCACACAAATAAAATATATACCCACGCACACTATACCTGCACCGATCGCACTTCCACTGAGGCAGGCGAACATGCATCAGTCCCAAGCACAGCAACTACAACAACAACAGTAACAGTAACTAGAAAAAAAAACAAACCTTGGCAATGCAATATTGCAAATAGAAGTAAAACGAAGGAGTTAGCTTATCGATAGAAATCCACCTAACCCGCCCCACCCACCGTGCACCCCGCTGCAACACTTATGGGCACACGCACACAGCCGCATGCGCACAGTGACTATGTGTGTCCTGTCACGAGCACGCGTGTGCCGTGCTGTGTTGTCGTGTTGCTTCCTGTTGCTTTGGCGGCGGCTGCCGAGCAGAGGAGGCGAAGGCGGAGAGCAGGAAGCAGTCAGGTGTTGAGTGCGCAGTGACCAGCAGCAGCAGGGCAAACGACCAAAGAGAGAGAGAGAGAGAGAGAGAGATCACTTTGACAGAGACATTGACTTACGACTTGACCTTGACCTTGACCTTGACTAGGACTTGGAGCGCTGCTGGCTCTGGCGGCTGCGACGTAAAAAGCACTGTGTTGTGTGTTGCGGGCCGTTTACAGTTCAATTTTGTGCGGCTTTTGTTTTGGACGCATGCTTCGCCTGCGGATGCGATGAGCGTGTCACGCACGAAACCAACACACACAAACACCCACACACACACACGATGGAACATGTTCAGACTGGAGTGATGCAGTCAGCAGCTTCATGCTTGGGGGTACACTGCTAAAAATGAAAAGAAAAAAAAAGAAAAAAAATAATACAAAACAAAAAAATTAAAAAAAAAAACAATTAAAGATGCCCTGTTGTGGCACAATAGTGTCCTGCTCAAATAAACTCTTGTTCCACCTTTAATCACCGTCACTAGAACAGCTTCCAGAAGGCGAACAATGACCGCCATCGACCAAGTGCCTCTGCCTCTTCACCAGCCCAAAGCTCTAACGAAAGAGAGCGAGTCGAGTAACGGTAAAGCTATATGATTATTAACAAGGATCAGGGCAATTCCTGGATTTCATTTGCAACTACAGCTCACGCAGAGCATGCTTCAGCATTCAAGAACCCATTTAATTATTATTTCTCGCTATTTAAATCGCATATCAACTCTCATCGCACGGCCGAAACTATCCACATCGAACTATTTACAGCGAAACCCGTCGCAAGTTCCCCAAATTGCTTAAATTGGTAAGTTGTCAATGCAATTAAGTCCATAGGGAAGGGGGTGGTGGAGGATGGGTCTAACCCAAGACATGATAAAGATAAAGATCCTTAACGCCAGGCTCTAGCTTCAGGCTCTCTTGAAATGTTCTCTTAAGGTCAGAAAGAGAGAAAGATGCAAGCGCGTTACGCATCTTAGTCTTTGGTAGAGCTGGAAATAAGTCGATTTTTAGTGAAAAACTAAAATTACAGAATATATATTTTTAAACAAACTAATATTTATACCCAATAATAATAATAATAATAATAATAATAATAATAATAATAATAATAATAATAATAATAATAATAATAATAATAATAATAATAATAATAATAATAATAATAATAATAATAATAATAATAATAATAATAAATATAGGATGGCGAGACCCTGGGCCCGCAGGTCGACTTCGATCTGGTCGATTCGGGACGCATGCCCGAGCCCAAGGCCTCCTTCCTGTGCGACAATGCCGGTGCTGAGGTGGTGCGCCAGTTTCTCGACCAGTACTTTCTCATCTTTGACTCGGACAACCGTCAGGCTTTGTTGGATGCCTACCACGAGAACTCCATGCTATCCATAACCATGCCCTCGGCCAGTCAGGCGGGCAGGTGAGTGCCTACCATTGAAGTCCTTTTTCACAGTGTCCTAATTCTCGAGTTACCCTCTCTATTTTGCAGACTAAACAACTTTTGGAAATTCAATCGCAATCTGCGCCGTGTGGTCAACAATGATAGGGATGACCACCGCACCCGCCAGCTGAAGTACGGCCGCCTGGCCTGCGTGTCCACCTTGGACGAGTGGCCGCGTACCCAGCACGAGCGTCGCACCTTCACCGTTGATCTGACCATTTACAATGTAAGCCACAAAATTCTTTCTTCTTATGTTTTACCAGTTAATTGTTATATTTTTGGTCTCCAGGCCTCAATGATGGTCTTCACCGTAACCGGTTTATTCAAGGAGCTTAGCCGTGAAACCAACAATACCAACTACGATCTGCGCCACTTTGCCCGCACATTTGTGGTGGTGCCACAGAACACGGGGTATTGCATTCGCAACGAGACCATCTTTGTGACCAGTGCCACCAATGAGCAGTCACGCGAGTTTAAGCGCTCGCAGCATCAACCGGCTCCCGGAGCCATTGCCTCAACAAGTGCCGCGGCTGCCGCTGCCGCTGCAGCTAGCTCCCCTACGGGAGGCCTGCAGGGTCGCCTGAATCCCGTTGGTGTGGGCAATGTGGCAAACGTGGCTATATTGCCAGGAGCTCAATTGGGCACCACCAGTCCGTTGGCCACTGGTGGAGGAGCACCAGCAGCACCGGCAGTAGCCGCTGGCCCAGTTGCGCACGATGAGAATACGAAAATGCAAATGATACAGGCCATGTGTGCCCAGAGTCAGATGAATCTGGCCTGGAGTCGCAAGTAAGTAACCAGATGAGAATTTATTATAATTAATTTATATTAATTAACTTTTTTTTCTCGAAAAACAGATGCCTGGAGGAAACCAATTGGGACTACAACCATGCCGCCTATGTGTTCGAGAAGCTCTTCAAGGACAACCAGATACCGCCCGAGGCCTTTGTTAAGTAAATGCATCAAATGAATGCATCTAGAGTAACGGAAGCAGAGAGAATAGAGAATAGGGAGCACAGAATGGGGGGAATAGAGAACAGAAAGGCCAGGTCACAGGATACAAGCCAAGTATCTTAATCGTAAAGCAGCACAGCAAGCCAGAAATACGTTAATATAATGTTAATGATCCTGTATATGTACACACACTCTTTTTGTTTGTTTATTTTTGTTTACACTTCTTCATATTGTAATAAATAAGAGCATGCGTGTGATCATAAGCTGGGCCACTCCTGTGTAATGGCCAATCGCGAACCCAACCGGTTTTGGATAGGTTTATTTCACCCGCCTTAAGTTCTGTCAATTCCCTTTAGTTTTCGTTTAGGAATTGTTCTAGCGCCCTAAGCACCCCCCAACACCCCCAGCCAATGCTGAAATGTAAATGTTGTATCAAAAAGCAAACAGCTAGAAAAAAAAATATATATATATTTAACACGAAACTGTAAAACGAAGGCCTCAACCCGAGAGTTTGTCAGTCCCCCACCCGGTACCTAAACCTTTCCTCCATCCTTAATAGCCCCCCCTTAAGGCTATTAAGGATGGTAAGGTTAATTCGGTGCAATACGGGCCATTTTTCAAAAATTTATAGCAAAACGGCTAAAGTTTGGTGAATAAATTAAAAATTAAGTTCCAATTGATTAAGAGTTGCGGTATATAGGAGATATATACTTAACATACTTATTACCTGTAAGGCTCACGAAAAATAAATATATCGGAAGCAAATGTAAACGGAAGCTGTTTTTATGTGGAATGGGTCAAATTTACATTTTTAAGACAAATTTAAGATTAAAAATATTATAGCTAAACCAAAAATTCATTAAATTAAAACTGCAGGCAGTTTTATGATCTATTTTATTATTATTAAAAAAAAAATTCCCAATTTTAAATAATTTTAAGGATATAATAACATTTTGAACAAATTGATACATTTTTTGTTTGGAAATTTAAAGCTTAAAAATATCATAACTTGGCAAAAAAATTATTAATTTCAAATCGGAAAACAGTTTTATGTTAGTTTTAACTTGGTTGACCAATCTGCATATTAAATTAAATATTTTAAAAAATTACAATTTTCGCCAATTTTGTATACATTTTAACGAAATTTTGAAAAAATTGGCAAAATTTTTGCTTCT
Source organism: Drosophila kikkawai (assembly GCF_030179895.1). Lineage (NCBI taxonomy): Eukaryota > Metazoa > Arthropoda > Insecta > Diptera > Drosophilidae > Drosophila > Drosophila kikkawai. The sequence continues at coordinate 8,394,575 of NC_091733.1, read as the reverse complement.
TGCTAACAAGGCTAGTAAGAATCGCCCTTAAAAGCTGATCAAGAATATATGTGGTTTATGGGGTCGGAAATAGAATGCATAAAAAGACACACCCCCTGTTGGTTGGAAGCCGTGCGCTTTAGGTGTTGAAAAATACCGACAGGTGGCGCATCAATAGTTATCATAATTTTGATTTTAAGAAAGGAATATGGCTTTCATGTTATTAAATTTAAATAAATAAAAATGTAAAACAAATTAAAGCAAAGCGAAGATTTGATTTAAATATTTTGAGTACTCACAGTTGTCTAGGTCTCTTCTCTGATTGATCCATATCCTTGATTTCTATCTGATCTCAACTTCTCTCCGGTGATATCTGCACGTTTTCTAGGTCATTCTCTCTTTGCGACAGCAATAAAGCATTAGCTTACACTCTCCCATGCGCAAAGAGCCAAACACACTCCCTCCCTGCCAGAAAAAACAAATAGCAGAAAAAAAAACTCGTAGCACGAAACTACAGAATAGAGAGGGTACACTGAAACACAAAAACACAAGTAGCAGCTCTTTTAGAAGAGAGTAACCACTAACACACACCCACACACCACACTACCTCTTCCACTCGACCTCAACATTCAGCTGGGTTACCACTAAGAAGATGCTAGAACTAGTTGGGAATTATAGTGTCAAGCAAGTGGTTTTTAATTTTTTTTTTATTTTTTATTTTTAATTTAAATATTACAACTTGAAGATATAATAATCTATAATATAATTAAAAAAAAAAAATTAAATAAAAAATAAATATATTAATTAGGTATATTTGGTAATCACTTTCAGTCTCTAAAAAATGTTTAATTTTAATAGAAAAACAAGAAAGGAAGCTAACTTCGGCACGCCGAAGTTTTTATACCCTTGCAGATTGGTTTTCATATTTATATTATAAATTATAATGCCGAAAACAGACACTAAACAGATAACATAACATTTTACCTATACTTATTACCATATGTTTACAGTTTGACAGTTATAGTTATACATTCACAGCTTTACATTTTCTCTACGGATCGCTTCTATGGCAGCTATATGATATAGTTGTATAGAAAATGTAAAGCTGGGAATGCAAAACTGTAACTGTCAAACTGTAAACATAATAAGTATAGGTAAAATGTAAGGAAACTCTGTTTTGTGAGTGTTTTCAGCATTTAAATCTATAATATAAACATCGAAACCAATCTGCAAGGGTATACAAACTTCGGCGTGCCGAAGTTAGCTTCCTTTCTTGTTTCTTTTACTTTCCCTATCGTTCTTATGGCAGCTATAAGATATAGTCGTCCGATTTTCATAAAATTTATACCAAAATTCTAAAATAATACCAGCAGCTCATGTGTCAAAGTAGATTAAATTATGTTAAAAAACAACGAAGTTATAATTTTTTTCGATTAATTTTCCGATCGTTCCAATGGGAGCTATAAGATATAGTGGTCCGATTTTTATAAAATTTTTACCAAAATTCTGGAATAATATAAAATGGCTATATCTTAAAAATGATGCAATAATATTGAAAAACAGAGAAGTTATAATTTTTTTTCTAAAAATTTATCGAACATTTGTATGCCAGCTATATGATATAGTCGTCTGATCCGGCCCGTTCCGACATATATATCAGTGAGAGTATATAGAAGACTATATGCAAAGTTTCATTCAGATAGCTTTAAAACTGAGGGACTAGTTTGCGTAGAAACGGACAGACGGACAGACGGACATGGCTAGATCGACTCGGCTGTTGATGCTGATCAAGAATATATAGGGTCGGAAACGTCTCCTTCACTGCGTTGCAAACTTCTGACTGAAATTATAATACCCTGCAAGGGTATAATAAACTTAAATTAAGTAGGTTGCTGATATTTCTACTAAAATGAGCTTAATGTTAAATGTTTTAGTTAACGACTGGAAGTGGCTACCAAATACATCTAATTTAAGTAAGTAAACGAACACAACAAAATTATAAGTTTCAAAAATTTAAAATAAATTTGAAAACTTAAAAGTATATTTTAAAAAGTGTACTTTCTATGGCATACTTTTGGGCCCCTGAAATAATTTCAAATTCATCGCATATTATATTTTCATATGGACAATGAAAAAGGAACTGGATTTTCTATGAAAAATGATTGTTAAACTATCAAAATCTAGTTTAAAAATTGAATTTACCCTGCAAGATGACCCAAAGGAGCGATTCCTTTGTGCCGGACAGAACCAGTTCGCCAGAACGCCTTGGAGCAACAACTTCCCAAATCGCTTTTCTATTGTCCCCGCTGAGACGAGACAGCGCCCAAATGACGTGAAGAGGAGTGTGTGGGTCTGGGACCTAGGTCCTGGTAGGTAGGTCCTGTTCTAGGCCCATTGTGCGTGGCCCTTTCGAAGCGTGTGACTGGGCGAGGACAACAATGGTGTCAAATAACAAAAAGCTTTTTTCTAGCGTCGCCCAGCTTTCCGGATTCGGGATTTTCGGGATTTCGGCTAGGGTTTGGGTTGGAGTTTTCTGGCTTGGGCCACAGCTGTCCGGCATTCAACAATTGGTCAGCAACTGGTCAGCGTGAGAAGCGGCGGGCGCCCAGCATCCCAAGCTGGCCAGCTGGTCCAGAGTACTTTTGTGGTCCCAGACAATGGGACACGGAATCCGGCCGCTTTGTTATTCAAAATGAGCTGGACCAGGACCAGAACCAGGAGGATGCCTGCATCTGGCGAGGATCTGTGGGCTGGCGGAGCTCAAATGGCGCCCAAAATTGGTCAAACTTGTCCGCCAAGTTCCTAGTTCTAACGGTCAAATGTCCAGCTGCCATAAGCTTAAGAAATTTAAGAGCTTACTCTTGAAAAGAATAATTTAAACAATTTTTAAAATTATAATATCCTGTATAATAAATTGTAAAAATATTAATATTAATATTTATATGCTTTAATATTAATATTACATAATTTTTTTCTGTGTGTAATGCTGAAATTGGGGACTTGAAAAGGAGAACTAACACTGGTCCTGACACTAGTCCTGGCACTGGTCTTGCCACTGTTCCTGGCTCTGGGGCGTGGCTCGATAATGTTGTCAGCTCTCAATTACAAGATATCGATGCCCAAAAAAAAAAACCGACTATAAAAGCAAAAAACAGCGTCTCAAAATTGAAACATAAAATTTCAAAGGATAAATAGAGGACGCCCGAAAAAAGTGGACCCCGGGGAAGAACGCCATAAGACAGCATTGGAGACCGGGCCAGGAGGCGATGCCCAGGGCATACCGTTGGGCAATAATACCTGGACAACTCGAACTCAAACCCAAACTTGAAACTAAAACTGAAACCGAAACCGAAACCGACTCGAGGCGCAAGCTGGAACTGAGCCACGCCTGATAATGTCCCAATTAATGTGGATATAAACGGAAACACAGCTCTGCAACTGCAACTGCCGAATTAAGAGCGAATGCGTTAATTATTTATGCAACATTATTTCTTATTTTTTGTAAGGGGAGTACCCCTTAATCATCCTAAAGCGCCTGATAAGGCGTTGCTGCTTCCCTTCCACTTTTTTTACTCGCAGTTTGTAGTTCTTTTTAATGGTTTTAAGGGGGTTATTATTTACTTAAACTTTTTATTGTGAAGTATATAAAGCCGCCCTTGTTGCACTAGGATATTGATAAAATACAATTTAAATTAAATTATCAATTTATTAATATTTATTTTTATTATAAATTTTTATTTCTTTACTTTTCTTTCATTTTAATTATTTTCAAACGAATATTTGATTTAGGGATGACCAAAAATACTGATCTGTTTTTAGATACTGTATCGATATTTTTCGATATTTTAACGTTGCAATAAATATATCATTTATTTAATAATAATAATCGATAATATCTAAATTTACGATATTTTCGTTATCTTTAAAAAATATATATAGAAAAATATTTTGTATGACTGTATAATCCTTCTTAACTTACATTAAGTTTAGTGTAATTCTTCTGTATATAGTTTAATTATATATTTATTGTTACCTCTCCCCCCGATGTTGATTAAATACGACATAATATTAGGGCAGGGGGCTATCTTTCCCATCTCACAGAATATTAAGTGCCTTAGCTCTCATTACAACCTTTACATTTTAGTCAACGACTTTTCTTATCCGTCACAGAATCCGCTGGCTCGATGGAAATTAATATCCGGCGATCTTATCCTTGGCTTCGTAAAAAGATATCTCCAAGAGATATCTCCGACGGTTATGGATCCTATGGCTTATGCCAAGGTGGAAGGGAAGGAGGGAGGGAGGTGTCATCGACTGATTGCAGGGGCCCAGGGACTGGTTGTTATTAACCTGGTTATTATCGTTTATAAAATAAATAAGGCCCGGTAATAACGATAATGAGCAGCCGAAAATTGAAATGGCTGAGGAGATGGCAGATCAGAGATCGGAGCTGCTAACCCTGGGCCATCTGCAGGCCACCCAAGACCCAGGACACAGGACACGGGAAACGGACACGCAGCCTCGTTGGCGACGGTCAGCCTCATTAACGCCGCGAATTAACGGGCATTTAGGCAGAAAACAAAATGCACAAAATGTGGACACCAACGAAGCTGGGGCTGGGACTCTAGGGCTATCATATCCTTGCAACTATATATCCTTTTGGCTTGCATGTCTGGCGGCCATCAAAATTTATATTTAAAATGCATAACAATGAGTGCGGCGGCACGCAAAGGAGCCCGAGCGAGCGTTAGGATCAGGGATCGCTGCAAGACATGGTGGACTGACTACACTGGGCACCCACATACAGCCAGGATATAAAGGGTTACTAACACCACACACACACACACACAGTCAACACACAACAAAAGCCAAAGAACAAACAACGACGACGGCGGCGACGAAATTAAGCTGGAATTTTGAGTGGCACGAGCCGTCGCGATCCGCGATCCGCGATCCGCGAACCTCGATCCCGCTGCACTGCTTATCCTTAATTTCGCCGGCCCGGCTGTCGTCCTGCGCCTGCTACCCGCTGCCCCTTCAGCCGCCTCCATTACGGGACAGGTGCAAGCTAAACTCTTCTTTTTTTAGCAGTTTCATTTTTTTTTTGTATGTTTTTCTGTCCCCCAGGAGAGTGTCCTTTGCAGCGATCCTTAAGCATACAAACACACACACAAACACACACAGGACACACTCGGCATTAATTCGCTTCTTTATTTTTCGGTAATTGCCGAAAATGTTCCGAGTGAACGAGCGAATCCTCGTGCCCAGACACCCTGTCCCATGTCCTCGGTGTCCTGCGCTGCCTGCGTGCTCTGATCCTGCGTCAGCCGGATTAAGCCAAAGGCAACGGCGAAGGCTCAGGCGCAGATCCTTAGCGCTTGATTGCGATTTCACGTTCCTCTCATTTTTCAACAGTTTCAGGCAGCCGTGCGATCATTGACTCTTGTCAGGCAATGAATATGCAATGTGCAGGAGTCAGTCCTCCAGGAGTCCTCCAGGAGTACTCCAGAAGTGCCCTCAATCCCATTATCAAGCTCCCTCATTGGAGGGGCTATCCATTGCGGAAATGTGGAAAAATGTTAGAGTAAAGAGAGATATCTTAGCTGAGAGTTTTATGAGCCAGAATCATCCTTAAAGTTAATATATTTTTATTAAAATAATGTTATTTATCTGCAAAGAGGGAATTATGCATTGGCAGGACGGAAAGGATACATTAGTTTGCATAGAAACGGACAAACAGACAGATGTACAGACGGACAAAGGGATAAAAGGATAGACAAATGGCGGGTATATGGATAGAGGAACTAGTTTGCATAGTAACGGACAGATAGACACGGACAAAAGGACAGACGAATAAATGGAAAGACGGATAAATGGACAGTCCAGAAAAAGGATAGACGGATAAAAGGAGGAACGGACAAACGGGCATACAGATATATATATTTTTACCATATATCAAATATATGCATTATTGTTTTAATAATATTATTCTTATAAGTATTATTTATTTATTTATTTATTTATTATTATCTATATATTATATTTGAGTTATTAACAATTGATTTTATAAACAATGCAAATCTCAAAAGAACCAAAACAAACAACTCGTCCAGCTTCTGCATAATTGCTTCATTTTTGGAGGCAAGTCTCAGGTCTCAGGTGGCGGCAGGTGACGCGTGCCCTTGCCGCAGGTACACACACACTCACTCACTCAGTCACCAGCTGCAGTCACACACAACCGCCGCCCCCTCTCGATTACGCAATCACAACACATTAAGCGCTGATTAAGACACTTGGGAGCCACTCGTATGCAAAAAAGGAGCCCCGAGCAGCCAAAGAGGAGAGACTCGAGTCTCGAGTCTCGAGCAGGGACCAGAGATCAGATTGCACATGAGAGAGGAGAGAGAAGGAGAGATCATGCACAAATCCAGTCCTGGAGGAGGGAAAAAGCTTGCCCCTGATGCCAGTTTAATAATAACTTAAAAGTCAGACAGGTTTTATTTTTTTTTTTTTTTGCGATGTAAGGAGATGCAGGGAGAGGATGCTGCAGCATTGCAGCGGATGCTCGAAGCTCGAGGGTTGCCACGCGACTGCAACGCTCACCCTTTTTGGGTGAAATGCAATCCTTTATCCTCGATTATCCCCGTCCGCTGTCCGTTCTGCGCTTGATATTATAATTATGAGAGTCAAGATTGTGGCTATCAGATTGCATATATATATATATGGAGAGTAGCTTTTACTACATATATCTATGGATATATATATCTACCACAAATATCCATGTCCTGTAATACCGTTAACCGGGAGCGGGGCAAAAGGACACCAAGAAACCGTTAACCAAACGAGCAAGTGAAAAATTGAGAAGGAGGAAGGAAAAACCAACAAACACCGGCACCAAAGGCGCAGGTGCAGCTGCTTGCCGAAAGATCAAGGATCGCCGATTGCCGATGATAGGGTCCTGTCCCAACGATCTCACTCTGGTGTCCTGGGGAGAATGCCGTGTGCCATCGTCAGCGGGCACTTTCGCTCGCCAGGATGCATGTTGCATGCCGCACGCGCTTTCTTCTTCCGCGAAATAAGAATAAGAAGAGAAAGGATAGAGCGAGCTGCGGCGGAGGCAGGTCCTGCCGTGAGATTGCCATCATCCAATCAGCCGCAGACCCAAGTCGCGAGTCCTGAGTCCCAAATTCGAGTGTCAGTGTCAGGCAGAACTTATTAAAAACGCATTGAGGTCATCGGCACCAGCAGCAGCAGAATAAGGAGCACGACTAACAGTAACAGAGGGACTCTGAGGCAGGACCAGGACCAGGACCAGGACCAGGACCAGCACCATCGATAGGGGCGCATCGACAAAGAGTGACTCCCTACCCGGGCCACACTTGCACTCAAAAGCCATTTGGTAAATACTAATTAGGTTAGGACTTCCGAAAATAAGGCTAGTATCTGATGAGGAGGCATTCTGGTAACACTCGAAATATACGAATCGCTTTATTATGCAGATATATAGGTAGAGAGATAGATATATAGACATAGAAATAGATTGATAAAAATATAGAAAGATATAGAGATGGATAAATAGATAAAAAGATAGAAAGTTAGATAGATCGATTTATAAAAATATTTTAATTTAAATAATAAATAAATATATACAATAAAAACAAATTGTTCAAAGGATAATGCCAAGGCAACTCCATGGACACTGCGGCCGCGTAGAGCAAAGGCTTAACGAGGGGGAAAGCATAAAGTGGGGATTAGAACTCAAAAGGATTAGTGGGTGGCATCTATCGGCAGCAAAAGGACCCGCTTAACTCCTCTGCACTCGCGGTGACGTCAACGCGAATGAATTCCGCAATGGTCGTGGCAGGACACAGGCGATGAGAACGCAACAAACAACATAAATCCAGTCAAGATTTGAAAGGACACTCTCTCTTTTTGCACCACTCCAGCCACCATTTGTCCTTATTCCGCCACGGGATGCGGCGATTACAGCTAAGGGCAGGACGGGAACAAGGACACACACACCACGAGGGTTGCAATCTAATGAAATAATAATAATAAAAAAAAATAAATAAAATACGAACACAAAAAAAAAGGGGGGAACGCAACGGAACGTTTATCATTCGCAGCCGCGCTGCTTTTGATCCTCGAGAAGGTGCAACAGAGACGGCACGAGCCAAGAACAGGACACCCTCAAAAAAGCAGAGCTAACGGTGGAACGCTGCGGAATGGAACGCTCACTGTGCGTTTCCCAACCCCCTCAACCAAGTCCATTCATGTCCCATTCCCTGACATCCCATACCATTCCATACCATTCCGTGGTGCCTTTCCATTTAAGGCCATCCCGTTTTTTAGCATCCCGTTCGAGATCCCATTTATCCCGAATCGAAATGGAAATCGCAGCATGGCAACGCACAGTCCTGGGACGCACACACACCAAAATGCGTCGCAGTTGCCTTTGGGGTGGGTGGTGGCTTTTCCTTATCCTCCTCAACGAACCCTCGTCCTTTTGTGCGGTGCAGGGGAGGCAGGACGACGCGACTAGGATAGAGCTAGAGCCAGGAGCACAATCAGAAGCCAGCCGGCTGAAAACATTCCTGGGATACGCAGGAACGCACCTCAGCCACAGTCCCAGGGAGCAGAGGTGGTGGTGGCTTATCCCAAATCGAGAGGTGTTTTAAGGGGTTTGAAAGCCCCTTATTCCAAGCTTAAAATCTAGTTTTTGAAAAGTTTTTGTAAATATGTAAAAAAGAATACATTGATCACCTAGGGGGGTTATTTTTGTATTTTAAAGGATTCCCAGGACCTATTTAAAGTCCAGCTTTTTGGCCATAATTTTGAAGATGAGGGGCTAGACTCCCCCTTACTATATTTAAAGCATTCCCTTTTCCCCGCTGTTCAGTGGCGTAGAGCCACATCCTCGACCTTGTCCTTGTCCTGAATTTTGGGGTTGAAAAACTACACAAGTTTCGCTTGTCTCGGAAATTCGGAAACGGGACGAAGCCTGCATGTGTGTGTGTGTGTGTTTGTATGGGCTGAGTTTTTTGGGTTGGTAACAGTCGGAAATACTTTGTTGTTCCTGCTTCTGCTCCTGCGGGGTGCGCATCGGATTTAACATAGCTAAACGGGAAGAGGCAACAAAGAGGAATAGCGAAGGAGGAGTAGTAGTAGTAGTAGTAGTAGAGGAGAGTGGCAAGCAGAGAGAAAGAGAGTGTGTGTAAAAGACAATAAGAAAGTAGGATCGAATGAAGAAAGAGGAAAAAGAAAAACGAAGAACAAACAATGCAGAATTATCGCCGTTATCACTGTTTGACACTTGGCTCTTCCAGTTGGAAAGGTCCTTGGAATTTTGTGTTTCCAACAAAGAAGAGAGTTTGTTGGGAAATGAATTATAAATAATAAATATATTATTACATAATTAATTATAAATATAAAAAAAGGCTGGGAATATGAGTTTCTGGGGAAAATAAATAAAATTAATAAATAAAAAAAAAAAAAAACAATGGACAGCCTAAAGAGATAACTCCACCTACAGTGGTGCTCATAGACTTAAGCCACAAGACTTCAACCAAGAATTTTAACGAAAATTAAGAAAAGTTTTTATTCCACAGCTCCAATTATTTGTGTCACATTAGTTCTATATATCAGTGTTCTAATAAAAGAATAACCAAGTTATAAAAATATATATTCAACGAAAAATTAAAAAAATCTGAGACCAACCCCAAAATGTCCTGCTCACATACTTAAGCCACCTGGAAGAAAATGATCCAAAAAGTTAAAATTTGCCCAATATTCCTTATAATTTTAATAAATTTAGTTTAATATTAAGTGGGATGACCTTTCTGATTAAGAACAGCGGAGCAACGCTTTGGCATTAAGCCCACAAGACGTGCGCACTGTTGAGGGGTGATTTTCTTCAACTCTTCCTGCAAAATATGCCAAAATCGTTTTTTTTTTCGCTGTTTTTTTTGGCCAACGACTTGTTTAAGAATACCCCACAAGTTGTCTATAGGGTTCAAGTCGGGGATCTGCGGTAGCCATTGCAAAACATTGATTGTCTCTTGGCTAAGCCACGACTTGACTATCTTGCTGGTGTGTTTCGGGTCGTTGTCCTGTTGAAATATCCAGGCAAGTGGCAAATTATCGGCATATTCTCCAGATAAATTGTTAATAAGGATGTCCCTGTACATTTCGCCGTTCATAATGCCTTCTATCTTCTTTTGGAGACCTACGCCCGATGCGGTGAAACAGCCCCAGACCATAATCGAAGCGCCACCATGTTTAACGATCTTTTTCGTGTATTTGGGGTCCAATTGTTTGTTGGGAGGACGTTGTACATATGGTTTACCATCACTCCCAAAGACATTAAACTTGGATTCGTCGCTCCAAACAATCAAACATACACGAAAAAGATCGTTAAACATGGTGGCGCTTCGATTATGGTCTGGGGCTGTTTCACCGCATCGGGCGTAGGTCTCCAAAAGAAGATAGAAGGCATTATGAACGGCGAAATGTACAGGGACATCCTTATTAACAATTTATCTGGAGAATATGCCGATAATTTGCCACTTGCCTGGATATTTCAACAGGACAACGACCCGAAACACACCAGCAAGATAGTCAAGTCGTGGCTTAGCCAAGAGACAATCAATGTTTTGCAATGGCTACCGCAGATCCCCGACTTGAACCCTATAGACAACTTGTGGGGTATTCTTAAACAAGTCGTTGGCCAAAAAAAACAGCGAAAAAAAAAACGATTTTGGCATATTTTGCAGGAAGAGTTGAAGAAAATCACCCCTCAACAGTGCGCACGTCTTGTGGGCTTAATGCCAAAGCGTTGCTCCGCTGTTCTTAATCAGAAAGGTCATCCCACTTAATATTAAACTAAATTTATTAAAATTATAAGGAATATTGGGCAAATTTTAACTTTTTGGATCATTTTCTTCCAGGTGGCTTAAGTATGTGAGCAGGACATTTTGGGGTTGGTCTCCGATTTTTTTAATTTTTCGTTGAATATATATTTTTATAACTTGGTTATTCTTTTATTAGAACACTGATATATAGAACTAATGTGACACAAATAATTGGAGCTGTGGAATAAAAACTTTTCTTAATTTTCGTTAAAATTCTTGGATGAAGTCTTGTGGCTTAAGTCTATGAGCACCACTGTAAATCTAGAGAAACTAAATTAATAAAAATAAATTTAAGAAATTGAATAAAAAATCAAGAGCCCGCTTAAAGAGATAACTCCCACATAAAGTACATCGAATTTTCCCAGTTTTCCCCACCCTAATCAATCAAATGCCAAATGAGATTGGTATTCTTAAATGAAATTAGTGCCTTGCGATGTTTATTTTTGGGATGCAAACAACTCTCTGGCCCTCAAGTGGCAATCGTAGGTGGAATAGGATCCACAGTTCCAGGTCCGCTTTCTCTTTCTCCTCCCTTTTTCCATTCTCCTCTCCCCTCTCTTTTCTTCCTGTTTCCATATGCCCTTTGTTTTCCCCGAGACTTGCTTCTTTTTTTTATTATGAAGCAGCTGTGACTGTCTGAATTTTCCTAACATTTTCACAAGAAGGAGCGGGGACTGAAGAAGAACCCGAGAACAGGGAACAGTGAGCGGAGCAATAAGAGAGAGAGAAAGAGAGGCACAGTCTTGGGTTCACCCTTGTTTTCAGCATTTTCCACGACTTTTCCGACGCCCCGCACTCGCTTGATGACAATGAATTTTCGCTTTTCACACTCACCCTTGACGCTGGCGTCGCTGCCAGCGTCACATCCCAGTGCTGCAGCGTCGCTGCCAGCGTCCAAACCAATCAGATGGAAAATATTCGTTTATCCGTGACCTTTTCGTTAGTTTTTCCATTTCTCTGTCGGGAAACCTTCTAGGCTCACAAAAAAAAAAAAAAACAACAACAACACAGCGCTAGTACAGGTCCAACAGCTGGCACAGTGATCGATGGAAAACTGCTGCCAGCAGGGACAATAGAAGGAAAGCACAACGTATAATACAATGCGGCTCAAAGCAGACCCTTATCCTTTATCCGACAATATTAGTATTAAATTAATGAACAAAACCAAATGGTTTCGTTTAAAATATATAATATATACATACATAGCATGGACTTGGGAATCTAAAGAGAGAAATGGAAAGAGACACGGACAAACTAATAACCTGATAAGAGAAAGAGCTAATTAAAACCATGTACGGATAAAGGATAATAGGTTAGTCTGCCCGTCTGTTGACTCTTTTCGCTCAGTGTACGCTAAGCCGGCGGCTGGCTGCTCTTTGAATCGGATAAACAGGCGGATAGACGCCGCTCCACGCTCACGCACTCACACACACGCACACACAGGAGCAGGCAGGGTCAGCCATTTTGGTTTACAACTTTCACTGTTTTCGTTAGCTGGATGGGAAAATGTGACGCCGACGCCGAAGCCTCAGCCGTCCGCTGCCGCAGCCTCAGCCGATGTCGACGCTGTTGCGATGCGTCGCTGCCGGCGTCGCTGTTGTGTGGCGCGTTACCGAGTTTTCCTCGCATTTTCATCGGGACGCAGACACCTTGGGATCCGGATCCGGCAGTTCACTCGTCGCCGTTGCGTCAGTTCGTTCGACACTCAGCTCAGCTCACAGCTCACAGTACCGTTTACAGTTTTACAGTTCGTACGCTCACAGCTCGCACAGTTTACCGTTAAATAGCCGCTCTAGCTCCGCAGCAGCAGCGCAGTTAGTTCGAGAATTCGATTCGGCCGCGCCGCCATTTGCGTTTTTTTGTTGTTGTTTCTTCAAAAAGTGACTAAAGGCCACAAAAAGCAAAAGCAAAACAAGTGGAAAGTGTGTAGAGAAGCGGATAAAGAAGAAGATAACAAGAAGTTCTAAAAGAAGAAGTTCTTAAAAAAAGAAAAGTGCAAACGAAGAAGAAGAAGAAGTCAAAAAGGAGAAGGCGAAATCAAAAGAATTAACCAAAGAATTCTAGCGGTTTAATTATATACCAAAGTGTAAGTGAAAGAGGGAAAAGACGAAGAGGGTGATGAGGCAAGAGAGAGCGAGAGTAAGAGGTAGTGGAAGAGGGCGTCAAGAGCGAGACAGGGAGGCGAGAGAGTGAGAGAGGTGGTGGCGGTGGCCGAGGATAGTGGGATGAGAGAGACCATTTTTCCAGCCTACTTTGTACGCACTCACGCAGCTACTTCTGTCTCGCTCGCACCCGTGCACCCACGCATATAACCCCCCGTGCCCCTGTCAGGGTTGTCACCTACGCAAAAATCAATAAGCCAAAGCAAATAAAATAAATGCAAAACGAATCGAATTGAATTGAAAAGGCGACAACCAACTAACGTTTCCTGTCATTATCCTTTAAGGAAAAGTTTAACAATTTGAAAGTCCTGAATTTGAACTGAAGTTTTCAGACTGTTTTTTTAAGGAGAAAGCAATTCTATTACGTGATGGTGTACTTAGTCTTCCCCCTTATGTAATCAGTACTTCCAAAAATAGATTTAAACAGTGAATGTTTTATATTATAACAATATTTCCCGTTACAATTTACAATCATATTTAAACTAAGCACTTAGAAAATAGTCTACTTCAAATTAATAAACAAATATGCCTCCATTCAATTTCAAAACAAGTTAACATTTGCACTCCTGTCAAAAAGGGCCCAACAAATTTTCTCTTTCCCACAAAACTCGGTTTCAATTTTCTTTCATCAAACAAAAAAAAAACCCAAAAATTTAAACAAAATCCGAAATATACACACCCACACAGACCCAGCAAATCCAACAAATAAGCCAGAAATCGGAGGGGTTAAGAGAAGCGATCACCAAATACATACATAACACCCATATATCGATACAGATCCGAGAATCAGCAAAAAGCCAATCCAAAGAAAACTTAATTTTCGGCATTTAAATTTATCACCAAAAGCACCTTAGCAATAATCCCCTTGTCCTGTCCACGCTAAGCGATCCTCCGAAAAGTTGGACTTCTAGAGTGAGACAGATTCGGGATCAGCTATACAGTTACTTAGGAGGAGCCTCTCACTGGGCCACCCACAAAAAGTTTAAGCTGAAATCAAATCAAATTCCATTTCAAAACCCATCAAGCAGCAGGATAAGAAGGCCGGAGAAAACCCAGAGATTATCTGAACCAGAGACGGAAGCGGATATACCTTAGCATCCTTCCTCTCTCTCTAAGGCTAAGTTCCTGTAAGGCCAGTCTATCGATGAGCAGCCCAGCCGGATCCAATTAAGCCTGTAAGTATATCCTGTATACCGTTGGACAGGCAGTGAGCCGTGTGTGTGCACACCACTCCTGTCCTGGCAGGCAGGCAGGCGGAGGACACTCGAAATGTTTGCTTATAGAACCATCGAGTAATCGGTTTTTCTCAATCAAAAATGCACCTCATGTCCTAAGTATATAGTTGTGGGAGATTCCTTAAGAACATTCCCCAAGGGTAAAGCTTGAATGGTTATAAAGATTCATTTCTAGACTATCTACATTCATTAAGAATCATAGATACTTATCTAGATCTCCGGTTAAGTGAACCCCGAGGACTCTTACTAATTGGTTACTCAATCAAAGAAACACCTTCATGTCCTTCGAAGTTGTCCTGGAATAGAGGGTTTCCCTACGCGCTCCTATAATGAATATTCAAATCATAGAACACAGATTCATCTCTAGAATGAATCATATATAGCCTTATACAAAGCTCAATGCTCAAGTTGAATATTTCCGGTCAAGACCCGAGATCTATTAAAAACATATAATTTGCTAGTGGCTAACACACCCCCCGCCCCCTTAGTATTCGTTCTCGTGTCTGCCTTTCATTCATAATTCCAATGATGGTGCGGAATGCTCCTTCGTCTCCTCCGGCTCCAACTCCGGCACAGCGGGGCCTCCGCTGCGTTGCCACATTGTACGGCTGACAGACAGACAGACAGTGGGCACTCCGCGATGTGGATGGCGGAGTAAACGGAAGGCGAAGGCGAACATCACTTGGGGATGACCCTCTGTGGAACGAAGGAGGTTGCGTGTTTGGCGTCTATTTTGAAATGTCTCGTCGGCGCAAGATGCGCGTGGCATGAATGGAGGAGCGTCTGCTTTCCACATTTTCGTATTTTATTTATTTTGCCCTGAGCTATGCTCCACTCTCAGTGCTCTTCCTCATTCTAATCGAGCGGCGTCTGCTTCTAAATTTAATGCATTCCCTCAAGTGAGGCGAATTGCATGGAAGATGCGAAAAGAAAGCAGAAAATCGGATCAAATTTAAAGTTCAACAGCCGTTGGTGAAAGGGAAAGTTGAAATAGTATATATAGAGAGGGGGTGTGGAATTCTGGGGGGGGGAGGAGAGGAGGGACCAGAATTAGAAGGAAGACATTCCTTAGCGTTTGGGAGGGGGGGCTCTTGGCGGTGTCTTAAATAGCTTTTTTAAACCAAAATATCTGGGAGATACTCTTTATCTATCTCAAGGATACTAAAATAGTTTACATCCCTCTGGCAGGTCTTTTATTGCTTTTGAAGACCAAAGAATCTGGAAGGATATTGGAGATATTGATCTCTGGCAGGTCTTAGATAGCTTTTTGAGACCAAATAACTGACAGATACTTTTTCCCTATCTCAAGGATATAAAGATAGATAGGGGTGTACCCTCTTTCAAAAGACTCTTTCCCCAAATTCTAATATTTAATTGGTTGACATATCTTGATTAAAATTGAAATTTTAAATAACTTCAATTAAGATATTTCTATTTTAAGGATAGTCACTTCTCTTTACCTCTCCTCACCTCTGGGAGATTTATTTTCTTGGCAAAGATAACGCCCTAATAGAATCTTCCATCTGGTGGGATCTACTCTCCACTTCCGTTTCAGCTTTTTTTTTGGGGGGGGGGGAGGTTTGCATATCCGCGATGGATGATACCCTTTTCTTCGATCGCCTGGAGGCAACTGTACCGCTTCTATGTATGGCAGCAGCAGCAACAGCAGCGCTCCTTTTGACGCGGTTTGTCCTTGAGCCGGCGCTCTAAGAAAGCTTAGGTAGGCAGGCGGCGGCAGACAGCTTACGCAGCTGGTTGGCTGCTTTTGCCTGGATGCCTGGAGGATGATGCCTTATCCCTCGGAAGACCCTCTCTCATCCCTTTTGCAGCTCGTCGCGTTTATCTAGTCCTTAGAGAGGTGTCCTGTAGCCAAACGGGCTTCGCAGTACGCGTTCGTTCAATTGTTTAATGTCCTGTTTTGTGTGTATAAGGATAACGTAAAGTTGTGCGTTCTGCTGTCTGCTTTTACCTTTCAGCTGAGCTCTAACTGAATTCCAGAGAACCGCAGCTAAACTGCCTCATCTGATTATTCCGGTCACAGTTTCCATCAGGTGATTTTCCTCTCCCCTGAAAAATCAATTTGCCTTGCTTAATTACTAATTTTCATTTGAGAAAAAGTTGCTAAAAGCTAGAGAAACTTTATCTCAGTTATCCTTTTGCTGGCGTTAATTTATTTCCAAGGTTTTCTAGGGTTAAGTCCCCTGTTTTCCCAACATTAATAATTAGTTTTAACAGAAGAATCAGCTAATTAAGGACGAGAGCAAGGTCAATCCTTTCGCTTGTAGGTCCCTCATACAAAATCAAACACAAAAGTTTTAAGTGGGCAGCATATGTTGCCTTGGAAGGATTTACTTGCCATATGTAAGCGGCTTAAAATAAGTACCTCCCACACACTGTATCAAGACGAGTCCTGGCTCCGTATCCTTGTCTGTCTGTGTGCAACTCAATCAAATTCGAGTGCGTTCGCCATTGCAGTCGGTGCTCAATGCAATCAACCACCACCGCCGCCCACCCAAAGGATATCACACACACATAGCTCTCGGCAATTTCATTCGCGTTACCAAGTGGGTGGCATTGGGTGGTCTCCGTGCAAGGGGTTGCTGCACTTTGCTGCGCGCGCCATTTTCCTCTTGCGAGAAAAAAAAAAACGAACAGGACATGGGAAGCCCTCGAAAAGTGTGCAAACTGCAACAGGCGTTCTTCTTTTTTTCTCTTGCCATTTGCCAATTGCCATTTGCCGGGGAAGGTCAAGCCCACGCCCACCGGTAGCCCATGCATAGGGTTAACCTCTGGTGGGATGATGTTGCAGCCGCAGGAGTCGCCACCCCTCCGGCAGGAGTGCCACTGCTTTTCATCATCCCTCAAAGAGCCCTTTTTCGGAAGCCAGGCAGGGCGAGGCGATGCACTTTTGTTGCTTGTTGCAAATTGCTTGAAATGATTGCGAGGACAAAAAGCTTTTCAGGCTTCGCCACCTCTAATTGGCTTGTCGCAGGCGAGGCAAAAGGAGCAGCAGCAGCAGCAAGGAGCAAGGAGCAAGGGTGGAACTAATTTAAACCATGTAGCAGAGCCCACCCTTGGGTGAGAGATGAGGCCTATTAAACGTCAATTAATGTCACCTTCAACAACTGCAATTGCTGCTGCTGCTGCTGCACCATCCTTCCACCTTCCTTATTCCCGCTTCCCTCTTTGTCCTTCCTTCTTCCTTCTTCTACCTTAGTTCCTGGATCCCTACCCTTACCCTGGCCCCTGCCCTGTTCTTACCCTCGCGCATCCTGATTTTGTTTTGATTGCGACGCGTGCAAGACCGGGTACACTGAAGGGTCAGAGTGCGGCCAAAGTGCAGTTGCTGTGCATGCAACAAGTGAGCTCCTTTGCTTGCTCCTTTATTGTTGCAACAGGGGAACAGGCGGAAAGCTACAACAATAAATACAAGCATCTTAGGGCAGCTACAGTTTGATTTTAAAAGCGCCTTCAACACTTTGAGTGTGATGATATCTCCTTAAAAGTCACCAAGTTTGTGGAATAAAAAAAGGATATTTTGTCGCATTCTATATACTAAAGAGTGGGAATCTATAAAACTGATAGTTAGAAGAGTAATTTCTGCTCTTAGTCCTTGCCACTTTAGGGGACCCCTACTCCTAAAAATTCTTTAAATTTTAGATTCCAAAAAGGATAATAAATAGCAACCTAGTTAGGGATAAATATAATATATAATATTTTAAAAATTTATGAATGAAATTTGTTTTAAGATCTCTAAATTTTCAAAAACTCTTTAGTTATAAAATAACACAAACTTACCATACATAGATAAACTAATAAAACCCCTAAAATCCTTGCCAAGAAAGTGTTAGCACATGGCTCCCCAAAAGAAATCCAAAAAAGGTGCTATTCAAAAATTGGGGTATTCCCGGGGCCACTTTCACCGCGCTTGGACTTGAACTTTCGGCTCAAGGACATCGCTGTACTCAGGACTAAGAACTAAAGGGAGCAAGCAAAGGAACAACCTTGTGGCCCTCCTCGCGCCCTCCCAAAACTATGTACGATTCAGTGGGAAACTGCGAAACCAGCTTAAAGTGTCCCCCGCACCGCTGTTCCCCCTTCCCCGAAGTTCCTAGCTCCTGTGCTCGCATTTCGTTTTTCAATTTTTCGGCTGCTTTTTGCGTTGCTTTTTTTACGTCTTTTCTAAGAAAAAAAAAAAAAGGGCAGCAGCAGCAGCAGAGCCAGGAATACAGAGCAGAGTAGCTTTTATGTTTGTGTGTGTTCGTTCACTTCCTTTGCCGCTTCCTTCTTCCTTTTCGCTTTTCAGTTGAGTTCAGTTTTTCGGTTTTTCGGTTTTTCGGTTTTCAGAGAGCTTAAGCGCCGCCGTCGTCACCATCGCTGCACCAATACCAAGCCAATATCCTTGGCGGGCGCCCGTGTGTGTGTATGTGTGCGTGTGCATGTGTATATCCCTGGATTCCTATGTGTGCTCTTCTTGCTTTTTTGGCAACGCCAGCAGCGATGCCAACGCCAACGCCAGCGCCAGCCGCAAGATGTGGCCAAACGAGAGAGACAGAGTGAGAGATAGAGAAAGGGAGATGGGGGAGGGGGAGTGTGATAGAGAGACAGAGAAGGGGAGAGAGGCGCAGCAGTCCTGTGCATCGTCCATCTCGTTCCCACGCACTCTACACGCGCGCGTCTTTTCTGCGCCGCTTTTTGAGTGCAATTTTGGAGTGGAGACTGGAACAACTGGTCAACACAGTCCCACTTCCATAACTCGAACTTTGAGTGTAAACTCGACGATGTGATAAGAGCCTAATGATAGTTTTATTTTTAGATTGTTAATAGCATTTATAGGTTTTAATTCAACAAATCAAAATTGAGCCGGAATCTTTAGTTTTTGGTTTACAGATTCTTCAATAGTAAAGAATGGAGAAGAGGCCTAGCAGATATCTATACCTCCATAATTATCCTTTGTTTTTTACTCTAAATTTAATATATTTAAGAGAAATTCCTTGAGATTTTACATTTAAAACTATGCTGATGTTAGACTTTCCTATGGTTTCTTAAAGGAGAGATTTGCTAATTTTAAATTAGTTTTTAATGATAATGTTCTTATTCTGGTAGCCAGTATCAGTTTATAAATTACAAATACATATTTTAATACTTATGCAGTAAAATAAATTTAGAAAGCCCCTACTTTGTAAGTTTAAACTTTTTAAAATTTATTTAAATCCAAATAAGTCTGAATATTAGCAACAAGACCCATTTCTAGGTACAATTTTATATGTTTTGCAATTCTCAATTTTATTATAGTTTATTTTAAGTGATCAAAATTTTAATATTTAACATATAACATGTTTTTAAATATGTAGTTTTGCTTTATATTTTCTTAAAAAAATAAAATGTATACATGTATGTATAAAAAATCTGCTTAATCTAGGCCTCCATTTTTTCTAGATTTCATCTGAGTCTCATTGTTTTAATTGCCGCTTTTATCAATTTCCGCGCCACTCAACGAAAGCGCAAAAAAAAAAGAGTGAAAAAGCGTCGGAAACCGAAAGCCACTCGACCCACTCGCACTCGGTGGCAGGCAATCCCACTCAAAAGGCGGATTCACTCACCGAAAATTTTTCGGCAATCCGCAGATAAGCACACATACCAGTGCACGGGCTTTCTTGGTTTGGTTTTTGCCTTGTGATTCTCCTTTTTCGCCTTCTCCAAGCGAGCGAACCGTGTGAGGTGGCCTGAGTGTGTGTGTGCACGCGCGTCTGTGTATGTGTGTGTTGTGTTTCTACGCGCATTGGAATTTCGGCAATTTTGGAGTGGAACTGCGGCGTCGCAGTCGCTGCCGCAATCGCCGCCGCTGCCGGTGCTGCTGCTCTGCCTGCCGCCGCCGCTCGCTCGGTCGGCAGTTCAGTGTCTGAAAACGCTCCTAACTGTAAGCAACGTAGCAGCCTCACCGCGAGTCGCGACCGCCGCTGCCCCAAATAAAAGAAATTATACAAATCCCAACACACAAAAAAGAAATACCAAAAAACCAAAAACAGCAAGCGAAAAACACACACGAGAAATAGCCAAACGCAAAACATCCGAAAAAACACAAGACGACAAAGGAGAAGAAGCAGCAGCAACGCAGCCTTGAATCAATTTTTTTGTTTTGTGTTACACTTTTCCGTTTTTTTTTTTTTTTTTTTTTTTTTTTCGTCGTTTGTTGGTTTCGTTTTTTCGCGCCACGGATACAACACGGATAAAGCAGATTACGGATACGTTAGCGGACCACAAATACGGATAACGGATCCACCGTACAACTATCATCCGAGTGAGCGCGCGCGAGAAAGATAGATAGCGTGAGGAGGGAGAGGGAAGTTGCGTGGGGGTTTTTGTTGCTGCTTCTACTTTTTTCGTGGCATATTTGTATTTTTTTCTTCCCACTTTCGTTTAATTCGTTGGCCTTTCTTTTCATGTTCTTTCCTTGCCTCTGGCTCTGTTTGTGTGCGTGCGTGAATGTGTGTGTTTGTGCAACAAAAACAACTCGGCTTCACTTTTTTTTTCAAGTTTTTTTGTCTTTCCAAAAAAAAAAAACACAAGCGTTGCCAAAAAAATAAAACAAATGTAAAGTTTAAAACACGCGCTTAAACCCAAAAAGGAAAGAATAACACGAAAACTCACATATAAATATATGTTGTTTTTATTTTTTTTATTTGGTTTTTCGAAAAGGCAACTCTGACATCATCTGCAAAGCTCCAACACTCCACTGCAAGAAAAAGCGGGCAACTCTTTGGCGCACACAATAAGCAAATCGACAAACAAACACAAGACACCAAAATAAAAACAACAACAGATAATAACAACAACACGACGAACAAGCATTAGAAAAGTAAGCCAAAAGACAACAAAAAACGAATGAGAGGCCGAAAAATTTCCCCAATTTTGGGCCATATGCGAAATTCGTTTTTTTTTTATTATTTCGTCTACTTATTCACCACAAAAAAATAAACCAGAAAAGAAAACAACAAAAGCAACACAACAATAAAAAAATGCCACCAACAAAAACGCACGCACACTCACACATATGCCAAGATCAAAGTCAACTCAAATGAGGCTCTCTCTCTCGCCTCCTCTCACGCATCTAATGTCGCCGCCACCCGCTCTCACGCGTCGGCGCCGGCGTCGCTGCTCCACCGCTCTCCCACACTGTCCCACTCTCGCTCGCTCACTCACTCACTCTCTCAGTTAGTCGCGCGCTCAGCCGAAAAAGAAAGCCGGCCGGCCGGTGCGGCGTGTCGATCGCAGCTGCAACAGCTGTTAATGTTAACCCTTGCATGGGTGGGCCCCCCTCCCGTCGATTGCACTCTCCTCCGATAAATTGCAAAATCCAAGCCACAAAACTAATTGCTCTTTTTTCCACCTTGTCTTTCACAGATAACTCTTTTTTTTGGCCCAATTGACACCAAAAATAAACAAACAAAAAACCACTAAAGTAACAACAAGGACAACAAAAAAACAACCCATCCGATTAAAAGTTTCGAAATTAAAGCTCTTAACTTAAGACAACAGGGAAAAAGTTTTTTTTTCGAGAACGTAAATTAAAAAAAAAAAAAAAAACAAGAAATGCTAACGCGACACCAATAAAAATTCAACAACCATCGCTCGCTAAACGTTTTTTTTGCCCCGGGTCAACAGCAGCAGCAGACTTAAGCCAAAAGTTTCGATCCAGCAAAAATTCTGGCTAAAACAAAGAAAATTAAAAAATAATTATAAAATATAATTAAAAAAGAAACGAAATCAAATACCAACGTGAAATCCATCAAGGACATGAGGTAATCAAGTAATTGAGCGCGCAAAATTCAAAAAGTCATCATTCCACACGTAACACGTAACCAGCACAAAAAAGAAAACCAAACAAAACAAAAAGTAAAAGCAACAAAAATATTAAAAAAAAAAAAGAGTTAAAGCAGGAGTTAAACGAAGACGAGCTACAAAAACATCAAAACATAAAACAACATAAGCAAAAAAGGGATATATAAACCACCGATTTCCGATTTCTTTTTCGGATTCGCGTTTCCAAATCGCCAATTTGAAATTCTAAAGTGTTCTTTCTGCAACAGTTTTCGGTTTCTGCTCCCCGTATTTCGTTATATTTAGGCGTATATATATATATAATATATATAACCGACTCGCGTAACATAACACAGCACATAATATATATATATCAAATATATAATATATATACGTACGAAAGAGCCCCCCTACATCATCCAAAAACCGAGTACAATGGCATCCGAACTGGACCAATTCGCCGACCTGGAACTATCGAAGGAGGATCGCGAACAGATCTTCGATCCACCTTTGGATCGACAGCAGTTGGAAGGTGCTGGCACCTCAAGGTACGTACATTATATCCTCTATATACAATATATACTATAAAATCCTGCGAAAAATCGATCGAACCAGGCCTTTTCTCTATCCAAAATAAAAAGAAATTCCATCCACAAACACTCCTCCATCTTTCATTGATCTTGATGTAATCCGTAGCTTTTGTAGTTTGTTGTGTGATGCTTTGTAGCTTCTTAGTGCGGGTTTCCAGCTAGCCACACACCCACCACCCACCATATAATATATATCCACCCATATTATCTTGTCCACTTGGAAATGAGATACTCTCAATGCCTGAAGCTCGATGCTTGTTGAGCGATGAGCGATAAGCGATGCTCTCACCCCGCAGATACTCCTCAGATGCCAGGCGAAAATGGCGCCAAAAAGGTTGGCGATTTGATGCGCCCCTCTAGGGTTCTCGACAAAAAAAAAAAATAAGTAGAGGCAAAAAAAAAAATCCAAAATAAGGGGAAAGAAGTTAAGGCTCTCATAAGTAATGGGAAACCTGGAGGAACCCTGTGCGAAACCAGAGACGTTCTGCTTGCTCCTCCTCTCTGCCCAATCCACAATTGCACAAATTATCACGCCAAATAACATGAAGTTCGCCCCTCACACGGTGCCACCCAACACCCAGCACCCAACCAACACCCAACACCCTAACGCCCCTGACACCCTGACACCCCCTTTGGACATACAACGCTGCTAAATAGCAGCTAATTTCCTGTGATAAATTGGGCATATCACCGGGAGACAGCCACAGGCTCAGGCATTGGGCAAAGTAAAGTAGGAAAAAAAAGGGCTCTCAGGGCGGAGAGGATCCGATCCGATCCTATCCCCGACCCTCGTCAAGGTTCCCCCCTCGAGCCAAGCTCAAGTGGTGTAAGTAAACACTGAGCGGCCTAGAACAAGCTTGGGTAGGCGAAACCATCATCATTGTCACATAAAAAGCCTAAAAAAAAAGAAATAAGGAAGCCAGGGAACCAGGAGGCAGCCACTACCTGTCTTGCCCCTAAGGCCTCCGCTCTTCCGATCCTCCCCATCTTTGCGATCCTTACGATCCTGATTTCTGGGACGAAGGATCGCCCGGCCAACCCCCGATCTGACAAAATTGATATACTTGCCGCACGCTGCCGAGGAGAAACTCACTTAGCATCCTCGTCCGTCGTCCTCAAGGCTCGTATGCAGATCAATGATGGATAGATCGAAGCTAGACCCAACTCAGAGTGCCAAAGATAATGTTTGTGTTGCACCTAAACAGATTAGAGTCTTTTATTTCTCTCTGTTCGATAAAAGCGGCCAGTAGCTATGTTGCTACCAGACCTAAACGGATTAAATGTTATTTGAAAGGGATATATAAAAGATATCAAAAGATGAGATCTCTGGGTAAGTCCAAGAATAAACTAAACTCAAATGGTATCCTGTGGTATTTTGAATTTTCAAGGATATCATTAAATGTTTGCTACTATAAAAAGAACTTGTATTAGATGCAAATAAGATAAAGCTCTTGAAAATATATTCCAAGACTGACTTCTCCATTGGAATGCAACTTTAAATGGTTTGCAAGAAGGTCCAAGAACTAACGAAACTAAAACGATATCCTTTGGTATTCCTTGTTGTCCTTGCAAGGCGGCACTCGAAATCGGATTCTCGCCCACAACCTTGTCGTCGTAGTCGTCGCATCCTGGCATTTGAAATCCTTCGTGCCACTCGGCAATTCACACTCTTCTGCACTCCCCGCTGCGGCACAGCTTGTTGCGTGTTAAGCCGCTTGTTGCAACAACGGCTAAGCCGGTAGGCAAACGAAGGCAGAAAGCCGGGAGCATTCGCAGGAATCCCAACTAATTTCCTGCCAGAATGCAAAGTAAACAAAGCGGCGGCAAAAATGCAAAAATAATAACAAAAAGCAGCAAAAAAAGAAATATATGTACATACATATATATAAAGAAGGAAAAAAGCCTGGCATAGAGGCCAAAAAGTATCTCACAGCCGAAAAGAAAGAAGAAAACGAAACGAAATCTTTTTCTGTAGCATTTGGTTTAATCCTCCAAAGGAAACATGCCGCTGCCACAGGAGGCATCGGTTTGCCTTTGCTCTTCGCATGAATTTGAATTTGAATCTCAACGAGGACTCGGCTCGGACTTGGTCTTGGTCTTGGTCTTGGTTTTGCCTTTGCTTTTTGGGATTTTTGCTTAGAAAAAGAAGGGTTGAGAGCTTGACCCAGAACGCCATCGAGATGAGATCGCATCTCTGTGGAATCTCTGTTCTCGAGCGTGTGTGTGTGCGTGTGTTGTGTGTATGTCTTGGTGATCTCATGATCAGGTTTCTCAGGAGAGTTGGCGGTTGGAAATATGATTTTGGCAGAGTTTAGGGGCTTTCCTGCCAGCTTCTTTGTTTTTTTGTGTGTTTTTTTTTTTTTTGTGCTTGTGTTTTTTTTTTTTGTTTGTTTTGTGTGTTCGAACAAATTTTTTTTTTCGTCCATTCTGTTTGTTCATTTTCTAGTCGCAAAACACGTTTCTCATATTTCCAAAAACTCCTCGCTCTCTTTACTGCGAGTGCGCTCAAACAATTTTTAATTATACGACGAGGCAGGCGGCGGCTTCCTTGCTTCTAATGTCGGTTCACTTGCAGACGGCGGATGGGGAGGTTCCTGCTGGCCAGCAATTTGTCCTTTGCCGCTTTGCTGCCTCTTCTAATCGCAACCCTTTTTCGGTTGCAAGAGATCCGTGTATCTTTTGTGCCACTGCTTGCC
Source organism: Drosophila kikkawai (assembly GCF_030179895.1). Classification (NCBI taxonomy): domain Eukaryota; kingdom Metazoa; phylum Arthropoda; class Insecta; order Diptera; family Drosophilidae; genus Drosophila; species Drosophila kikkawai. The sequence continues at coordinate 8,369,182 of NC_091733.1, read as the reverse complement.
ACTTAGCCGGTTAGCTGGTTGGTAGCTTCATCCTTCATCCTCTGGAAGCCAGCAGCAAATTTGATTCCCATCGATTATCAACTCCAAGGGAGGCTGCTACTGCTACTGCTGCTGCTGCTGCTACTTCTATACGCCTGCTACTGCTTCTGCTTGTGCTTTGCTCGCCTTTTTGATTGACAGTCAAATTAGTAGGGCAGAGAGTGCCCTTTTTTTGGGGGTAGCTTAGATGCGATCTAGACAGAAGCCGCCAGCAGCAGCTGCTACTTCTTTGCGGATCTCGGGGCCTCCTGACCTTGGTTTATCGCTCCATTCATTCCATACCATACTATACCGATCCTATCCAATCGCCCCCGCCTTTGTCTGCTCGTCACAATGCCAGAACTCGTTCCCCGAGATGGAGATGGCGGGGATTGTGCACTCAAAACAAAAGCAGCAAAGAATTAGCCAATTTTCTAAATAGAAGATACAAAAAATAATAATAAATATTAATATAAAATAAATATCGAGGAAGCTCCTTTTAATCAAAATATTTCCTGCTTCAAGAGTATCTTTCTAAAAGATATGGAAATCTTGGCTATAAAATAAGTCCAAAAAAATAATCACTATAACATTTTTATACCCTTGCAGGGTATTATAATTTCAGTCAGAAGTTTGCAACGCAGTGAAGGAGACCTTTCCGACCCTATAAAGTATATATATTCTTGATCAGCATCAACAGCCGAGTCGATCTAGCCATGTCCGTCTGTCCGTCTGTCCGTCTGTCCGTCTGTCCGTCTGTCCGTCTGTCCACCTGTCCGTTTCTACGCAAACTAGTCCCTCAGTTTTAAAGCTATCTAAATGAAACTTTGCATATAGTCTTCTATATACTCTCACTGCTATATATGTCGGAACGGGCCGGATCGGACGACTATATCATATAGCTGCCATACAAATGTTCGATAAATTTTTAGAAAAAAAATTATAACTTGGCTGTTTTTCAATATTTTTGCACAATTTTTTAGATATGGCCATTATATATTATTTCAGAATTTCGATAAAAATTTCATGAAAATCGGACGACTATATCTTATAGCTGTCATAGGAACGATCGGGAAATTAATAGGAAAAAAACTATAACTTCATTGTTTTTCAACGTTTTTTCATCTACTCCGGGATATAAGCTTATTTTATTATTCTAGAATTTTGGCACAAATTTCATAAAAATCGGACAACTATATCATATAGCGGCCATAGGAGCGATCGGTAGATGTAGAGAAAATGTAAAGCTGGGAATGCAAAACTGTAACTGTCAAACTGTAAACATAATAATATAGGTAAAATGTAATGAAATAATATCTGCAAGGGTATACAAACTTCGGTGTGCCGAAGTTAGCTTCCTTTCTTGTTTAAATTTATTTTCTCTTAAGTACTTGACTTTTTTCGCGGTGTATCTATAGAATCAAACGTTGAATGAAATCAAGTACTAGGGGAATGGCGGGGGCGGCAGGGTCTCGAGACACTTTCTTTACCTACATTTGTCCAAAAACAAAATACGCTCTGGCCCATATTGAGATAGAGGTGAGAGGCGTGGCCCGCCAAAATTCCCGCTGCTGGAAAAATTCGATTGCTGGAAGTGAAGTTGAAGTTGAAGCTTGTTGCACAGCGGAAGAGCAGAAGGACACCGACTCTGTCCGGCAAACAGGATGCAAATTTTTTCGTATTTCTTTTTTTTTTGCGAGTACAAAACTCTTCTCAGGTAGACATGTATCCTCGGTGTCTGTGTGTTTGTGTAGGAGTTTTGTGCTACGTAGGTTGTCAGGTAAAAAAGAAAAAGAGCCAGTCCTGGCCTGCCCTAATTTTAAGAAGATGCTTTAACCAACCAAGTTATAAGTTTGTACCACTTTCTGACAGGCGTCTGATAGTCCTTAACTCTTCATGATAACTGTTCTTAAGGCAGCTTTATACCATATAAAGTATGTATATTATTGATCAGCATAAATAACCGAGTCGATATAGACATGTTGGCAGAAAAGACATTTATTTTGTAATTTTATAATTTTAAAAATTTAAACTATGTTTAACCCCTGTCATTGACTATTTATTGGTATAAATGAAAATTTTTTTCCCAATTCCGATAGACTGCAGAAATGTCGATTATTCATCAGCTTCTAATGGCCACACGTTTCTTTAGTCTTGCTCTCTCGTCGCCATCCCGTTCTTAAACTCTCTTGTAGCGCATTCTTGCCGATTTGAATTGTTTTTGTTGTCGTTTTTTATCTGTTTTGTTCTACCAAATTTTTGTGCGCTCCTTTTTGGGTTTGTGTTCATTAGAAATTTCCAAGAATTCCAGCGACAACGCACACACGCGCATGGCTGGAAGACGATTAAAAAAAAAGAGAGCCAGCGCAGAGAGTGACGACGAGGTATTCCATTCCCATACCAGATTGGAGATCGCTTGATCTGGAGATTCGTGTTACTGCTGGCTTAGTTTTTCAAAACCCCGAAAAAAAATACAGAAAACACACAAAAAGGAAGTAGCAGAAACACACGTTCAGAGAGGCGTGGAGTTTGGAGTCTATATATCGAAGCTTAACCCCTTAGTACCCTTATTGATCAGTTCATTTTATCCTTGTATCCCCTTTGCGAGATCAGTATTTACATTGTACTTTTACCTTGAGTAATCATTTCCTCTAAAAGTTTCCTTAGACGGTTCGAACTTGGCAAGATGTACCTGTTCCTTTCTGTTCCTGTCTTAGATATGTATGGGTCGTAGTTCCTATGTATATACAGCCTTGGTCCTGCAAGAAATAGGGTTGTGGTTTCGGCACACGTAGCAAAAGGCCACCTTTCCCTACCAGGACTTTCTTTCCGTTATGACCACTTTCGTTTCTATTCAATTCGATTCGGCCAGCTGCCAGGAACCAGGAACCTTTTGCCAACCCTTTTCGTGTCCTCGAGAGTGTCCTGCGAGTGAGTCCCCTGTGATCCTCGATCCCAGATCCTTTGAGTGATCACGCAGGTAGGGATACAAAATTACCTAGCAGGGTCTTGTTTTGCCCTGTCCTTAGCCGCTTCCTGGCCAGCGAGCGTATTGTTTGTTTAACTCGTATCTGCTGTGCCCACCGTCTGTGAAGAAAGCATTTCACTTGCGGAAAGGGAAGAGAAGAAAAGGCAAGGCGCAGGGGTTGCGCGATTCCTATTCCCGATTCGCTTCGATTCAAGTCGACAGCTGCCGAAGCTTTCTTCTGCGAAAGCTCCGCCAGCTTAAAGCCCTCGCGATCCGCTGCTGTTTGTACACCGGCGGACGTGAATATAGCATCAAGGCTGTTGCAAGACAAACATATACTAAATGTATGTTTCTCACGTCGGGGCTTTTTCATCCTTTGGGCCTAAAAATAACTGCGAGTTGTCAATTATTATTTTCCTGACTGATTAAAGAAGCCCCCAAATATTGACCTAAACTGTTGACCGCGACCGTGAGTGTGAGTATTTATTTTGTGACCGCTTTCGCTTGGCTTTTATCTGTGAGGGGAGAGAGTGATGAGTGGAGAGATGTGAGAGGAGACAGGGAAAGCAGAGCGGAGGAAGAGAGGAGCGCACTATCAGCGATTCGTGATCAACGTGGCCGGCTGCTAGGGCGCTGCTGCCGCGGCCGTTGAACCGCCGAAAAGAGCAGCGACTGCGACGCCGGCAGAGCGGCGTCTGCGCTTCACTTTACTTGCCTTTATTATTTCTTTTTATATTTGTGTATTAACTTTAAGCGGGTTGTTGCCGCATGTTTACAACTGTTTTTACCGTTGTCTTTGGCGCGATTCCACCGCTTTTGCGGTCAGCACATGTTGCCGAAAGCCAAAACTTCGCTGCCCCCGCTTCTGCCGCGGCGAAGCTGGCTGCAACGCCGACAGCGTCAGCGTGCAATGTCACGTGTGTGCTTCACAAAAATAGCGGAACAGGAAAGGGTAGGCAGGCACGGGAGGCAAAGGGCATCAATAAATAACCGGAAATAACAAATAGTTGACGAGATATGCGGCTCTTGGGGTATTGCTATTTTCGCTGTTGTTATTATGGCTGCTGTACGCATACAATGCGTGACGTAATCCGTTGCACTTTACCTCTTGTGGTTCACAAAAGCAAAGAACAACACAAAAGAGGGAACACACATGCATGTCTGCAGATGCAGGTACGAAAACGATCCTGGCAATTGTGTGAGCAAAACGCAACAACTTCGGGAAAGAGCACGATAAAGAGAACCAAAGAGCGGGAAAGCGCCGGCTTTTTTTGCGCTACACTTGCTAAATAAAAGAGAATTTCGGAGTGATGACAATAACGGGAATTTAGAGTATCTTTGGCATTATTTATAATTGGCATTAATAGGTAAACAATAATAAAAAAAATAATGGGATTTTAGTAAAAAGACATTACAGGTTAGCATAAATATTCAGTTTTCAACAGTTACTAAATCCAAGACTCTCCAAACGAAAATGTCAGAAATATTATTAATGCTTAAAATATGTAATGGAATTTCGCGAATTGCGTCTATCTGGCAACGTCGCTACCCCGTAACCGCGTAACGTGGTCATTTCTCCTACTTCTACTTCTCCTAGTTTGTCGCCGTCTTCTTTTCGCACAGACACATGCACACACACATATGCAGTCCCACACGAAGTTATTGGCGCTCGGCAACTTTTGCTTGACTCACTTGGGGACCGCTCTCCCACTCTCTTGGCCTCTCTGTCTGTCACTCTGTTGCTGCTTTTTCGGTGTTACCGCTTGTTTGTTGTTCTTGCCGCGCCGTCGGCTCTCCGTTTTTTTAATTTTTTCTTCTGTTTCTTTTTTTCGCATTCCCATTTCGCCCATTCCGTTCGGCGCTCGTTCGCCGCGTTAGCCGAGCTCAGTATCAGTGGTGTCATTCCCGCTTTTTTTAAAACAGCGGGCAGCGGGAATACCAGTTTTTTTTATAAAATTAAAGCAGACTTCAAGAAAAAAGTTCAAGAATTTTAAGAAAATTAAAATTGATTTTTTTAAATTAAATTAAATAGTATTTCATTCCCGATTTTCCCGAAATAAAGAGGTATAGGTAAAGCATTTGAAAAATAGATATTTAAATTTGGAGAGCGCCTAGAAAAACGTACTAATCTTTTTCAATTTTCGATTAAAAAATATACAAAAGTAAAAAAAACTCCATTGGTAAGCTTTTTAAATAAGCCGCTCAGTTTAAAATATTGCAATTTAACTTTTATTTTATTCGTCATTACCTTAATTTGAAAATAAAACTTATTTAGCAATATTTATCAGTTTTTATTTTACTCATAACTCTTATATGTTATGCAAAAGCAGCATAACTGCTTCGGTTTAATATTTTCTACTTAAAATTTAAAAAAAAAAAAACAAAAAATTATTTTGTAAAAATCAGCTTTTTCCTTAGCTTTTTTCCATTCGGCAATCCAGCTTTTTCGCTCCGAAAAAATGACATCACTGCTCACGGGGCGGATGGTTGATGTCGAGGCGATCAAACTGTTCGGGTCGCTCGTCGTGGAAGGTTGCGGAAAATCTTGGGAAATTCGAAATTCGCGCTCAGTATTTATACTCTCTGCATTTTGCGGTCGTCTCTTTCGGAAATACGCGGCGTAGTTGCACAACAACAGCAAAAGAATAGCAACAGAAACAAATTATACAAAACTGAAACGGAAAATATAAAATATCACTAAAACAGTGCGTACGTGTGTGCGTTTGCATGCCTTTTTTTTTACATCGGAGAAAAAAGTGAAAACAAATCGAAAATTGAAATAAATTGAAAAAGTTCAAGTTGTTGCATTTTGGCATTTATTGAAAGTTTAAAGCTGCAGCAACGGGCAACAACAAAGTGCGTGTAAGAAAAGTGCGTTGAAAAGGAAAAAAATAAAAGGTGTCTTGGTTTTTTTCTGCCTTTTTCAAATCCCTGTTGCCTCCTGTCGTTCGTAGTTTTTGCGTAGTTTCCAACTCACACATACACGTGCATATGCATTGGGTACCGTTATGCCGGCTTTTGTCGTCGTCGTCGCCGTCTCCTTTTGACAATCATCGTAGAGGAGGGCTTGAGAAGGAGCAAAAGGGAGGCCAGAAAATGTGCTCAATAAAAATCAATTTAGCAGCTGGCAACCAAGAGATAAACTGACCTACTTCCCACTAACCGAACCCGCAAGTAGTTACACTCAACAGTTGGCAACCCTGCTTGTGCTTGCCAGCCAGGCGTTAATTAGCCAAACACGTTTCTTCTCCCCTCTGCTCCAATTGGGAAAAGTGGACATAACGGTTCAGTGATGCGATATATCTATCGATAGGCAGCAGGCTCTGATCGATTGCAGTGCGTTGAGTCATGCGAGTGAGCGAGAGAGATGAGAAGTGGGAAGAGTAGAAGAATGAAAGAAAAATGAACACGCCAGCGCATCCAGCAAAAATCACAGTTCAACGGCGAATTAAAGCCCATACGCATGACCAAAAAGAGCAAAAAGAAGAACAGAAAACGAAATCATATCAGCAAAAGCAGCATTTTTGTTCTCTTCCTTTTTCTTTTTTTATGTGATTAACAAGTGAGACGGAAGCAGCGAAGAGTGAGAGTGAGTGAGAGAGAGAGACGTCACAACATTTGTTTGTAATTCTCTAGCTCCCCCGCCTTTCTCTCTTTTGCTCATTCTTCTTGTGCGTTTCCATTCCATTTGTCATAACGTTCTCCCTCCCTCTTTTTTTTCTCCTTCGTCTTAGCCCGTCGCCTTGTTTTTTTTTTAATATTTTTTTTTTTTGCGAATTGTGAAATAGACAAAATCGAGAAAAGAAACAACCAGAAGAAGTGTATGCGATCGGTTAGAAAGAGTGAAAAGAGGCGACGATCCAGTAGTAAGAGAGAGAGAAACCGCCGCCTAAGTTAGAGATAAGAGTAAAGCGAGACAGCAACTAACAAAAACAAAAGGCAACAACAACAAAAACAAATAAATACAAAATGCACGGCAACAATAACAACAGCAGACTCAACAGCAATATCAGCAACAACAATAACTTTTATCAACAAAAACAAACGGTTATACGCTATTTGGATCGGTGAGTTATTGCGTGTGTTGCCAAATTCACACTGCACAAACACCACCGCCCCCCAGCACCACGAACACCCCCCCACAACCCTCCCCTCATGTATTTTGTAACCAAGTTCTTACATGTAAAGGTCATCGAATAAATGCGAATCCATCAAAGTCAAATGCTACCCCTAAATCGCATAGTCCTGCATTTATTTTCTTTAACTTGTTTACTATTTTTCGGTGTAAAAATTAAGATTATATTAATCATATTTAGGTCATATATTCTGATAATTTATTTTACATTAAAGATGGTATCAAACTTTTAATGGGAGCTTTATTGACTTACTTATTCTTAAATAAATATTTACTTCAAAACTTGACTATAAATTGGACATCAATTTGGTGTTAAATTTAATTATTTATTGAAAACGGTTTGACTTGGGCGCAGGCTTTTGTTTGTTTATATCGCCGATGTCGCCGTCCATATGGCTATGCCACGCCCACACCGACACCGCCCCTTGGTGCAACACCCTAAGTGCCACAAACGGGCCCCTTTCCATTCCGTGTTCCGTTTTTCCCACCATTGCCCCCATTCCCTTGTGCGCCATTTTGTCATTTGCACTGCCCCATTTACGTTTGCATGATGATGATGATGATAATCGTCAAAAGCACAAACAACAAACAAACAACCAGCTGCAACAAGAACAGAAATCTATAGAGTGGAAAATGGGGAAATTTGTCATAGAATATATACATACATATATATATATATATATAAATGTTAACATATATGTATATAGATGTAAATAGATAAATATATAAATAAATAGATATAATTTTAAACTGATTGTGAAGAATGGTTGGTAATGGATCAGTATTAGTTGTTCAAATTTATGATAATTACCTACTATAAAGGCACTATTATTTTGACCTCTAATGTGGTCGTGTTTCCCCTCTCGGTTGGTGACAATGGTGACGAATTCGCATTGTTCGAATCGGAAAGTGCATTGTGCGACAAGTGTCGGCGTGAGGTTTCACTGTAACATAGGTGTTGTTGTTACACACGGACGACACCACACACGGGGGTGTGGTAATGGTGGGCACCTGGTATATAGTGGTAATGGCTAGTGGGCAATGGGTAATGGAAGGCGGTACCCAACACACCATCTACACACCAATTTGGGTCAAGCCACTGCCAACAGAAACAGCAATAAGCAGCAACACCCCAGTCTCTGCTGCTGTAAGTTGGAAAACAAGTTTTTCTATTCCGTATGTTGACAAATCAAATTCTTTAGGTGTTTTTCTTTTCTGTGTATTTGTATCTATGTAAACGGCGCTAAGCTGAGGATAATATTACTATGTTTCAGAGATCACTGCAGGAGTAGGGGGAGGTATTAATATTAAAAATTAATTAGTTTTTGAATTTTCAAGATCATTGCTTTTTCTATTATGATTATTAAGCATAATTAGAATATACATAAGTTTTTTTATGGAGTCCAAAACTCGATAGAAAAAACGTAAAATTTGAAATTAGTATTTACCTTTCAAATACTTCACGTGTTTTGAATATCGCTGTATACGGGGTCCTTAGCTAGTTGAAGAATGAACTTCTTTCATTAATTTATTATTTTTTATTTTATTTATTATTATTATAATTTTTGCAAAGTGTACACCTTAACGCCATGTGCCGAGGAGGGGCCAAAGGAGAAGGGGTGTAGATAAGCTCGGCAAATGCAAGGAGAACGAGAAATAAAGGCAACGCCAACAAATGGGGAAAAACTAACGTTAGTTGAGTGCAGCGTACGTTTTCTGTGTTTGCCAGTGTGTGTGTGTGTGTGTCTCAGCAACTTGTGGAATGCCATTCCACTAGAAAATGGAACAACAAGAAACATTTATGTTATGTTATGCCTTATGTACTCATGAATGTTTATGTGTATTGTGGCACATGCGTCATTCAGCATGCAGCATGCAGCATGAATCTGTGTGCATGCATGCATGTGTTATTCATAAATTCATGGGACAAAAATAAAGTTGCAATAAAAAAGAGAGACAGGGAAACAAAGAGAGAGAGATAGAGAGACAGAGGCCAGCGCATCCGACTTTTTCATTCATAAAAATTATACAAAAAGAAAGAACAACAAAGAGGAGGGAAGAAAGCAAGAGCAACACGCACGCACACACCCTCGATAAAGCAATGCAAAGTGCTTGTGTGTGTGTGAGTGCATTGAGCGCCACTTTTTTATACGAGAGATAAAAGCTGAACAAAAAGAAGCTAAAAGCACAAAAAATAAAACCAAAATAAATACACGACGGCGCCGACAGTGTTGACTGCGCTGTTTGCGTCGCTGTCACTGCGTGTTGTATTGATTGGATTGGATGTGCATGTGTGTATCTATGGGAGGCATGTGTGCCTGTGTCGGCATGCATGTCTGTGTGGGTGCATTCCTGGCATAAGCACAATAGCGGGCAAAATAATAGATTACCAGAAATAATAATTGGTAAGAAGAAAATATTCAAAATAAATAATATGGTTTTGAGCAACTATTAGTATTATTCATTATTTTTTAGATTTGATTTATTTTATTAAAAATAAAAAAATCGCTACGTTTCTATGAAAGTGCTGCTACTTTACCCCCGACTGTAGATAAAGGTCGCGCATTGATAACAGGAGAACAAAAACTGCAAGAGTGCGTGTTTGCTTATGTGTGTGTTTGTGTGTGGAGAGGTCATTTGCTTAGAATCGGTCACATGTCGGAAGAAACAACAACAACATTACAAAACCAGAGAGCAAGCCAGAAAGGTAAAATTGTTGCACATTCTACTGGTTAATGACTTCTCTCTCTAAAGAGCGAGAGAGAGCACGCGAGAGAGAACAATGCGCTCTGTTCTCTCATTGGATGCAGGCCTAGAACAATAACAAAAACAACAACCACAAAAACGCAACGTCAACGAACTGCAACTTGACATTTATTTGCATACATTGGAGATTTTAGTCTGAAAACGAAACAAAAAGAAATAAACACACCACGAGCCACCACCATCATCAACCATACAGATGTGACGCATGCTCAGCAATTACAGTTAGCCGGCACAACAGTTTGACAGCCACTACAGCATGCTCATATTATATATCGAATTCCAGTGAATCCAAGATCGCAAAAAAAAAAATAATAATAAAAAAAAAAAATAGCAAACGGTGGCAGAATTGGCGTACCACGTTTTTAAGTTTCGCCTTTCGGTTTCTGGAAAAGCGCAACAGGCCGAGAAATCGCCTGAGAAATGAGTACAGCCATAAACAAACTAGAAATTATATGCAGAACTTGGAATTTTTGATACCCTTTCCTTAGCTTGATTTAAATATGGATTCAGTGCTAAACAACGCACTCATTTATTTAATATTTAAATAATATTTCCCAGTCCAAACTGGCCCAAAATGTGTCAACTTTGGTACGTTACAAACCTCTCCTCAAAAGCTAGGCACCCTTCTTTAATAAGAGTACAAAAAAAGTACAGTGGGTGGGAAATCCCAGAGGGGAGCCGACAGTGGAGGGAAGGAAACGAAAGAAGTGAACTGGGAAGGGCAATACATGTAAATTCCGGAATGTCGGAATGCGTTGATCTTCCGCTTGCTCCTCCTGCCTGCCGCTCTTCTTAGCCCAAAGTAGTAATTTCCTGCAACTCATAGCAGACAGATGGTGTTAAAGATGCCATACCTAGGATTTTTCTATAAAATAGTGGTAAATACTTGGCTGACGATAATATAGTTTATTATGATAAATCAAAGTGTAAACTATGACAAGCTAAAAGCTAGACAGCGCCAAGAAGTAAATCCTAAAAACCAGTTTAAAATCCAGGCAACATCACTTCTCTCAAGAAGAGATGTACATATTTAATCCATCTTGGGTAACCGGAGACGGACGCCATAATTTAAGTTGTTTATGTGTCATATAGATGGCGCCTGGAAGAGTTGTGTTTATTCTTTGAAAGAAATCGACACTCTTTCAACTATAAACCACAGCCTCAGATATGAAGTAAAACATTTGTATGAAGGATAAAATAATAGGAGTTAATTGTAAGATAACAAAGCAAAAATAATTGACAAATTTGAGATGAATTCGCGAAATCATTCCCGCATAAACGTATGTAACTTTCTTCTTGTTCACAGTTTTACATTCAGCGGTTCGATGACGGTTAATTAAGAAGATCATTCATGAAAGAGAGAGCGGAGAGTGTGAGAATCGATGAACTGAAACTGTTAATTAAGAAAAGTGCCAAACATACAAGAGCCAAAAAAAGCAACAACAACAAGAAAAGAAAATGGGAGAAAACAAAATGAGCCCAGCAGCGTCAGCTCCACGAGTCTCCTCACTCTTTGCTTCTCCACTATATTTACTCTCCATTCTCCACTCTCTGCTCTGCTCTCCTTTTTTTGTTTTTTTTTTTGTTTTTGTTTTTGTTGGTGCTTTTCTTGTTGCTATTATTGTTATGGTTGTTGTTTTGAGAAGTTGGCGGCGGCGACTGGAGTGAAATTACTTCCAAGAAATATAAACACGATATTAAATGTGCAACATTCCAGGCGTCGTTTGCCGCCTTTGCCCCTGTTGCGCCTGTCTTCTCTCGTTTCTCTCGTTCTTATTGTTGTTTCCCCGCTCTTATTTCGATTCTCCTCGTCTTTCTTTGGTCCCTGGGAAGATCAACAGCAGCAGCCACAGCAGCAGCAGCAGATCTTCCCGCGTCATGATTGCATTGCCGTTATGACAACACAGGATGTTTATAAACCCTGAATTCGGGGAGTAATATTTTTGCCAAAAATTAAACCAAATGGGAATTCTTTGGCTTGGTTGAGCAAGTAATCAAAAGAAATGTCTGAACTTTTATTTTAAAAATTATAAAATTTTTTCAGGACTGTAATTTTTATGATTTTTTTGGTTCCATTAAATGGGTTTAATTTTTTATTTGTTTTATGAAGAATTAAAAACAAATGCTTGAACTTATGACAGATCATAAGATTGTTAGAGATGAGATAAAGCTTATAAAGAACTGAAAGAAACAACCTTATATTCGAGTTTTAAGCCTTCTGATTTTTAAATGAATATAATGAGTGGATCTTCTTCTCGTTGGGGCTTGAGAGTATATCCCTTAAAAGCTCATAGTTGCGATGGCTCCTCCTATTATCCTGTACTCACGCACTTTTCTTCTCTCGCCCTCCTCTTTGTGCCATGCTATCACTTTGAATGTTACCTTTTTTTGTATCGCTCACACCCACAAAAACCCCACACACACACACACACCATACATAACCCACTAAAGGACAAAATAATAGTTTAATTTTTCTTAATAATTAAAAATATATATTTTATGGATTTTAATGGATAACGTTCCGCCTCTCACGGTAAAATGAATGTGTGTTTTAAAAAGATTATTATTTTGTCCATTAGTTTTATATGTAATATCCAGGAATCTCCCTTTGTCTCTGCAACACTGGACTTTTGCCTAAGGAAATATGCATACATATTACATATAATATATATTATATAGATAGTCCAAACCCAGATCACTCGTACATCTCACGCTCGCTCGCTCAAATCGCTCTTTAGATGTTAGTTGCGCTGCTCTGTTTCTCTCACGAAAATCTCTCTTTAACCGACTGCTTTTTTCTCTCTTTTTATAACTTTATACTTTATTCGCATATTTTTGTTCTTATCAAATTCATTTTCCCATACTTCCGCTTTCCCCCTGTCTATCCTCTTGTTTTTTTGGACAATCAACTATCATTACAACAACTGCCACTATTTACTTACTACCTACTTACTTACTTACATACTACTACTATTTTTGTTTCTTTTGTGTTTGTTTGTTTTTTTTCTTGTTCTTGTGTGTTTTTACGCTATTTTCTTCACAGTGTTACGACATCAAAAATCTTAATAAGCGGCATACCGATGCAAACACGATTCGAAGACATCGAACCGCTACTGAAGCCCTATGGCATCGTCAAACAGTGTGAGGCTATTTCTAGTAAGGATCAAAATACTCAAACAGTACATATAACATTCGAAAATCCTGAGCAGGCGCAAAGGTATATACCCAAAAAAAAAAAAAAAAAAAACACTAATCATCTAAGAACTACTACTTACCAATCTACCTTTATCTCTCTCTCTATCTCTCAAACCGAATCTCGGCTTAACACCAGACCCCCCGAACCAATCTCCAAATGATATTTGGGTCTTGGGTCTTGTGTTAAACGCAGATCCGGAACCTATGTATGTGTTATATATATCATCTCTATGTCAAATTTTGGGGGAGCGAGGTCGAGCTGAGCTTTTACATTACATATTATATAATATACACGTGTTTTTTGGGGGTTTTATTTGCATATATATGTATATATATCGGGGTGGATGGGGGTTTGTGTGGCTACCTCTCTTCCCATTGTTTAGTGTTTCATTCAAATCATCCAAATCTTTCCTATCCGCTTCCTGTTTTGTTTATCCCATCCAAATTCGATCGAAGCTTCTAAGGAATTTCCCTTAACTGCAAGCGATCGAAGTTGGAAAGGGTTAATTCCTCATGGAAGCTAAATGTGGAATATATTCCTCAAAACCTAATCAATACTAATCACAAACTCTTCGCCCTTTTGCCCTTGTCTTTTGTTTGTTCCCCGACAGAGCTGCTGGTGGTCTGAACGGTGTCGAGTTCGAGGGCAGCAAGCTGCATGCCGAGCAGCTGGATAAGAATCAGCGGCGCAGCCAGCGCAACCAACGCAACCCGTATCCGGGAATGCCCGGCCCCGGCAGACAGGCGGATTTCCCGCTGCGTATTCTTGTCCAAAGCGAGATGGTGGGCGCCATTATTGGCCGCCAAGGCAGCACCATAAGGACGATCACACAACAGAGCCGTGCTCGGGTCGACGTCCATCGCAAGGAGAATGTGGGCTCGCTGGAGAAATCAATAACGATCTATGGCAATCCAGAGAATTGCACCAATGCCTGCAAGCGCATCCTGGAGGTGATGCAGCAGGAGGCTCTATCCACGAATAAGGGGTAAGTGATTCAAGACAGCTTGATTCGGTTATTATTTCATTAACTTTAACTTTAAATTTGTTCTTCTTTTAGTGAAATTTGCCTAAAGATACTCGCTCACAACAATTTGATTGGACGTATCATTGGCAAATCGGGAAATACCATTAAACGGATCATGCAGGATACCGATACTAAGATCACCGTTAGCTCGATCAATGACATCAACAGCTTCAATTTGGAGCGCATCATTACAGTGAAGGGTCTAATTGAGAATATGTCACGTGCCGAAAATCAAATCAGCACCAAACTCCGCCAGAGCTATGAGAATGATCTACAGGCGATGGCACCGCAGAGCCTCATGTTTCCTGGCCTCCATCCCATGGCAATGATGTCGACACCGGGCAACGGCATGGTCTTTAATACGAGCATGCCGTTCCCCTCGTGTCAAAGCTTTGCCATGTCCAAGACACCGGCCAGCGTTGTGCCGCCAGTTTTTCCAAATGACCTACAGGAGACCACCTATCTCTATATACCGAATAATGCTGTTGGTGCCATTATTGGCACCAAGGGTTCCCACATCCGTAGCATTATGCGCTTTTCGAATGCATCCCTCAAAATCGCTCCTCTCGATGCCGACAAGCCGCTGGACCAACAAACGGAGCGCAAGGTGACGATTGTTGGCACACCGGAGGGTCAGTGGAAGGCGCAGTATATGATTTTCGAGAAGATGCGCGAAGAGGGCTTTATGTGCGGTACAGACGATGTGCGTCTCACTGTCGAGTTACTGGTGGCCAGCTCTCAGGTAAATAAAAGATTATAATATTATATGTATAGTTTTTCCCTCAAATTTCCTCATTTTTCATAACTAATCTGTTTTTTTTTTTTTTTTTTTTTTTTTTTTTTTTTTTTTTTTTTTTTTTTTTTTTTTTTTTTTTTTTTGCTACTTCTAGGTGGGTCGCATTATTGGCAAGGGAGGCCAAAATGTGCGCGAATTGCAGCGGGTAACGGGCAGTGTGATTAAGCTGCCGGAGCATGCTTTGGCACCGCCTTCTGGCGGCGATGAAGAGACACCGGTACACATCATCGGACCATTCTACAGCGTACAGGTGAGCGGTGATGCCTAGCATATGTGTGTGTACACAATATTAACTCGTTTGGTTTTTTACTGCCTTTTTTTTCAGTCTGCACAGCGACGCATCCGTGCCATGATGCTGTCGACAAATCCGCCGCCAGTAACCAAAAAACAGAAAGCTGCCAAAGAACAATTGCAACAACAGCAACAGAGCCTAGCGGGCGCCGCCACCAGTGGGGCCCAACAGCAGCAGCAGCAACAGTCGCCATCATCGCAACAGCAGCAGCCACTGCCGCCGCAATTGCATCATCAGCCTGTGTCATCGGCGTCGTCATCGTCGACGCCGCCTGCACACCATCAGCAGCAGGCGTCGACGGCAGCGACTTCGCATCAGTTGCAACAGCAGCAACCATCGCCGCCGCCTCCTGGCAATGCAACTCCTGCCGCAGCCCAGCAGCAACAGCAGTTGGCGAGCTCACAGCAGTAAGCAGGAGAGGAGATGAGATGAGAGGAGGCACCGCCGCAGCAGCGACAGCGCCAACAATAGCCAAGGCAGGGTTTTCTACGGTTGATACTACCTCCGAACACACACAACACAACCACAATTTACCATCTAAACCATCTAAAAAACCCCCCCACAAAAATCAACCACAATTACAATCCCCCCCCCAATATACCCCTCTAAACAATTACAAATAGACGCCACCTTTGTGCTGGCACAGGCGACGACAAAAGTAAGCCAGGCAAAAAGTACCTGGGAACAGCAGGAACAGGAGCATTTAAGGGAACAGGAAGACCCCGTCAGCAAGCGCAGAAGCTGTACTAGGTCATAGCAAAAGAAGAGCCACACAACACACACACAGCAGGAATAACAACAACAATAACAACATCCTTCATTTGCATGCTAAGAAATAAAGAGAAAACGTTAAATTGAAAAAGCGCTAAAGCTAAATCTAAATTGTTCACCAAAAAGCCACCAACCACCACCAGCACCCATAACAAAAACAAAAACAAAAACAACGCAGCTTTGTGTTGTTGTTCTCCACTTTTCCATATGCGCTCCCCTTCGCTATTTGTTATGTCAACTTTTGTGGCACCGCCCAAATAGTTTTCTTTTACCCTCGATTTCCCCCCACTATCCCCGATCCCTTGAGATAATCAGAATTTTCAACAACAAGAACAACAACAGCAGCAGAAGCACAAAATAACTAGAGAGAAAACCCCACGAATGGAAATGGAAAGATAAAGAAGGAACCTTTAGAAGTGTATGCGTTATATTTTTTTTTAAATATATTTAAATATATAAAACGTTTTATTTTAATTACTTTTTTTTAACAAAGATTTATTAAGAGCCTATATATTTAAGTAGAACTTCGTGACGCAAAGTAAAGTGAAGAAGAAAGAGCAAGGAATCAGGCAAAAGAAAATAAGAATCGTTTGTTTGGACCAATTATAACACGAACAACAAGAACAACAACAAATTTTACACAAATTCAAAAGCCAGAGGCACACACACACACATCCCCATCCACTGCAAAACAATGACAGGAAAGCAAACATGCTCTAGTTGGGAGTTATATCCTCGTAGTAGGACAGGTAAGACAGGAAAGTTCAGTTATGTGCACAATGTGCAGCAGTTGATGCAACTGTTGGCCCAAAAACCATTCGCTGTTATACCAAGTATAACACAGACCTCAATCCCCCAGACCCAAAATCCAAGCCTAAGCCACCAAAAAAAAAGAACTATATACTACACAACAATCTATGTATACAATATCGTTAAGAGCTGATTGATTAGCGACTGACTAGGGATGGATAGGGAATAAGGATGTTGGCCAGCGAGAGCAATGTTTACTGTAACTGTACAGATGTAAAATAGTTTTGTCGATGCCTGGAAGAGTTGTTTTGTGTTGTGTATTGATATACCCAGTTTAACTTCTTTTTGTCGCTAAGGGGGAAGCGTTACGAGAATTGTTGATTATACTTAGTCCGAAGAATCGGAAAATTGCATGAGAAGAGAGAGCGCAGACGCTACAACAGCCGAAGCGAAAGCGAGAGGATAGTGTTAACGAAACTATTGTAATGTGTTTGCCTTGAAATGAAAACAAAAGAAAAAAACAAAACAAAACCTAAAAACTAACTAGAAATGAAATGACGGTGCTGAAATGTTAATTTTTTTTAAAGGACGTTACGTTACGTTAAGTGTTACGTTATAACGTTTGAGACGCGTATGAGAGACAAGCTGTTATACATGGATGGGACACTACAAAAATACATCAGCCAATCTGAAATTCGAAGAACCGATAGACCCAGATCAAAATCCAAGCCCGTAAGAAAATGCATTTCCTAGGGGGAACGTAGAATATAGTAGAACCCAATGACAGTATGACAGTATAACAGTATGACCAAAACCCAACCCAAGTAACTGAATCGGAGCAACAAACAATCAAACTACAATCTTAAAACCAAGCCAAAACAAGCAACAATAGCAATAGCCCGGTTTTGTGTTGTTTTGAAGCATTTACTACGCCTATTAATTAATTAATAACTACCTAACTAACGATCTTTTTTTGTATGTAACGTAAATATATAAAAGTGCTTACTAGATATTCCATAGAATTAATGTTACGCAGTAGATCCCTCCACAATACTCCCCAGCGATCCAACCCTTTTGTTTGTATAACACTTGCATCGGAGACAAACGGAATGAACTGTTATATTCAGGCATATAAATCAAGGAAAAATCAACATTTCGGCAAACAAAAAAAAATCATCAAGAAGCAAAATTAAAAACTTTTAAGCGGCACATTATTTTGGAAGAAATGACATGAAAGAAAGAAAAATCTACATTTTTGGACGAAAGGAAAAACATTTAGCCAGCAAGCAGCGTGTACAAGCTCTAGGGCAGCCCAATTTTTTAAAATATCACACTTTCTTTGGTCTTTTTTTAAGAAGAATCTAAATAAAACCAGAAAAAGCAGAAGCAAACAAGTTGAAGAACTTTGAAGAAGATTGAAAAAGTAATTAAAATACCTCAATGTAAGTGCATTATCTTCTACAAAAAAAAACACAACTAAGAACTAAAAACTAAAACTAAAAAAAAAAACAAAAACAAAAACAAACAAATGCAAACAAAAACTCAAAACCAAACTTACGAAGCGTAACAATGAATAAAAATGCTAAACAAAAACAAATATCCTAATGAAAACCCATACTAATATTGAAAACCTAGTTGTAAGCAAACACAAATAACAGAAAAAATGAAAAACTAATGAATGCAACTAAGAAAACGAAGTAAACCCGAACAGAACCTGAGTTAAAAGTCAGCCAAACAAAGAAACAGACTAACTGGAAAAGTCATATCACCAGATAACAGAAGAATCGCGATTGAGACGACGAGTCTTCTAAGTGTGGCGAATCTTTTCCCAAAGGTTTCTCAGAGCCAAACAAAAAAAAAACACACAAAAACGAAAAAGAAACCCCCAATCCGAACTCAATCCAAATTAAAATCAAATCAATTAAACAATCAATCAATCACTCACCCACCAAAGCCCTACGCGAAATAGTTTTGGCTCGAACTCCCCACCCAGAGATCAGAGATATATATCTACATATTTGTACCATACCAACTGAAGAATCAACTAGGGACTCAGCAGGGGGGATGGATGTAGGATGTAGGATGTAGGAGGCAGCAGGAGGAACCGAAGAGGAGGGAATGGGAGGGGTGGAAGTGTATATAAGAATGTTGCTAGGCATTAACATTTGATCTAAATGCGTGACATTTTGTTTTGTTATACTTGAGAATCTATATATGTATATCTATATATATATGTATACAAATCTAAACAATTTCGTCTCCTTTTTTTTAAATAACAATTAACGAATACCAATTCTTATTAATTAGTATATATATAAATATATATATATATTTTTTTTTTGTAATTTTCTACATGGAAAAATGTCCAAAGTTGTCAATGCAAAGACCTATATACATATATATAGATATATATAGATATATGTGGATGATCTATGATTAAATACGATATTTATAAAGAACGAACGGAACGGATTGGAATTTTTCTAAAAGATTCCAAAACATTGAATGAAAGAACAAAGAAATGAAAATTATTATTCCAAATGCTGAATCAAAGAAAAGTCAGATCGACGAGAGACGAGACGAGATGAGTTAATAATTTAGCTATAGCTCTGGTTTATTTTGATGGGGGTTATTAAACATCATAAACATAATATAACAAAAATATAAAGAATGAAACAAACAAAAAAAAAACAAAAAACAACTGAAAACTTGTGAGTTAGCGTGCGCGTTGAAAACGAAGACAAAGATAAGAATAAAGATAATGGTAACGATAACGATAATGATAATGATGTAGAAAGAAAACTCAAGAACGACGAGGGCGATTGTGAGGAAAGTGAAAAGCAGAAACGAAATTATTTTTTAGTATTTAGAGGCTATTTTATATCGTTATTAAAGCAGGTAGGAAGGAAAGTGAGGCAACGGTTAGGCAGAACCAGAACGGATGATGGATGATACCAGGCAGTAAAAGCTAAAAAAAAAAAAAAAGAAAGGCGGTTTAGCAAGGGATAATTCGATTTTAACTAAAATGGAAAAACGATACCAAGCAACATTTCCAGAAAATCGGAAGAAGTGACTTGTATCAGTATCTGAATTTCTTAATTTCTGACATGTCACATCGTGTTCATGAGTTTTGTACAGTTTTTCCTGTCGAAAATCGTCCAACAAAGAGTTAAAATTTAATTGTCCCGTTGGGGAAACGAAAAAAAAAGAGGGAAATGAGAAAAAGAATAATGAGAAAAAGTACTTTTTTGTGTTGTAAGTTGTGCCAAGTACTGATAACGTTTAAGGTGTGATAAACTCGTTTTTAAATTTAACAACTATTTAAACTATAAAAAAAACTAATTACTAAAACAAAAACAAAAAAAATTAAAATTTATACAAAAAAAAAACTATTATTATTTAAAACGACGACAAAAATGCTTTTGATGTACATTTTATACACAAACACAACATTACCCAGACACAACACACACACAGAAATCAACCCACAAAAGTACTTTGACAGAAAACCGGAGGAAAACGAAAAAAACCCCTAAATAACATCAGTTTAGAACACACAAAAAACTAACAACAAGAAAAAAATTTGCTTTGCTACCAGAAAGAATTCAAAAGGTTTTTGATTTAACTTTTTTTAAATTTTTATACCTATATAATTTAACATAAAACGAAGACAAACAAGTTTGTACTCTTTAAAAGTGAAATGAAATGAAACGAAACGAAAAGGTAAATCGATGTCGATGAAAAAAAAGATACAACTCTTAACACAAGCATAAAGAATGTAATGAATGAGTTAGGAAAGAGAACTTTTTTAAAAAGGCATATTTTTTTATATATGTACATATATATAAATATTTACAAAGGAGAAACTAAGCGAAAGAAAGGGAAAAACGTTTTTAGCGGTACAAACATGAGTACAAATCAAGTTTTATTATATTATTATTTTTTTTTCGTATGTTTTCGTCTATTATGAGAAGGGATTTTTAACCTATTGAAAGGAAGGAGTTTTCTTAAGGCATATACACAGAAAAAAAAAAAAAAAACAAAAAACTAAAACGGAAAACTGAGGTTTGTTTTTTTAATTGTTAGGCACTTAAAAGTTGGATAGAGACAGTAGAAAGCCAGACAGAGAAGGAGGGAGAGATAGCAACAGTTGATAAATGAGACATTCTTTTACGATAGGGATAGCGATAGACGATAACGATATAACGCGAGTTTAAACGTAAGCTTGACAGCAACAACAGCTAAAGAAAAACAACTAGAGAACCGTTAGCCACGCAGAAAAGGAAAGGGACATGAAAAAAGAACGATGAAGCAGAGCAAATAGCCCAAAAAGCCAAGCCGCCACTCACACAGTGAAAATGATGAAATATAATGATATAAGCAAGTGACTAAAACTAAAACTTAAACTAAACCTAAAGCTAAATCTAAAGCAAAGACCTAAAGCTAAACAAGAGATTTAATTACTATAGTGTTAGACATGAGCGATGTCCGATAAAACAGCACTAAATTAATCGATACAAATTGGGGGGTTAATTATTTTTTAGTTTCAAAAAGAAATTAGGACGCAAAATCAGCCAGCAGATCATCCAGAGCAGTCAGAAAATAAGTCGACAAAAAAGAAAAACAAAAGCAGGAAAAAATTAAAAACCACTCTGAAAGACGACACAAAAACCAAACAAAACTTGAAACAAAACAAAAGCAAAACGCATGGAAAAGAACACAGCGGAACAGCATGGAATTGCATGCGATCTGAGTCTAAACAAAAACAAAGGCGAATTGAAAATATAAAAGAAAAAAGTCAAAATAAAACCGAAACTGAACATACAAATTTTCAAGAAGAAAACATGAACTTCAGAACATGAAATAAAACTTTCAAAACATTTACTATATATTTTTAGCATTTAAGCATTAAGCATCCAAAATAAAAAATGGAATAAATAAAAACCAATTGTGTCAGCCGTAAGAAAAATGTACTACAAACACACACAACAACACTTAAAAAAACAACAAAAGAAAAACAAAAAAAAAATCTAAAATCTAACAAAATGAAACCACAAAAAAAAAAAAAAGAAACAAGCTATATAACAAAATCGAAACGAGAACTTTAAAAATATTACTACTAAAAACAACAACACAATAACAACAAGAAAAAAATCCAAAGTTTTGAGTACACACCACACACGCATATACAAACACACACTAAATTCTCTATGTAAAGTTCGATATAAAAAGAAGCCCCCTATTCGTAATGTAAATGTATAACGAAAACAGTAACAATAGCAACCACAAGATCTTATCCAAAATTTATTAAATACGATATATAGGCAACGCGTTGAAACGAAACGAAATGGAACAAATGAAACGAAACGAAACGAAGAACGCGCGGATAGGAAGGAGAAAAAAGGATACGAAATGACCCCCAAAACCCCTGAGCTTTGTTTGTTTGTTTTTGTACATTTCAAGCATTTTGAATATATATATACCGGTATACATATATATAACTATATGTATATATATAAATATATATTTAATAGTCTTTATTTAATATTATTCATATATATATTAAAATATTACGTATATTTTTTTATTGTTTCGATTTGTAATAAATTATACACGGTAATCAACTGGAGACTGAGCTACAACATATATTTAGTTACCGTTATATTTATTGCAAAGACACCACACCAACACACCCACCACACATGCGAAAACACACCATACTCACCAAACACACCATACATACAGCATTTCGGCTATCCCAACTACAACAACGCTAATTAACTAAAAACTAACAACTAAACCCTAAAACTAAACGATAAAACAATAATCTGTAAAGCATACATAAGCATAATACATAAAGTATAGATCGGATAAACCTAGAAGGCAGCCTGTGTAGAAGTAGAAGAGGGTTTATTGCATTTTTGTTTGGCATCTTTGAAACGATTTCCAATTGATGTTGTACCCCAAAAGTGGGAATATACCTACGATTCCCACGATTATTTACTTTGATTATTTTTATTAATTTTTTGTTGTGTATTTCATATTGCCACCGCCACCCCCCTGCACCCTCCAGCGCCCCATGCCCCGTCCTATTATACTCATCCTTCATCCCCCCTCGATGTCCCATTTCACCGCCATCCAGCGCCTGGTTTGCCTGTGTGATAGTAGTTTATAATTAAAGCCATCCGCTGGACACCACACCCACTCACCCTGCGCTCCCCAATATATCCCTCACCCTCATCCCTCACTATAATTTTTTGGAAATTTTTGAATGGCGAGCAAACTATATAGAAACCACTTTAAACACTTTAATAATAAATAATAAAAAAAAACCTAAAATAAATCTTAAAAGAGAAAAACCAACTAAAGTTGAAGAGGAAAATTTACAAAAGAAAACAAAACAAACGAAAAAGAAAAAAAAAACAAAAAAATACAACTATTTTTACATTAATTATTTTTAAATTTACCTTTATCTTTACCTAAATTAGTTTAGAGCTTTTTTTTTGCGTCGTCTACTTTTTACACGTTAAGTTCATTTAATCTACGCATAATCTTCATGAGGATGATGATGTGACGACACAGGATGTATCTACATTGTACATTGTATCTACATTACAGAGCTAAAATATCTATAAATATTATAAATATAACAAAAAAAGAGTAAAATATTATTAAAAAACCACAAAAAAAAACCCACAAACTATTATTTACCATTTTGTTTTTATTTACTTCCGTTGTAGTTCAGCATTTTTGATTTTCAGTTGTTATCCTTCGACTCTCCGACGTCCCGATGTTCCGATAAGTTTCCAGCGTTCCGATACACCGATCGTTTCGCGAGGCTTTCGATGTTGTCCTTTGTACCAAGCTAAAAAGTAAAACCCCCAGTAAGCCCCACTCCAACACTCGTCTAAATTATGAATTTAATGTGAATATGTGAGCAAGGTAATATGAGTCGTCAGATATGAGTACATAGATGTGTATACCTAACTAAACTACAGCGTATTTATGGAGTAACATAACCTAACGTAAACTAAAGTAAAGAATAAATGGATGAAATAACTACCTCAGCTTTGAATATTTCTATAGAAATGTTATTAAATGTATTTGAAAGGCGTAAGAAATATACAGACAGCATAAATGCGAGACGAGACACGACTTGGGATGCCGCCAGATGGAAAATAATGTCAAAGGAATACAAGTTTTAGAGCTGCATTTATATATAGTATCAGATCGATAAGAAGACATACACTACTGGCCGAAATAATAAGTACATGCGTATGTGGTTTGTTTCAAGTCCTATAAAATTTGTTTGATAAACTTAAGAAAAAAACCCACTTTATTTTTAGTTTCCGTACTTATTCCAGATAATAAAAATAACTGCCTA